>NC_139988.1:32462946-32977946 GCF_964263955.1 Coregonus lavaretus
AGAGAGAGAGAGAGAGAAAGAAAAGAGAGCGAGAGAGAGAAAAGAGAGAGAGAGGGGAGAGAGAGAAAGAGAGGGGAGAGAAAAGAGAGAGAGAGAGAGAGAGAGAGAGAGAGAGAGAGATTACATTAAATGGGGTGGAGAGCAGCTGTACGTGGAGCGTAGCTGTGCTGCTGTCAACATCTAGGGCTCATTTATTATAGACAGGAGCAGTATAGCCAGACTAGAACCTAAACCTCCATGTAACCAACTCAGCCTCTACAACAACCAACTCCCAGCTCACACCAGTCTCAGAGCCAACGGCCACCGCACACTCCAATTACTGGAGAATTACCACATTGCCTCAAAAAACATCTCATGTCCCATAGCATCAGACAGAAAAGAGAGCGATACGAGAAAGAAAGCAGAAAAAGGGATGGATATTGAAAGAGGATAAGTTCACAGAGAGATAGGGAAAGGAGGGGGGGGGGGGGGGGGGATAAAGGAGGGAGGGACAGAGGTAGATGGGCCAGTGGGAGGCTGAAATTGCAGAGAAGGGATCCAGACATTATGTAGGCTAAGGCATTCATCATGGAAGATACCATCTGTAAATCCCTAACAGGGGTATGCCAGACGAACATTTCTAGAGCTTTCTAAGAGGATCCCTCGATAAGGGTCTTAGTACACTGAAATTGTCGGTGCCATTACCGTCCATATCGGAGCGATGATTGAAGATAGAATCCCCATGAAATATTCACAAGCTAGCAGGCAGATTAAGATCCTATTCCAGAGGGGTGAGAGGGAACAGAACACATACATTACGTATATTATCCCCAGTATCACATTGACTACACACCCCAGAAATATCCCTGGTGATCATTCATCATACAAACTGCATATCCCAGAAATACCAATCTGGAACATCCATCATACAAACTACACAGCCAGGGATTCTGGAAAACTCATAGCCAGCATCTGTCTCACTGTCACTCCACAAAGTAGGTGTCACATAGAAAACACAGAGACTGATGGCGTTGACTAAAAATCTAATCTGGTGGCCTGAAACTTTGTGCCTGACTGTGACTCCAACAATACAAGCTCTTCCTTTTAGTTTAATCAAAGAGTGTTTCAGTGTTTCCAATCAAATAAAATGGTATTTGTCACATGTGCCCGAATACAACAGCTGCAGACATTACTGTGAAATGCTTACTTACAAGCCCTTAACCAACATTGCAGTTTTTTTTAAGTAAGTAAGAAATATGCAAAAATTGTATACAACAAATATAATAAACTAAAGTAAGAAAAAGTAACACAATAAAATAACAATAACAAGGCTATATACAGGGTGTACCGGTACCGTGTCAATGTGTGGAGAATAAAAAGGGGGACGAAGTTTGGTGTGAGCTGCAGTTGCAGTGGCCTCTGTAAAGCTGGTCATAGGCTGTAATAGTATCAGTACTATAAGTAACTTAAGGGAGTATCCTGGTCCAGAAAAAGCCAGTCAGACAGAGAACCCTGTAGGGCTCATCTAGCAGTATCAGGGAAACAAGGCCACGCTCAAAACTTCCCATGTTGGAGAATGAGCTGTGTGAAGAATAGAGGCCAGTGTAATAATAGACATAATTAAATCTGGTCTGCTTTAGGCTACCAACGGCTCATCTAAAAGATGACTTCCCTCCAATCAAAATTTTTAAATTAATATATTACTTCCTGCCAAGAGTGCCCACTTGATGGGCTGAGCCCAACTATTTTGTACCTAATTGGTTTTAGTTAATCGATTGATACCACTGTTTGGTTAATTAAAGCCCGGGCTCAAGTGATTAGCAGGGCTCAAGGAATGAGGCTGAGCCATTCATCACAGGGACAGGAGCCATGCAGAAACCTGTATCTCAGTGTGTGTAGATGTTAAACCTAGTGCTGATCAATTAGTGCTTTTTGAGGTCGGTTCGGTTTCAATTTCCCCCCACTTTTGTTTCTTGACATAATGCATTATGCATTATTGAGGTTGAATGCTGTATCAACACAGAATAAAACAATTAATAAAAGCCCCATGATGGTAGTGACTGCCCATTACTGCTTATCACTTATTAACCATAATTTTTTCACATTACTTTATTTTTATAAAATATTTTAGATGTGTATATTACATATTTGTTTTAGTATGATTATGACTTTATTAGCTAATAAAAGCAATGGTAGTGACGGCCCATTACTGCTTATTACTTATTAACAAATCATCCTTTATCCCATTACTTTATCACACTACTGCTCAGGCAGGAGCAGCCACCATCTATCTCTATGCTCCCTAATGAGTGATCCTAATTAGGCTAGCTAGCTAGCTATCTGGCTATGCTGTCTGACAAAATCACTACTGTAGTCGTTTTTCAAAGTAGATAAGGCATACTTTCAAGACTGTTTAATGCCAACTATCAATCAATTAGATGTATTGTCGGCTAGAGATAGGCTACCTCACAAGCAACTGCTTCTGTCTCTGTCCCTCCCTCATGTCGCGCTCTGCTGTCCCTTCCTCGGTCTGTGTGTCAAGAACACACACCACATTATGGTCATTGTAGTTAATTACCATGTTTTCTGCTCTAAACTATGTTGAATATTTGCCTTTTGAAAACTACAAAGTTCTACAACAGCACTTTGAGCTCACGCAAAAAAAAAAAACTAAATGGAATTCTAATAATTGAACCCACGTCGGTCAATTCGTTTTTTTAAAGCGAAAAATAAACTACAATTTTGGCTAATCGTTCAGCACTAGTTAAATCTCATGGCTATTTCAGTGTGATCAAACTGAGAGCCATTTCAGTGGGTTCAACCTGTTATACATTTCGATGGGTTTAACCTGAGAGACATTTCAGTGTATGTACCTGAGAGACATTTCAGTCTGTGTACCTGAGAAACATTTCAGTGGGTTCAACCTGAGAGACATTTCAGTGGGTTCAACCTGAGAGACATTTCAGTGAGTTCAACCTGAGAGATATGTCAGTGTGTGTACTTGAGAGACATTTCAGTGTGTGTACCTGAGAGACATGTCAGTGTGTGTACCTGAGAGACATGTCAGTGTGTGTACCTGAGATACATTTCAGTGTGTGTACCTGAGAGACATTTCAGTGTGTACACCTGAGAGACATTTCAGTGGGTTTAACCTGAGAGACATTTTAGTGGGTTCAACCTGAGAGACATTTCAGTGGGTTCAACCCATGAGACATTTCAATGGGTTCAACCTGAAAGACATTTCAGTGGTTTCAACCTGAGAGACATTTCAGTGTGTGTTCAGTCATAGGTTGTTAAACCTGATTGTTTAAAGCAGCAATCAGCAGTTGAAACAATAACAAATTGTACTCCCTGCCCCTGTTTCAGTAAAAAGCTGAGGGATGGGACAGCGCTTTGAATGTGAGGACTGACCCTCCATTATATAAAAAGTATAGTTTTACCGATGTTTTGAGGCTATACAGTCTTTGTTTACATTTACTTTGTTTACAAACATTGGAGTAAAATAAGCTTATATTTTGGGTTATGATGGGGTACGACAGTTGAACTAAGCTCATGAGGCATTTATTAGTTATATTCTTCAAGAACCAATGGTACATATAATTAATTTATAAGTCCAGAAATGGATATAGTAAATGCAGTTTTCCCCTTTAATGTGACTAGTGTGGTGTACTTCATTGTGCTCCAGTCTATCAGCTAACCTTGGGTGACCTTGTTATTATGTCACCCACAATGCACCAGGGCTGTGCCAGCCAGGACCTGACATCTGCATTCGAGCAGAGCTGCAAGGCCTGCTGGGAGGCTGGATCACGTGTGCTTCCCCATGTGACATCACTCCCAGCCTGGGCCAGCTTCTGAGATACTTGGTAACCTTAGCGGCACATCAGCACGTCTCTTTATAATTCATCTGTGCACACACACATTTAGTCATATCTAGGAAAATCTCAAACTCATGCCCTTTAGATGATGAAAGAGGGACAGTGAGGGAGAGAGATAAAGAGAGAGAAAGAGACAGAGAGAGTACTGTAAAGCCATGTTCACACTGCAGGCCTTAAAGCTAAATTATTATACTGTTTTGGAATACTGACTGCCCAAACAGCAAGTTACAAATCACCAAATTGGATTTGTGTGTGCTCAGACAGCAGTCATTTGCTGACATGGCTATGCTAGTTGTCATAGTATCAACGGGTGTGTGTGCAGTGGTGTAGGCTGATTGGTGGTGGTGCTCGTGCTTCCAATATCTCAAAGGTTGTGTAGCAAGCTAAGGTGACAACAATGCCTGCCATGGATGTTTCCCAGTTGCTTTGAATGTCCAAAATTATGGTGTAAGAACACTTTTAAAGCCTCAAAGGATAAGATGATCCAACTTTCAAAACTAGTATTTTTTGGCTAGCCACAGCAGTCAGCTAGCTAACTAGGTATAGCTGTTTAGCTTTCTAGCACATTCACTAATTTGTTTGTAAACAATTAACAAGCTAGTTAGCTACCACACATTCTTTTGAAACTGTCAACAGAGTAGCTAGCAGACAACAAGATATGCCAAATAACAGTCTAAAAATAATAAATTCGATTTGACAGTTCAGACACAAGTCGCATGGCCAGGAATCAGATTTGTAGGCTGGAGTGTTTATGGACATATTCAATCTCTCCCTATCCCAGTCTGCTAACCCCACTTGCTTCAAGATGTCCACCATTGTTCCTGTACCCAAGAAAGCAAAGGTAACTGAACTAAATTACTATCACCCCGTAGCACTCACTTCTGTCATCATGAAGTGCTTTGAGAGGCTAGTTAAGGATCATATCACCTCCACCTTACCTGACACCCTAGACCCACTTCAATTTGCATACCGCCCCAATAGATCCACAGACGATGCAACCGCCATCGCACTGCACACTTCCCTATTCCATCTGGACAAGAGGAATACCTATTTATTAATGCTGTTTATTGACTACAGCTCAGCCTTCAACACCATAGTACCCTCCAAGCACATCATTAAGGTCGGGGCCCTGGGTCTGAACCCCGCCCTTTGAAACTGGGACCGCCCCCAGGTGGTGAAGGTAGGAAACAACACCTCCACTATGCTGATCCTCAGCACAGGGGCCCCACAAGGGTGCATGCTTAAACCCCTCCTGTACTCCCTGTTCACCCATGACTGCGTGGCTACGCATGCCGCCTGCTCAATCCTCAAGTGTGCAGATTACATTCAGCCAATGGCCATCAAGGCATATTATTTAATGTTATGTTGCTGGAACAGGATTTTTAGACACACTGTTGTCCTTTTTTCTTTGTTTTTGTTCCTTTTTCACCAAAAGGTACACTTTATTGATGAGACAGCCTACAGGGAGGAGGTGAGGGCCCTGATGGAGTAGTGCCAGGAAAATAACCTCTCCCTCAACATCAACAAAACGAAGGAGCTGATCGTGGACATCAGGAGACAGCAGAGGGAGCACGCCCCCGTATTTTGGCCCATTCCTCCATGCAGATCTCCTCTAGAGCAGTGATGTTTTGGGGCTGTCGCTGGGCAACACAGACTTTCAACTCCCTCCAAAGATTTTCTATGGGGTTGAGATCTGGAGACTGGCTAGGCCACTCCAGGACCTTGAAATGCTTCTTACAAAGCCACTCCTTCGTTGCCCGGGCGGTGTGTTTGGGATCATTGTCATGCTGAAAGACCCAGCCACGTTTCATCTTCAATGCCCTTGCTGATGGAAGGAGGTTTTCACTCAAAATCTCACAATACATGGCCCCATTCATTCTTTCCTTTACACGGATCAGTCGTCCTGGTCCCTTTGCAGAAAAACAGCCCCAAAGCATGATGTTTCCACCCCCATGCTTCACAGTAGGTATGGTGTTCTTTGGATGCAACTCAGCATTCTTTGTCCTCCAAACACGACGAGTTGAGTTTTTACCAAAATGTTATATTTTGGTTTCATCTGACCATATGACATTCTCCCAATCCTCTTCTGGATCATCCAAATGCACTTCAGACGGGCCTGGACATGTACTGGCTTAAGCAGGGGGACACGTCTGGCACTGCAGGATTTGAGTCCCTGGCGGCGTTGTGTGTTACAAGTTCAAACAGGTGCCATTAATACAGGTAACGAGTGGAGGACAGTGGAGCCTCTTAAAGAAGAAGTTACAGGTCTGTGAGAGCCAGAAATCTTGCTTGTTTGTAGGTGACCAAATACTTATTTTCCACCATGATTTGCAAATAAATTCATTAAAAATCCTACAATGTGATTTTCTGGAAAAAAAAATCTCAATTTGTCTGTCATAGTTGACGTGTACCTATGATGAAAATTACAGGCCTCTCTCATCTTTTTAAGTGGGAGAACATGCACAATTGGTGGCTGTCTAAATACTTTTTTCCCCACTGTATCTATCTATCTATCTATCTATCTATCTATCTATCTATCTATCTATCTATCTATCTATCTATCTATCTATCTATCTATCTATCTATCTATCTATCTATCTATCTATCTATCTATCTATCTATCTATCTATCTATCTATCTGTATGAAAATGTATGCATTCACTAATTGTAAGTCGCTCTGGATAAGAGTGTCTGCTAAATGACTAAAATGTAAATGTAAATGTATCTATCTACAGTGCCTTCGGAAAGTATTCAGGCCCCTTGACTTTTTCCACATTTTGTTACGTTACAGCCTTATTCTAAAACGGATTAAATACATTCTGCAGAGATACGCCATCCCATCTGGTTTGCGCTGAGTGGGACTATCATTTGTTTTTCAACAGGACAATGACCCAACACACCTCCAGGCTGTGTAAGGGCTATTTGACCAAGAAGGAGAGTGATGGAGTGCTGCATCAAATGACCTGGCCTCCATAATCACCCGACCTCAACCCAATTGAGATGGTTTGGGATGAGTTGGACCGCAGAGTGAAGGAAAAGCAGCCAACAAGTGCTCAGCATATGTGGGAACTCCTTCAAGACTGTTGGGAAAACATTCCAGGTGAAGCTGGTTGAGAGAATGCCAAGAGTGTGCAAAGCTGTCATCAAGGCAAAGGGTGGCTACTTTGAAGAATAAGAGCGTCTGCTAAAATGACAAAAATGTAAGTAATTTCTGTTTTACACAGAAAGCGGCACAGGTCCTAATCCAGGCACTTGTCATCTCCCGTCTGGATTACTGCAACTCGCTGTTGGCTGGGCTCCCTGCCTGTGCCATTAAACCCCTACAACTTATCCAGAACGCTGCAGCCCGTCTGGTGTTCGACCTTCCCAAGTTCTCTCATGTCACCCCGCTCCTCAGCACACTCCACTGGCTTCCAGTTGAGGCTTGCATCTACTACAAGACCATGGTGCTTGCCTACGGAGCTGTGAGGGGAACGGCACCTCCTTACCTTCAGGCTCTGATCAGACCCTACACCCAAACAAGGGCACTACGTTCATCCACGTCTTGCCTGCTAGCTCCCCTACCTCTACGGAAGCACAGTTCCCGCTCAGCCCAGTCAAAGCTATTTGCTGCTCTGGCACCCCAATGGTGGAACAAGCTCCCCCACGACGCCAGGAGAGCGGAGTCACTGACCACCTTCCGGAGACAATTGAAACCCTACCTCTTTAAGGAATACCTGGAATAGTATAAAGTAATCCTTCTACCCCCCCCCCCCCCCCCCCCCCTCCCATTTAAAAGAAATAAGAAAGTTGTCCCACTGGCTATCATAAGTTGAATGCACCAATTTGTAAGTCGCTCTGGATAAGAGCGTCTGCTAAATGATGTAAATGTAAATGTAAATTCCATTTGTCTTGTCAATTACACACACCTGGTTCATATTCCCCTCATTTAGTATGTGCTTCATTAAATAGTACCCGCAAAACACCAGTCTCAACGTCAACAGTGAAGAGGCGACTCCAGGATGCTGACCTTCTAGGCAGAGTTGCAAAGAAAAAGCCATATCTCAGACTGGCCAATAAAAAGAGAAGATTAAGATGGGCAGTCTGAGATATGGAGACTGTATTTCTGATCAATTTGATGTTATTTTACTGGACAAAGAAATTGCTTTTCTTTCGAAAACAAGGACATTTCTAAGTGACCCCAAACTTTTGAGCGGTAGTGTATATATATATATACAGTTGAAGTCAGAAGTTTAGATATACTTAGGTTGGAGTCATTAAAACTTGTTTTTCAACCACTCCACAAATGTCTTGTTAACAAACTATAGTTTTGGCAAGTCGGTTAGGACATCTACTTTGTGCATGACACAAGTAATTTTTCCAACAATTGTTTATAGACAGATTATTTCACTTATAATTCACTGTATCACAATTTCAGTAGGTCAGAAGTTTACATACACTAAGTTGACTGTGCCTTTAAACAGCTTGGAAAATTCCAGAAAATTATGTCATGGCTTTAGAAGCCTCTGATAGGCTAACTGACATAATTTGAGTCAATTGGAGGTGTACCTGTGGATGTATTTCAAGGCCTACCTTCAAACTCAGTGCCTCTTTGCTTGACATCATGGGAAAATGAAACTAAATCAGCCAAGACCTCAGAAAAAAAAGGAATGGGAGAAGGTCATGTGGTCTGATGAGACAAAAATATAGCTTTTTGGTCTAAACTCCACTCGCCGTGTTTGGAGGAAGAAGAAGGATGAGTACAACCCCAAGAACACCATCCCAACCGTGAAGCATGGAGGTGGAAACATCATTCTTTGGGGATGCTTTTCTGCAAAGGGGACAGGACGACTGCACCGTATTGAGGGGAGGATGGATGGGGCCATGTATCGCGAGATCTTGGCCAACAACCTCCTTCCCTCAGTAAGAGCATTGAAGATGGGTCGTGGCTGGGTCTTCCGACCCGAAACACACAGCCAGGGCAACTAAGGAGTGGCTCCGTAAGAAGCATCTCAAGGTCCTGGAGTGGCCTAGCCAGTCTCCAGACCTGAACCCAATAGAAAATCTTTGGAGGGTGCTGAAAGTCTGTATTGCCCAGCGACAGCCCCAAAACATCACTGCTCTAGAGGAGATCTGCATGGAGGAATGGGCCAAAATACCAGCAACAATGTGTGAAAACCTTGTGAAGACTTACAGAAAACGTTTGACCTGTGTCATTACCAACAAAGTATTGAGAATCTTTTGTTATTGACCAAATACTTATTTTCCACCATAATTTGCAAATAAATTCATTAAAAATCGTACAATGTGATTTTCTGGATTTTTTTCCTTATTTTGTCAGTTTAACACTCGTTCTCCCTTAGTCCCTTGAGGGTCTGGTCCGCTGCAGAAGATAGAAGCAGCTAGTATTTCACTATATGATTACATACAGTATTTGACCAGAAAGAGCTGGAAATAGGACAGCCTATTGGATTTCCCATTCAGGATAATGTGATGGTGGAATGTTGTAGGGTTTTTCCAGACATCTGGCACAGGGGAGACGTCATCCCTGTTTCTGCATTAGCAGCCTGACTGGTTTATTGAGACATCTCCCCGACTGTACAGCCACTGAAGGTGAGCGCCAGCCGACTGGCCACTGCCATCCTGAGGGGTGTGTGTGTGTGTGTGTGCCTGCGTGTGTGTGAGCATCCCCATTCAGAGCATCTCTCTGTGCTTTAACAAGATACAGAGAGAGAAAGAGAGAGAGCGCAGAGGGTTTTGGGACAGAGGGGGACGTGACAGGCTGGAATCACATGAGGGGAAAGTCAAACAAATTAGGAGTGAAGGGAGCAGCGACCCAGCTGCAGCACAGGCCTAAGGGGGAATAGCACTGTGTGTGTGTGTGTGTGTGTGTGTGTGTGTGCATGGTTGGCGAGTAACTGATTACATGTAATCGGTTACATGTAATCTGATTACAAAAAACATGTAACGGTAATCAGTTACGTTACCAGCAAAAACATATTGTAATCAGATTACAGATACTTTGGGAAAACTAGATGATTACTTCTCGGATTACTTTTACATTCAGAAAGGATGTTTGTGGGAACAAATACATTGAAACCTTTCTGCTTTCTCAATGACATTCAATTCAGCACTGAAAAAAGGTCAAAGTAACTTAGCGAGTCTGACCACAAGTCAGAGACCACTATGATGACACACCAAATGATGACCACCAGTCAGACACCACTATGATGACACACCAAATGCGTTTGATGGATCCTTTTTGTCTTCTTCTAATGCCTCTTGAGGGGAAAGTAACCTAAAAGTAACTGGAAGTAATCAGTTACCTATACACATTTTGGACAGGTAACTAGTAACTGTAACTGATTACATTTTTAAAGTAACCTACCCAACCCTCTGTGTGTGTGTGTGTGTGTGTGTGTGTGTGTGTGTGTGTGTGTGTGTGTGTGTGTGTGTGCACGCGTGTACTCAGAGTCATCCAAGAAATACAGGTCTGATATAACCTAAACACACACACAAAAACACACATGCACACACCACAAGGTTTTTAATACGAAGAGACCTCACACAGAAAGTCCTACTTAGCCATCCCATGCACACACACAACCCACCCCTCTGCCCCCACAAAACACAGACACACACAACCCCTGACATAAACCCTTATACTCATCTACTTATTCTCTCTCTCTCCCATCATCTTCCTTCATTCCTGTCTTGCAGCTGGAGAAGAGAATGTATTTTTTCACCCTGACTCCTATCTACCCCCCTCTTTCCTCCCCCTTTCTTCCACAAACCTAGGGTTTATTTTTAGTGTCCCACTTTCCAGTCCCAGTCCCATCATATCCAGTACTACTTCTACTATGCAACCAGAGACATTCTCTAACAGGCCTCTATGGAACCACTTAGCCTGAGGAACTAGCATTCCTCTCCAGCTGATGGAGCTAACAGGCATTTAAGCATGTTCGAAAAGCATGTTGAATGCAGAACAATTCACACACCCACGGACACCCACGCAAGCAAGCACAAGCACACACACTCACACACACACACACACTCACACACGCTCGCACACACACACACACACACACACACACACACACACACACACACAGACACACACACACGTTCTCGCACACACACACACACACGCTCACACACTCACACACGCTCGCGCACACACACTCGCGGACGCACACACACACACGCTCACACACTCACACATGCTCGCGCACACACACACACACACACACACACACACACACACACACACACACACACACACACACACACACACACACACACACACTGCCTTGGGTTATGCAGGGAGATGCAGCTGCACAGATTCTCTCATCACTGTAGCCATCCCATAAAAGGCATGGGAGCTAGCAGCTAACAAGCCCTATGAACGTAACTTATCAGAGATACCTGCTGTAGGCAGAGACCACCCAGAGGCCAGCTAGACAGACACAGACAGTCACAGGAAAGACATGAGCCTCTAAGGAGCAGACAGGCACACAGAAATAGAAGACTGCTGAAGGGAGATAGTGACACAACTGGACTGAGGGGCGGAGATGAGGATGGAGAGAGACGAAGCGAGAGAAAGAAAGAGAGAGAGATAGAGAGAAAGGAGAGAAATAGGGAGAGAAGGATAAAGGAGGAATGATGATAAATGGAAAGTGATGGAGCGGCTGAGTCACTGTCCACTCCTCAGTCCTTGTTGATAAACAAACAAATAAAAACACAACATTCAGGGTGTGTGTGTGCTTGAGTGTGTGTGTGTGTGTGTGCTTGAGTGTGTGCATGCGCGTGCATGAATGTGCGTGTGTGTGTGTTAGCAGAGCTGGACAGCGGGGATGACAGGTTGAGACAGAGACAGCTCACTTCCAGGGGAGCAGGATCTGGCAACGATCAAATGGAATGTGACAGACGGAGCACACAGTTATCGATTACGCTCCAGCTAGCATCACAGCTCGCTCTCTCTCTCTGTTCTTCTCTCAGATAGTACCTACCTACAGCTGTCTTCTCTCCTCTTTGAATTGCACCTACATATCTCCTCTCCTCACACACACCCGCTTCCCTTTTTAATGCTACCTCCATTTATCTTCTCCCTTCTCCCTCCTACATACACACACACAGTTCTGCAGCCAAATAAATTATGTCAGGCTAGGGAAGACATCTATTCCATAATGCCCAGTGATGTAAGACATACAGGCCGGGTCTCTGGTGGTTAGAACCACAGTACAAGTCCTATTTCCCTGCTGTCATGGACCATAGCACTAGTACCAACAGTGGGCCCCATGGGAGGATGAGAGTGATAGAGGAAGGGAGGTGTGTGGGAGCATGAAAGAAAAATACATGAAAGAGAAAGGAGAGAAGGTATCTCGTCATTTCATTTGGTTGAATTGTATGCTGATTTAGCTACATTATTGCTAGTGAAGTCAATGAAGGATTATTACCTTGAAATAAATTGAAAGAAAAGGTGAGTGAGTGAGTGAGTATGTGTATGTTTCTTGCTCATAGATAGAAACAGTGTGCCTGGTAACTATGTGCCCTCTGTGTGTGTGTGTGTTCATGTCCTCTGGTACAATGTGATTCACCAGAGTGACCAACTCCACTCTGCTCTCCTACTCTACAGACCAGGTTATTTATGGCTGTTTTAGACTAGGGGAGACACAACACTGTCACACACACAAAAACACACACACATTCATACACACAGATATACACCACAGAACAAGACAGAATCTGCTTAGTCATAATCATACATATATAGTACAGATGGCCCCTTAGGGGAATATAATTCATATATAAATTCATAAAACATTCTGTTCAGCCCTTAAGACATCCAATATATAAACACTGAACATGCAACCCTCTTAGTACACACACGTAAACCAGAAATGTATCCCCTTCACAAATGATATACGCATACAAATCAATCTCAGAATGGCAACACACTCACACAAACACACACACACACACACACACAGATAACAGTCACACACACAACCCTCAGCAATAGCAAGCAAGCCTACAGGAATGTTTATACAGTGTCAGTGAAACCATCACACAAGCTGACTGTAACACTCTGGCTCCGGGACTTTTGTATTTGAGCCAGGGTGTATTGTGTTTTGTTGGGTTTTGGGTATTTTCTATGTTGGTAGTTCTGTTGTGTGTGTTTCTAGGTTTGGTCATTGACTCCCAATCGGAGGTAACGAGTGTCAGCTGTCGGCTCGTTATCTCTGATTGGGAGCCATATTTATTCTGTATGTTTTCTTGTGGGCATTGTGGGTTATTGTTCCGTGTTTCAGTCGTTGTACTGTGGACTTCACGAGTCGTCTTTTGTTTTGTATTTCGGTGCTTTTTTCAAATAAAGTACCATGTTCGTTTCACACGCTGCGCCTTGGTCTCCTTCACTCCTCGACGATCGTGACAGAATAACCCACCATAAAGGGACCAAGCAGCGCGTCCAGGAGCAAAGGGTCTGGACATGGATGGAACTGTTGGACGGTAAAGGGTCCTGGACTTGGGAGGAGATCCTGGATGGTATGGATCGCCGACCATGGAACGAGACGGTGGAGAGGCGACGGCGAGAGGAGCAACGGCATCGGCAGGGCCATCGTCGGAAGGACGAGAGGCAACCCCAAAAAGTTTTTGGGGGGGGGCACATGGCTTGGGCGACTGAGCAGCAGGAGGCTGCCACAAGGCAGATTCAGAAGGCTACCAGGTTAAGGGAGCTGACGGAGGCAGAGAAGGGACGGATTCAGGAGGCTACCAGGTTAAGGGGGCGACTGGGAAAGGCAGGGAAGGAAGGTGTAGAGGCACGGCGAGAGGTACTGGGGTGTGTAACCAGTCCGGTCCGGCCCGTTCCTAATCCCGAGGTACAGCCAGTAGTGTGTGTCCCCAGTACGGTACGGCCTGTTCCGGCCCCTCGCACTAAGTGTACGGTGCGCGTCGCCAGCCCAGCCCGGCCTGTTCCTGAGCCTCATACGAAGCCTACGGTGCGCGTCGCCAGCCCAGCCCGGCCTGTTCCGGCCACTCGCACCAGGGATACGGTGCGCGTCGCCAGCCCAGCCCGGCCTGTTCCTACTCCACGCACCAGGGATACGGTGCGCTTCGCCAGCCCGGCCCGGCCTGTTCCGGCCACTCGCACCAGGGATACGGTGCGCGTCGCCAGCCCAGCCCGGCCTGTTCCTACTCCACGCACCGGGGATACGGGGCGCTTCGCCAGCCCGGCCCGGCCTGTTCCGGCCTCTCGCACCAGAGATACGGTGCGCGTCGCCAGCCCAGCCCGGCCTGTTCCTGCTCTCCGCACTAGGCCTTATGTGCGTCCCCAGGGTCCAGCATGCCCTGTTGCTGCTCTCCGCACTAGGCCTTATGTGCGTCCCCAGGGCCAAGCATGCCCTGTTGCTTCTCCCCGCACTAGCCCTGAGATGCGTGTCCTCAGCCCGGTACCTCCAGTTCCGGCACCACGCATCAGGCCTACGGTGCGTCCCCAGGGCCAAGCATGCCCTGTTGCTTCTCCCCGCACTAGCCCTGAGATGCGTGTCCTCAGCCCGGTACCTCCAGTTCCGGCACCACGCACCAGGCCTACGGTGCGCCTCAGACGGCCAGAGTCTGCCGTCTGCCCAACGGGGCCTGAACTGTCCGTCTGCCCAACGCCGCCTGAACTGCCCGTCTGCCTAAAGCCTGCAAAGCCGCCCGTCTGCCATGAGCCATCAGAGCCGTCCGCCAGACCAGAGCCGCTAGAGCCTTCCGCCAGACAGGATCAGCCAGAGCCTTCTGCCAGACAGGATCAGCCAGAGCCTTCTGCCAGACAGGATCAGCCAGAGCCTTCTGCCAGACAGGATCAGCCAGAGCCTTCCGCCAGACAGGATCAGCCAGAGCCTTCTGCCAGACAGGATCAGCCAGAGCCTTCTGCCAGACAGGATCAGCCAGAGCCTTCTGCCAGACAGGATCAGCCAGAGCCTTCCGCCAGACAGGATCAGCCAGAGCCTTCCGCCAGCCATGAGCAGCCAGATCCGTCGGCCAGCCATGAGCAGCCAGATCCGTCGGCCAGCCATGAGCAGCCAGATCCGTCGGCCAGCCATGAGCAGCCAGATCCGTCAGCCAGCCATGAGCAGCCAGATCCGTCAGCCAGCCATGAGCAGCCAGATCCTTCAGCCTGCCATGAGCCGTCCAGCCAGGATCCGCCAGAGCCAGCCAGCCAGGATCCGCCCCTTAGCCAGGTGCTGTCCCTTAGCCCGGTGCTGCCCCTAAATCCAGGTGGAGTAAGTTGGAGGGTGGTCATGTGGAGGAGGCTAGGGAAGCGGGTGGTGACTAAGGTGGGGTGGGGACCACGACCAGGGCCAGAACCGCCACCGTGGACAGACGCCCACCCAGACCCTCCCCGAGACTGTATGCTGGTGCGCCCGGAGTGCGCACCTTTAGGGGGGGGTACTGTAACACTCTGGCTCCGGGACTTTTGTATTTGAGCCAGGGTGTATTGTGTTTTGTTGGGTTTTGGGTATTTTCTATGTTGGTAGTTCTGTTGTGTGTGTTTCTAGGTTTGGTCATTGACTCCCAATCGGAGGTAACGAGTGTCAGCTGTCGGCTCGTTATCTCTGATTGGGAGCCATATTTATTCTGTATGTTTTCTTGTGGGCATTGTGGGTTATTGTTCCGTGTTTCAGTCGTTGTACTGTGGACTTCACGAGTCGTCTTTTGTTTTGTATTTCGGTGCTTTTTCAAATAAAGTACCATGTTCGTTTCACACGCTGCGCCTTGGTCTCCTTCACTCCTCGACGATCGTGACACTGACAAAAACACCTTTCCTTCTCCGAAGTTCATGCTGGCTACATAAATAAATAAATATGAGCCTGTACACAATTTACACACTTACAAAAATTATTAAAATATTATTCAATTACACAAATGAATGGAACGATGTAGGCACGGACGGTTAATTTTTCCAATGGGGAAATGACATATGTTTCCAAACACACGGGGCAGGCAGGCAGGCTCTCTCCCAGTCTCAACACACAGGCTGGGGCTGGGGCTGAACCCATACACAAAACAAAGTTAAGCTATACACCAGGGGACCCCAATTACATTCAGCCGTGGGCAGATTTGTCCTTGAATGTATGGTCGGGGGGCCAGAACATAGTTATAAATAATTTGTACACTGCAAATTGACCGCAAGAATTGCAAACAGATATAGTATTTGACAAAAACAGAATCATTTAAAACCTTGATTACATAGGGATACGATCACATACAGTATGCCTCTTTATTTATGCATGGGAATACTTACGAACAGATTTCCTAAATAAAAATCACTTTGAGCACATTTCCTGGTGATTCTACAGTCTTTTATGTCCAAGAGCGAAATATATACACTTGAAGTCGGAAGTTTACATACACCTTAGCCAAATACATTTAAACTCAGTTTTTCACAATTCCTGACATTTAATCCTAGTAAAAAATCCCTGTTTTAGGTCAGTTAGGATCACCACTTTATTTTAAGAATGTGAAATGTCAGAATAATAGTAGAGAGAATGATTTATTTCAGCTTTTATTTCTTTCATCACATTCCCAGTGGGTCAGAAGTTTACATACATTCAATTAGTATTTGGTAGCATTGCCTTTAAATTGTTTAACTTGGGTCAAACGTTTCGGGTAGCCTTCCACAAGCTTCCCACAATAAGTTGGGTGAATTTTAGCCAATTCCTCCTGACAGAGCTGGTGTAACTGAGTCAGGTTAGTAGGCCTCCTTGCTCGCACACGCTTTTTCAGTTCTGCCCACAAACATTCTATAGAATTGAGGTCAGGGCTTTGTGATGGCCACTCCAATACATTGACTTTGTTGTCCTTAAGCCATTTTGCCACAACTTTGGAAGAATGCTTGGGGTCATTGTCCATTTGGAAGTCCCATTTGCGACCAAGCTTTAACTTCCTGACTGATGTCTTGAGATGTTGCTTCAATATATCCACATAATTTTCCTTCCTCATGATGCCATCTATTTTGTGAAGTGCACCAGTCCCTCCTGCAGCAAAGCACCCCCACAGCATGATGCTGCCACCCCCGTGCTTCACGGTTGGGATGGTGTTCTTCGGCATGCAAGCCGCCCCCTTTTTCCTACAAACATAACGATGGTCATCATGGCCAAACAGTTCTATTTTTGTTTCATCAGACCAGAGGACATTTCTCCAAAAAGTACGATCTTTGTCCACATGTGCAGTTGCAAACCGTAGTCTGGCTTTTTTATGGCGGTTTTGGAGCAGTGGCTTCTTCCTTGCTGAGTGGCCTTTCAGGTTATGTCGATATAGGACTTGTTTTACTGTGGATATAGATACTTTTGTACCTGTTTCCTCCAGCATCTTCATAAGATCCTTTGCTGTTGTTCTGGGATTGATTTGCACTTTTCGCACCAAAGTACGTTCATCTCTAGGAGACAGAACGGGTCTCCCTCCTGAGCGGTATGAAGGCTGCATGGTCCCATGGTGTTTATACTTGCATACTATTGTTTGTACAGTTGAACGCAGTATCTTCAGGCGTTTGGAAATTGCTCCCAACGATGAACCAGACTTGTGGAGGTATACCATTTTTTTCTGAGGTCTTGGTCTTTATTATTATTTTTATTGTATTTTTCTTCCCATGAGGCGCTGAGTTTGAAGGTTTGCCTTGAAATACATTTTCAGGTACACCTCCAATTGACTGAAATGATGTCAATTAGCCTATAAGAAGCTTCTAAAGCCGTAACATTTTCTGGAATTTTCCAAGCTGTTTAAAGGCACAGTCAACTTAGTGTATGTAAACTTCTGACCCACTGGAATTGTGATACAGTGAATTATAAGTGAAATAATCTGTCTGTAAACAATTGTTGGAAAAATTACTTGTGTCATGCACAAAGTAGCTGTCGTAACCGACTTGCCAAAACTATAGTTTGTTAATAAGACATTTGTGGAGGGGTTGAAAAGTTTTAATAACTCCAACCTAAGTGTATGTAAACTTCCGACTTCACCTGTATACTGAAAAATATATAAACGCAACATGCAAAAATTTCAAAGATTTTGAAATCCAGGCTCTGTCGTAGCCGGCCTCGACCGGGAGACCCAAGGGGCGGCGCACAATTGGCCCAGCGTCGTCCAGGGTAGAGGAGGGAATGGCCGGCAAGGATGTAGCTCAGTTGGTAGAGCATGGCGTTTGCAACGCCAGGGTTGTGGAATCGATTCCCACGGGGGGCCAGTATGTAAAATAAAAAAATAATGTATGCACTCACTAACTGCAAGTCGCTCTGGATAAGAGCGTCTGCTAAATGACTAAAATGTAAATGTAAATGTTTTTACTGCGTTACAGTTAATATAAATTCATTAGGACCTAGTCTATGGATTTCACATGACTGGGAATACAGATATGCATCTATTGGTCACATATACATTTAAAATAAAAGTAGCGGCGTGGATCAGAAAAACAGTCAGTGTCTGGTGTGACCACCATTTGCCTCATGCACCGTGACACATCTCCTTCGCATAGAGTAGATCAGGCTGTTGATTGTGGCCTGTGGAATGTTGTCCCACTCCTCTTCAATGGCTGTACGAAGTTGCTTGATATTGGCGGGAACTGGAACATGCTGTAGTACACGTCGATCCAGAGCATCCCAAACATGCTCAATGGGTGAACATTCTGGTGAGTATGCAGGCCATGGAAGAACAGGGACATTTTCAGCTTTCAGGACTTGTGTACAGATCCTTACAACATGGGGCCGTACATTATCAAGCTAAAAGATGAGGTGATGGCGGCGGATGAATGGCACGACAATGGGCCTCAGGATTTCGTCATGGTATCTCTGTGCATTCAAATTGCCATTGATAAAATGCAATTGTGTTCGTTGTCCGTAGCTCATGCCTGTCCATACCATAACCCCACCGCCACCATGGGGTAACTCTGTTGACAATGTTGTCCATATTATGGCAAGAACAGCTCAAATAAGCAAAAAGAAACAGCAGGCTATCATTACTTTAAGACATGAAGGTCAGTCAATACGGAACATTTCAAGAATCTTCAAGTGCAGTCGCAAAAACCATCAAGCGCTATGATGACACTGGCTCTCATGAGGACCGCCACAGGAATGGAAGACCGAGAGTTACCTCTGCTGCAGAGGATACGTTCATTAGAGTTACCAGCCTCAGAAATTGCAGCCCAAATAAATGCTTCACAGAGTTCAGGTAACAGACACATCTCAACATCAATTGTTCAGAGGAGACTGTGTGAATCAGGCCTTCATGGTCGAATTGCTGCAAAGAAACCACTACTAAAGGACACCAATAAGAAGAAGAGACTTGCTTTGGCCAAGAAACACGAGCAATGGACATTAGAATGGTGGAAATGTGTCCTTTGGTCTGGAGTCCAAATTGGAGATTTTTGGTTCCAACCGCCGTGGCTTTGTGAAACGCGGTGTGGGTGAACGGATGATCTCCGCATGTGTATTTCCCACCGTAGAGCATGGAGGAGGAGGTGTTATGGTGTGGGGGTGCTTTGCTGGTGATACGCTATCACATCTGGTTTGGGCTTTGTGGGACTATCATTTGTTTTTCAACAGGACAATAACCCAACACATCTCCAGGCTGTGTAAGGGCTATTTTACCAAGAAGGAGAGTAATGGAGTGCTGCATCAGATGACCTGGCCTCCACAATCCTCCGACCTCAACCCAATTGAGATGTTTTGGGATAAGTCGGACCGCAGAGTGAAGGAAAAGCAGCCAAAAAGTGCTCAGCATATGTGGGAACTCCTTCAAGACTGTTGGAAAAGCATTCCAGGTGAAGCTGGTTGAGAGAATGCCAAGAGTGTGTGAAGCTGTCATCAAGGCAAAGGGTAGCTATTTGAAGAATCTCAAATATAAAATATATTATGATTTGTTTAACATTTTTTTTGGTTACCACATGATTCCATATGTGTTATTTCACAGTTTTGATGTATTCACTATTATTCTACAATGTCAAAAAATAGTAAAAATAAAGAAAAACCCTTGAATGAGTATGTGAGGCCAAACTTTTGACTGATACTGCATATATATGTATTTTTGCTCAGAAAACTTGGGGGTTAAAATAAAATCACCTGCGGGACGAATTTGGCCCACGGGCTGCCTATTGGGGAACCCTGCTATACACTGTAGTTTTACTATAACTAGGACCATGTGAACTTATAGTATATAAGTTATTATGGTCAGGTCACATGGTCAGGGCAAACCAGCTTCCCCTGATTCATCTTAGAGAGTTTGGCATCACTTTACCATCTCATTCACAGCTCCTCCTGCTAAAGTTAGTACATTAAAATTAAACTATTCTGTCAGCAGTGTCACTGACTGATGAACATTGATCCTGATTATGCAGTGCAGGGCTGAGGAAAGGATGGCAGGATGGAGGAGTTAGAGATAGAGACGCGTAGAAACAGTTGACTAATCATTCTCTGAACTGTGGCAGGGATTATCTTTAGGGCTCTCCCAGGCTGGCCCCCAAATCCATATGAATAAAGACAGAACACTGCTCCTCTCCTCCCTCCATCTAGTAACCTAAATAGAGGTCAGGGGTCAATAGAACTTCATAACTGCTGCACCTCTCCAGAAACGTTGCCTCTCAGCGCCATAAACGGAAGCAGAAGAAAAAGGAAGGAAGGGCCTGAAGTGCAGCAATCCTCCCATGTAAGGTATCCTCCCTGTGCTAATGTATTCTGCCTTTGAAAGTGGGGATGTCAAAGAAAACTTACAGAGAGAGAAAAAAGGAGGAGAAAGTAAGTTGAACATGTCAGTGTGGAGATTATGGGGATAATCCCAGAGGGGATAGAGGAGCGCTGACTCAACGAAAGGTGCAAGTTCGCTAGTTAGAGAGAAAGAAAGTGAGAGAGAGAGAGAGACAGAGACAGAGACAGAGACAGAGACAGAGACAGAGACAGAGACAGAGAGAGAGAGAGAGAGAGAGAGAGAGAGAGAGAGAGAGAGAGAGAGAGAGAGAGAGAGAGAGAGAGAGAGAGAGAGAGAGAGAGAGACATAGCACAATTAGCAGTTTTCTGGGTGTGTCGAGGTGTGTTAGCGAGGATGCTGCTAGCGCTAACCTAGCCCCAGCATCAACAACAACAGTAGTGCCGCAGTGCTGGTCCCTGTGCCAGGCTTGGCTAATCTAATCCCCTCTTATTTTCATACTGTTGTTTACAGTGTCATTAGGACAGCAGCAGGGCTCTAGGGCGGTGTGTGTGTGTGTATGTGTGTGTGTGTTTGTATATGCGTGCCCCGTGTTTGTGTGTGTGTGTGTGTGTGTGTGTGTGTTTGTATGTGTGTTCCTTCATGTGGTTTTAGACCTCTCTGAACTAGAGTGGACCAGACCTAAACTGAGCCCATCACTGTCTGTGAGAACAGTAAGCCAGTGCAGCTCAGACACCAACGCCCCAGAGACTGAAGACTACAGCTCTGTGTGTGGTGAACTGGACTGCAGCATATTCATTACAGCTTTGATTACACACAAGTCATCTAGTGACATGACCACCGGTGAGTGTTTAGACATGGGTTGAGTATCACTAACACTATAGCTCTGATGCCTATAAGGGGTGGGGGAGGGTCTTTGGTACAGCATCGCCTCTCTCTTGCAGTCTCTCCTCTCACTCACTCACTCACTCACTCACTCACTCACTCACTCACTCACTCACTCACTCACTCACTCCCTACCTCTCTCTCTCTCTCTCTCTCTCTCTCTCTCTCTCTCTCTCTCTCTCTCTCTCTCTCTCTCTCTCTCTCTCTCTCTCTCTCTCTCTCTCTCTCTCTCTCTCTCTCTCTCTCTCTCTCTCTCTCTCTCTCTCTCTCTCTCTCTCTCTCTCAATCCCCCTCTCCCTGCTTCTTTCCTCCTCTCCCCTCCAGTGTAACTGTCTGTTGTTATCAGTGGAGAAGCAGATAGTTGATAAGAGGCTGTTCCTTCCCATCCTGGTAGCAGTACTGTCTGTTCTACTGTGGTGTTGCCCTGTGGTCATCCTTACTGACACACCCTGTACTGGGACTATTCTCACTTCTCTACCTCCGCTTAGCATCACCATCCCAACCACCAAAACCCCCTCTCTCTCTATCTACTGTATCTCTCTGTTTCGCTCCATGATTGTGTGAGGCCAGGGGATATAGGCTATAAAAGATTATCAATGTTCGCTGCATGAACCATGGAAAGTTCATTCTGATGCAGAGAAGGAGGGAGAGGAAGGAGAGGAAGTGATGGAGAGAGTAGAGATAGTGATGCATGGGGAGATGGAGAGAGAAGGAAGAGGAGGAGGGAGATAGAGAGAGGAGGGAGAGGAAGGCAGGGGGAGGAGAGTTGGAGAGAAGATGGATGGATGGGAAGGAGAGTGAGGCAGGGGAAGGAAGGCGAGAGGGAGATAGGAGGGAGTTGGAGCTTATGATTTTCACTGCAGTGAAACACACTCCCTCCCAATTATACACCCCAGAGGATGCATTAGCACTGCAGCTTAACACCCCAAGCCCAGCCAATCACAAGTCAGGTAAAACACAGCCAATAAGCAATCAGCTCTACAAGCTCAACACAACACAGTTTATCCAAAACAAACTCAATCAGCACAAGCCATCCAAAACCAGCTATTCACGGTGCACAAACACCAACCAAGCCTGCTTTTATTCCCCTAGTAAGAGTTTATCCAGTTCGAGGACACTGCATCAAAAGCATCCTAAAATAGCATTTCAAAACCATAAACCCCTTAACATCCATTCTAAGTAGGGGTTACAGCTAGGTAGGGTTGGGCGATATACCATATTTTACTATAAACCGGTATTGATGCACAGACCGGTTTGGGTTTTTACGTTACCTTCTATAATGGAATGTTAATGTTTGGTTTGTTATGTGATATGCCGTGTGTAACGTCCATTTTTACTGTTTACACCGCTACTTGAGTCAGCGCTCTCGCTCTCTCTCCATGCACTTTCCTCACAGACCTAGCTCCGCCCGCTGTCACTCAAGGAGCTCATTTGTTTTTACTTGACCACGAGAGCACATGCAACAATGTTGTTTCCACTTTGCTTCTTAATATAAATATAAATCCATAAGCATTATATAATTACACTATTACTTTGTGTTTCTTACATCTGCAAACAGCTAGTTTGTATTTTCTTAGCAAGTTTTAGCTAAATTGTGTTAGCCGCTAATGCTAATCGCTAGTTAGCTGGCTAGCTAACTAGCTAATAAATGTACTGAGTCAGAGCAAACGTAGCTAGCTAATACAGCCTGATACCACTGCTGGTGTAGGCCTAAATCAGCATGTTGTTTGTGCAATAGTATATACATCAGAGAGGAATAGGCGAAGCATGACTATGTAGCCAAAGATTATAGGGTCCCCCAGTGGTGTAAAGTACTTAAGTACAAATACTTGAAAGTACTACTTAAGTAGTTGTTAGATTAATTTGTATTTTAAGAATAATGACTAAAGGATTTCACCCCAAATACAGTATAAATGTGTAAACTGTGTTAGAATTATCAACCCACTAACAGTGGGGGGCGGGACTAAACATTCCAGGGTGAAGGAGAAAGGTGGAAACTGTTTAAGAAAGCCTCCTAAAGGTGGGCGGAGCAAAGTGCCAAGAGGTATAAAACAGGAGTGTATGGATTTTGGCGCCAGAGCTCTCCATGAATAAAAATACAGATCATTCTTGCTGGTTGTGGACCTTGAATCATTTATGATTAAAACCAGAGCCTTACAACCTCTGGTAATGATTCATGCTTAGGTTGAATTAGAGATAGAAATTCTCTTAACAGTAGTATTTTGGGGTATCTGTGCTTTACTTTGCTATTTATATTTTTGATTACTTTTACTTTTACTTCACTACATTCCTAAAGAAAATTATGTACTTTTTACTCCATACATTTTCCCTGACACCCAAAAGTACTCGTTACATTTTGAATACTTAGCAGGACAGGAAAATTGTCTAATTCACACACTTATCAAGAGTACATCCCTGGTCATCCCTACTGCCTCTTTTTTTATTTATTTTTATTTAACCTTTATTTAACTAGGCAAGTCAGTTAAGAACAAATTCTTATTTACAATGACGGCCTACACCGGCCAAAACCGGACCAATTGTGCGCCGCCCTATGGGACTCCCAATCACGTCCGGTGGTGATACAGCCTGAAATCGAACCAGGGGGTCTGTAGTGACACCTCAAGCACTGAGATGCAGTGCCTTAGACCGCTGCACCACTCGGGAGCTTTGATCTGGCGGACTTACTAAATACATGCTTCGTTAGCAAATTACGTCTGAGTGTTGGAGCGTGGCCCTGGCTATCCGTAAATTTAGAAAACAAGAAAATGGTGCCGTCTGGTTTGCTGAATATAAGGAATTTGAAATGATTTATACTTTTACTTTAACTTTTGATACTTAAGTATATTTTAGCAATTCCATTTACTTTTGATACTCAAGTATATTTAAAACCAAATTCTTTTAGACTTTTACTCAAGTAGGATTTTACTGGATGACTTTCACTTTTACTTGAGCCATTTTCTATTAAGGTATCTTTACTTTTACAGTATGACAATTGTGTACTTTTTCCACCACTGCCTGTCACAATAACTCCTCCCTGGCATTTTCATTGGTGTCATGTCAAACAGCATAGAATTACTTATATTTTAGAATAAACATTATATTTCCATAATTCCAACAGTTCATCCAAGTGTTTTGATCTAAATCGCAAGTCAAATCGCAATTGCAATATTTGGTTAAAAATAAGGCATAGTGTTTCGCCCATATCATGCAGCCCTACGTGGCAGTGTGGAAATGATCTCAAATGAGTGCAGGAAATGCAGAAATTGATGGAAATGGAGGATATTATTTTTGGTTGAAGTTTAATTGAACAGTATAAATAAATCAGAACGGAGAAAGACCCATTTAAATCCCTTAGAATGTATGTCTTGCCACCCTAGGGTCACGCACTACTCATGAAGCAATTTAAGAACTTGTATTATTCAAAAACCTCAAATACCGTCAAATACGTCAAATAATTGAAAAATACAGATAGGGCATGTACTTCTCTGTTACTAACACACTCCATGGAGACTGGACAAACAGCCTCTGTACCAGAGGATGGTGGGAGGAGGTATAGGAGGACAGGCTCATTGTAATGGTTAAAATGAAATAAATGGAACGGAGTCAAACATGTGGTTTCCATATGTTTGATTTGTTTAATACCGTTCCATTTATTCCATTCCAGCCATTAATGAGCCCGTCCTCCTATAGCTCCTCCCACCAGCCTCCTCTGCTCTGTACAGACAGCCTCCTCCAACCATCCTTTCCTCCATCCCTCCATCTGTCCACCTGTCCCTGTACCTCAGCCCCAGGTACACGAGGTACACAGCACACATTCATAAAGCTCACTGGGGGAGGTGAGATGGCAGAGGAGGCAACTTAATACAACACACGGCTCTCCTATATAGGCCAACTCTCTCACCTGCCTGCTTTTTAGAAGGGTGCTGAGCAACCAATCACTTCCACCCAGGGCAGCACTAATACCGACCAGACTAGCCAAGACTAGAGCACCAGACACTGTTTACAGGCCAACCATAACCATAAAACATCTATGGGCAGAGGTTGACATTAATGGTTGCCCGATTGCCTGGGGCAAGTAAACTGAACAGTAGGGCATGTGGAAGGTGCTTTGTGGCTGCACAATAACGGAAAACTGTAATTTAAGCGGTCATTTTAGGTATTATCAAAAGTAATCAAAAGATGCAGCATACTTTAAATGATGGTGCATTGTGGGAAAATTGATGTATTTCGATTGGTACAGAATATAGTACCGTACCCTATCTTTGGGGCGCCAAAAACCTTTTGAACACTAGTGGGTGCATGGTATTGTTGTTTCTGGCTCATTAACATATTTTGAGGTGTGCATTGCAAGAGGCTATATTTGTTGCACCTGTGAGGGAGAATGCTGTACCAGTTTATCTCCTATGTGGTTATAGTGCCCTATCAATTTAAAATGTATAGGGGACAGATTGTAGTGGCAGTAAGTCTTAAACCTTAAATGGTTGAGCATATTTCCATGTCCTTTTGGTCTGTTTTGCCCTGTAGTCGCTGCCAGTTTGGAAGCCTTTGTTAAGGCTTCTAGAAGTGCAAGTGATATAAAACACCAAATATTCATTAATATGCTGTAATGTGTAAACACTTTACCAAGCAGCCAACCTGCTTCCACCAATCCCTTGTAATTACAGTAAAATACTGTGAAATACAAACCCCTCCCTTCAATAAATGTCATTATTCATTCATTCATTCATTCCGATTACGGTAGCATTTACTTTTTTACATTATAATACTGTAAATTTTATGGTATTGTACTGTGTGTCATTACACAGTACTTGCTTTGATACCGTATTTATATTACAGTAGGTGTACTGCAATATGAAATACAGAATTTGACATGCCACCGAGCTGCTTGTAAGCTACTGTTAAATTAAAAGTAAACCCTTTACAGTGTGCCCGTACGGGCAGGTGAAATTTTGTCCCCCAAATATTGAAATTGTCCTGAAGACAATGTTATTATGCGTTGACTTGTGTTCCATTTGTGCATGTGCATTAGCTGCACACAACAAAAAGAAAACAAGCCAAGCATCACACAGTTCTTCTCCCTAAATTCCCTTTCCCCTCCGTGTCTCACTCACTCAATTGTGTTGCGACCACTGCCTACGCACATGCGAATGCCTATAAGACATACACAGAAATAAATCCCTATAAAAACATATCTAACTGATGGGATACTCAAGCCACATTCCTTGCCAAATGATGACAGTTTTATCAGAAATTAAAAATGGACTGGTTGATTGAATTAGGGAAATATGTTTTTTAATTGCATCCTGTCTATTTTCCAGTTAGGCCAGGAGTGTCAAACTCAATCATTGCACGGGCCATGATGAAAAAACACAACAAATTTGCAGGCCAGACAGCCTATAGGCTATGTTGGTTTTTAGAAAAAAACATGCGACCCAAAGTAGCCATTGTTTTATTTTTTAAAAGATTCCCCTTTACAATGTCCACTTATAAATGTACATAGGATGCTGTAGCCCAGTGTTTCCCAATCTTGGTCCTCAGGACCCCAAGGAGTGCATGTTTTTTTGCCCTTACACAACAGATTATTCAAATGATCAAAGCTAGATGATTAGTTGATTATTTGAATCAGCTGTGTAGTGCTAGGGCAAAAAACAAAACTTGGGGTCCCGAGGACTGAGTTTGGGAAACCCTGCTGTAGCCTACATAGCATTTTAACATAAAAAAAAAGAGAAGTCATATTTGTTCAGCCTTTGTTGCTATGCTTGCAGATATGCATAATATGCTGTGACCTTAATCAACAAGTATTTTAAACTTAAAATAACAAAAAAGTACAGTAAGTACGTTGAATAGGCCTAAACCAATGCGAGCGCATCAGGCTGTAATTTCATAAAAGTAGATGACTCAACTGTTGACTAATTTGTACTCGTGTGTAACAAACAACTAATCCCTTTAAAAATGGCCTATGTGGCATCGATATGAGTCAAAACATTTATTCTAGTGTCAAAATTGACTACAAAGTGTAAATAGGATAATTTGGGTCATAAAGTCAGTCTCGTCTAAAACGAGTAAATTAAGGTTGGGTTTGGATTACAATTATATCAATAAATCATACCCTTTTTTGCCAAGCTCCACGTGCAAATTCCCCCTCCTCCCATTTCACGGGTAGGCATAATTGGCTTGCATTTGTTTTGGAACCGGGCTGCCTCTCGGGCATGAGCCAGTTGCCCCGTTCAAAGCCCACGGTGAAGTCGGCTCAAATAAAAAATGATTCTGTGTATTCACATGCAAAAGTTATTGCTTTTGATAGAAACGCTTTATCTGCCTTCACATATATTTTATGGAAAAGAGATTATGTATGTTTCTGGACGATGCACCATGCTGCCTTGTTGATAACATGACCGAGCGGCGCAGATTACTGTTCAATTTGAGAAGGGCGGTCCTCCCTAACCGATTTTTCCCATTCACGTCACGGTCCATAGACCTGTGCACCATGGCTCAGCATAATCGAATCCGCCCATTGAATGGGGCTCCGGTGTGCAACTACCAGTGGTGGTTAGTATAACCAGAGATACTGGAATATAATGACCTCTCTGGTATAATTTAGCTAACGGTTGTAGATAATATTATCGCTGTTTATGTAGGTAGCTATCCTTTGATAAAGCGAGGTAGGCTAGCTAGTGTTCTAGCTAACATTAGCGTAGCTATCTATCTAGATAACTAGCTAGCTACCTCATTACAACTTAGTTAGGTTGTAGCTAGATACTGCTGGTTATGTAACGTTATCATTTGATAATACTAGCGAGGCAGGCTAGCCTACAAGTTGGATTTGCAAGTTAGTTCGTAGGTCATACAAGTGTATTCTGTATTGGGCAGAACTAAATAATGGATGCAGCTATGTTGGTAGCTAACTCATGTCTGAGTCTGAAAAGTACAGTGAACTAGGAGCAACAAACCGTAACGCCGTGACCAGCCTGAATCGAATCCAATACATCTGTAAAGCATAGAACTAGGGTTTCCACTAGTTACCACAGCCACAAAATCAAGTTCATGAAAACTAAAATGTGCTTTTTGGTCTTAATTTAAGGTTAGGGTTAGGCATAAGGATAGCAATGTGGTTAAGGGTTAAGGTTAGGTATACATTACATTTTAAGAAGATAAATTGTAGAAATAGATGGCCTGTATGACTTTGTGGCTGTAGTAACTAGTGACGACCTAGAATTAGCTTGACATGAGTTACTGCCCCGATGACACGGATGGCTTCATCAACAACGGTAATGTGTGTTATGTGAAAATGTGTATAAAAAAATACCTGCTTTGATAAACTAGTAGGTTAATTACCCAGCCAAGCAGATACACGTAGTAGTCATTTAGGTTGTGAATTGCATTATCAAAAAGCTTTGTCCTTTCTTTATAACAAAATGCATTTTACCGCTATAAATGGAACAGGTCAAAGGTCAAAACAGTTTAGAGTTTTGTCCCAATTCACCTTCATAACCTAGCCTGGTGGAACCAGCCTGATCATGACATCTGCTCTTATCCTTCTAGACCTATCTGCTGCCTTTGATACTGTGAACCATCAGATCCTCCTCTCCACCCTCTCCGAGTTGGGCATCTCTGGCGCTGCTCACTCTTGGATTGTGTCCTACCTGACAGGTCGCTCCTACCAGGTGGCGTGGCGAGAATCTGTCTCCGCACCATGTGCTCTCACCACTGGTGTCCCCCAGGGCTCAGTTCTAGGACCTCTCCTATTCTCTCTATACACCAAGTCACTTGGCTCTGTCATATCCTCACATGGTCTCTCCTATCATTGCTACGCAGACGACACACAATTAATTTTCTCCTTTCCCACTTCTGATAACCAGGTGGCGAATCGCATCTCTGCATGTCTGGCAGACATATCAGTGTGGATGTCGGATCACCACCTCAAGCTGAACCTCGGCAAGACAGAGCTGCTCTTCCTCCCGAGGAAGGACTGCACGCTCCATGATCTCACCATCACGGTTGACAACTCCATTGTGTCCTCCTCCCAGAGTGCAAAGAACCTTGGCGTGACCCTGGACAACACCCTGTCGTTCTCCGCTAACATCAAAGCGGTGACCCGATCCTGCAGGTTCATGCTCTACAACATTCGCAGAGTACGACTCTACCTCAGACAGAAAGCGGCACAGGTCCTAATCCAGGTACTTGTCATCTCCCGTCTAGATTACTGCAACTCCATGTTGGCTGGGCTCCCTGCCTGTGCCATTAAACCCCTACAACTAACCAGAACGCTGCAGCCCGTCTGGTGTTCAACCTTCCCAAGTTCTCTCATGTCACCCCGCTCCTCCGCACACTCCACTGGCTTCCAGTTGAGGCTTGCATCTACTACAAGACCATGGTGCTTGCCTACGGAGCTGTGAGGGGAACGGCACCTCCTTACCTACAGGCTCTGATCAGACCCTACACCCAAACGAGGGCACTACGTTCATCCACCTCTGGCCTGCTAGCCCCCCTACCTCTACGGAAGCACAGTTCCCGCTCAGCTCAGTCAAAGCTATTCGCTGCTCTGGCACCCCAATGGTGGAAAAAGCTCCCCCACGACGCCAGGACAGCGGAGTCACTGACCACCTTCCGGAGACACTTGAAACTCTACCTCTTTAAGGAATACCTGTAACAGTATAAAAGTAATCCTTCTACCCCTCCCTCCCCCACCCCCCATAAAACAATTATAATAATACAAATTAATAAAGTGGTTGTCCCACTGGCTATCATAAGTTGAATGCACCAATGTGTAAGTCGCTCTGGATAAGAGCGTCTGCTAAATTATGTAAATGTAAATGTAAATTTGAATGCAGCGACCAGGTTGGTTCATCCATGCTAATCATAACTACCATTGATAATGTAATTAGTGCTCTTTGTGTGTGACCGACCAATATCTTTGATGAGAGGCCAGGAGCTGATCTACGCTGCCATGCCCATCAATGAGGTGCTGGCAATGACCTTACCTCCAGCCTGCTCACCAATAGTCATCGATGGGGAGACCAGAATTAGGTAGTTTTAGTCTGACCTGATCAAACTTCAACATAGTGTATGTTTGTCGATATCACCTATCCTAACTGCCATTGGTAATAGAACAGTGACTACAGCCTCGTTATTGTTATTGTATTGTGTTCCTTTAAAAAATAAATTTTTAAAATGTCAAATTTTTTTTAGCTAATATTTTCTTACTTACTTAAAAAAACTCTGCATTTTTGGTTAAGGGCTTGTAAGTAAGCATTTCAGAGTAAGGTCTACGCCTGTTGTATTCGGCGCATGTGACAAATAACATTTGATGTGATTTGCTTTGATTTGTAAAAGTCATCATTTGAAACAAGACCTAAACCCTAGATTTAGAGTTATTTTGCAACTTTAGTTGTGAATGATACAAACCTTAGAATGTCTTAGAAATCAAAACATAAACTATATATACAAAAGTATGTGAACACCCCTTCAAATTAATGGATTCAACTATTTCAGCCAGCTGACAGGTGTACAAAATCGAGCACACAGCCATGCAATCTCCAAAGACAAACATTGGCAGTAGAATGGCCTTACCGAAGATCTCAGTGACTTAGAACGTTGCACCGTCATAGGATGCCACCTTTCCAACAAGTCAGTTCGTCAAATTTATGCCCTGCTAGAGCTGCCCCGGTCAACTGTAAGTGCTGCTATTGTGAAGTGGAAACGTCTAGGAGCAACAAAGTGGTAGGCCACACAAGCTCACGGGACCGCCGAGTGCTGAAGCGCGTTACGCATAAAGAAATTGCCTGTCCTCGGTTGCAACGCTCACTACCGAGTTCTAAACTGCCTCTGGAAGCAAGGTTAGCACAAGCACTGTTTGTCAGGAGCTTCATGAAATGGGTTTCCATGGCCGAGCAGCTGCACACAAGCCAAAGATCACCATGTGCAATGCCAAGTGTCAGCTGGAGTGGTGTAAAGCTTGCCGCCATTGGACTCTGGAGCAGTGGAAACGCGTTCTCTGGAGTGATGAATCACACTTCACCATCTAGCAGTCCGACGGACAAATCTGGGTTTGGCAGATGCCAGGAGAACGCTACCTGCCCAAATGTATTGTGCCAACTGTCAAGTTTGGTGGAGGAAGAATAATGGTCTGAGGCTGTTTTTCAAGGTTTGGGCTAGGCCCCTTAGTTCGAGTGAAGGAAATCTTAACGCTACAGCATACAATTACATTCTGGACGATTCTGTGCTTCCAACTTTGTGGCAACAGTTTGGGGAAGGCCCTTTCCTGTTTCAGCATGACAATGTCCCCGTGCACAAAGCGAAGTTCATACAGAAATGGTTGGCCGAGCACGGAGTGGAAGAACTGAAGTGTATATGGGCTGCATGATGCGACTTTAGGCTATTGATGATTTGATCTGCTCCTTGCCTCAGGCTGCGCACGCTGTTTGCTCATCAAGTGATCATTTTCACTATTCTAAATGTCATCTTGTCTTTACTAATATGTAAAAGTAGTTTCGATTTTGAATGGCCCATTATGAAATGGGAAGTAACAGGGGCAGGAGAAAAATAACATGTCATCCATACGCACTCGAATAGTGAATGGAGGCCGCTTTCGTTTTTCAGGCTACTCCGGTTATTTCACTCCACCCATCAACCACTGTTTGAGGAGCATGCAGCCTCTCGCTGCGCTACAGGTGACATTCCGCCCAAACTCTGTATGCCATTGGCTCTCCAACCCTGCTCCTGCATTTACCCAGTGCTTAATTTGGGAAACCTAGTGAAATCTGTTTGTGAACATCGATAGCAACATGTTTTCTCAACAAAACATATTTCATTTAAACTGTTGACAGCCCCTCTCTCTGCACGCTGGAGAAAGGAATAAAGGAGAGAGGAGGAGATGGAAATGCACAGTGGTGAGATATTCTGTAGCTAAAGGTAATGTGTCAGCCTATTAATTATGAAAATATAAAAAATGCCCTATTACTAGCCTATTCAATATCAAATACAAATTCATTATAATTGTAGGCACAATCAATGAACCAACAGCATCGCTTAGGCCTACACGTTCTCTCCCAGACTCATGAATAGAACGTTTGGAGCATAGCATAAGCTAACCAGTCCATCCAGTATGCATAACAACACAGTCCACACTCAAAGGCGTTTACTGGAATTTGTTTAATTTCAGAGTATAGGCTAGACCAATTATGTACCAAAAACATTTGTCACGTCTACTCCGCTCCCCCTCTCCGGCACTCGAGGTCGCCAGTTGACTGTTCATTACGAACACCTGCCACCATCGTTACGCGCACCTGCGCGGTATTATGAGACTCACCTGGACTCAATCACCTTCCTGATTACCTCCCCTATATATGTCACTCCCTTTGGTTCCTTCCTTAGGCGTTATTGATTCTGTTCCTGTGTTTCATGTCTGTACGCTACTCGTGTTTCTTGTTTTTTCCATGTTTCATTTATTATCAAATTCACTCCCTGTACTTGCTTCCCGACTCCCAGCATACACGTTACAACATCTTAAGTCAATTTCTTAAAATGTTTTTCTGCCATGTGTAATATGCAGTAGGCTATGTATTGTATAAGGGCACAATCATTATTTTAATTCAGAGTTTTTTTCAGGCTTGGGCTAATAGGCCTATGCGTATGCACAAACTCTAATATGCGTACAGGTGTTTTTAATAAATCATCACCTTAGAAAGCACTGTCTATTTCGTTGTATTAGGCTTTGAAACAACATCCACAATGACCATGTTTTCCACTCAGTTTCAACCTGTTGTTGAACTTCTTTCTTCAAATTAATCAATCACAGTGAGGTGAGTTTTAAAAACACATTGTTTTGATAAGCATTTAATGTGATTTTCGATTGCATTTGCATTGATGTCAGAGTGGTTACAGGGACAATAGAGCACTGAGTACCAGGCCATTAGTGACCTGATGTTCTTTAGCGAGTTGGGTACTACCAACGCATGTCCAGAGTGCGTAAGAGGAGATTACCATGACTCAACGGTCACGTGGAATTTTACTGCGGTCATGACTCATGACTGCCGGTGTTGCAGTAATATGGTCACCGCAACAGCATTCTTCTCATATTAGTCTGTAGGCTACTTACCTATTTAAAGCTTCTTCCGGCATCTCACCATACATCTGCCTGTAGTTATTGAACTCAACCTGCAGGAGGTTTGTTTGTTGTAATTGAGTGGGGGAAAACAGCTGTGGGCAAGGTTCTGACAGATGGCTGTGTCTGGGTGGTGGCAAGGACACATCCAAGAAACACTCACATCAAACCAATACCCTCAACCCAACACACATTTGGCTTCTGTCATGGCCACCAGCATTTCTTGAGAAGCAAGCCAAAAAATGAGGCCAAATCAGCAGGTGCAGTTCCCCTTTAATGTCTTTCAGTCATACATTTTTGACAACCAAGATTACATTTTCTGTACAGCAATGACCCGTTGGAACCGAAACTTGGCATCGAAATTTACAACACTCTTAAACTTTCGGTCCGGTAGAAGATTCGGTCAATGCCATTGAGGAGCCGAATTTCAACACCCCTCCCTATTGATGATGGGGACTAAAACAGTTGGGCTGTTGGAACAGTTTAATTATGATATTATACAGCGTACTTGATACAGTTGAAGTCGGAAGTTTACATACACTTAGGTTGGAGTCATTAAAACTTGTTTTTCAAACACTCCACAAATTTCTTGTTAACAAACTATAGTTTTGGCAAGTCGGTTAGGACATCTACTTTGTGCGTGACACAAGTAATTTTTCCAACTATTGTTTAAAGACAGATTATTTCACTTATAACTCACTGTATCACAATTCCAGTGGGTCAGAAGTTTACGTACACTAAGTTGACTGTGCCTTTAAACCGCTTGGAACATTCCAGAAAATGATGTCATGGCTTTAGAAGCTTCTGATAGGCTAATTGACATCATTTGAGTCAATTGGAAGTGTACCTGTGGCTGTATTTCAAGGCCTACCTTCAAACTCAGTGCCTCTTTGCTTGACATCATGGGAAAATCTAAAGAAATCAGCCAAGACCTCAGAAAAAATATTGTAGACCTCCACAAGTCTGGTTCATCCTTGGGAGCAATTTCCAAACGCCTGAAGGTACCACGTTCATCTGTACAAACAATAGTATGCAAGTATAAACACCATGGGACCATGCAGCCGCCATACCGCTCAGGAAGGAGACGCGTTCTGTCTCCTAGAGATTAACGTACTTTGGTGCGAAAAGTGCAAATCAATCCCAGAACAACAGCAAAGGACCTTGTGAAGATGCTGGAGGAAACAGGTACAAAAGTATCTATATCCACAGTAAAACTATTCCTATATCGACATAACCTGAAAGGCCGCTCAGCAAGGAAGAAGCCACTTCTCCCAAACCGCAATAGAAAAAGCCAGACTACGGTTTGCAACTGCACATGGGGACAAAGATCATACTTTTTGGAGAAATGTCCTCTGGTCTGATGAAACAAAAATAGAACTGTTTGGCCATAATGACCATCGTTATGTTTGGAGGAAAAAGGGGGTGCCTTGCAAGCCGAAAAACACCATCCCAACCGTGAAGCACGGGGGTGGCAGCATCATGCTGTGGGGGTGCTTCGCTACAGGAGGGACTGGTGCACTTCACAAAATAGATGGCATCATGAAGGAAAATGATGTGGATATATTGAAGTAACATCTCAAGACATCAGTCAGGAAGTTAAAGCTTGGTCGCAAATGGGTCTTCCAAATGAACAATGACCCCAAGCATACTTCCAAAGTTCTGGCAAAATGGCTTAAGGACAACAAAGTCAAGGTATCCTATTGAACATTTGTGGGCAGAACTGGAAAAGCGTTTGCGAGCATGGAGGCCTACTAACCTGACTCAGTTACACAAGCTCTGTCAGGAGGAATGGGCCAAAATTCACCCAATTTATTGTGAGAAGCTTGTGGAAGGCTACCTGAAACGTTTGACCCAAGTTAAACAATTTAAAGGCAATGCTACCAAATACTAATTGAGTGTATGTAAACTTCTGACCCACTGGGAATGTGATGAAAGAACTAAAAGCTTAAATAAATAATTCTCTCTACTATTATTCTGACATTTCACATTCTTAAAATAAAGTGGTGATCTTAACTGACCTTAGACAGGGACTTTTTACTAGGATTAAATGTCAGGAATTGTGAAAAACTGATTTTAAATGTATTTGGCTAAGGTGTATGTAAACTTCCGACTTCAACTGTATGTTTACATAACATTTTCAATAAAGACAACTTCATTATTATGGTTTACATACAGTATGTGATCATTACTTTGTTTTGTAACTTTAACACACACTTTAACCCTTTTCAACAGACGTCTGGCTGAATAAGGAAAGGCCTTACATAATAAGCATGCAAGTAATGTAGAAAATGTGTGCTGACACATTCAAACAATGGGTTAAAATGAAAGGTACTTTAAATTTTAACCATTTGTGCATGTAACAGACCATATTACTTTTTGGGCAAGTAACTTTGACCTTAGGGCAAGTAAAACATTAACTGTACTTACCCTGTGGGAAAGCATCTTTGAGAGCTTAATGTCAACCCCTGCTAGGTTTCTTATTAATGGTGCTGCAGGGCTTGTCACAGAGCGGCAGGAATAGGCTTTTTCTGTTAATTAGGGACGCTATTGTGGCGTTTAATAAACAACACTTAGGACTTTCCATATATGCTCTTTCTGGGGCGTTGGTACAGAAGGTTGTACAAGAGGGCTGCTAGCTGGTGAATGGGGTTAATCTGTAGGGGAGAGTGGGGTAAGTTGAGCCACTCTTGTTTCTAGGAAACCATACACAAAATTAATAATTTGACCAAATATTTAAGAAAAGGTCATTATTTAATGGAGTCTATGAAGGAAGAAACCACCTGGAAAAAGTGGTAAACAAGTTATTAATTTTTACCAAGTCAAATTAATGTATTGTGTTAGAGGTTTCATGATGCTTGTATCTAAACCAAAGTAGATCATTTGAAGATTGTTCTATACATCAGTTGGGGTCTCTATACGCTTCAATATGAAACCTAGCATGAAATTGCATCCTTGTAGCTGTGTGGGATAATATAGTCAAAATGTTTGCCTTGGGGTAAGTTGAGCCAAAGGTTGAGCCAATGGCAAGTTGAGCAAATGTAAGTGTTTTCTTCCCAGGTGTAATGCAAGATATTATCGCTGGGATATGAGGTAACAACAGGGCCTGGCCTATGTTAAAAGTGTAAAAAAAAGTACTAAGTGTTTGTTAGGTGTTAAGCCTGTGTTAAAAGATGCTTATTAAAAGAGCAGAGAATCTCTGACAGGGTTTAGAGCTTTTCTTCAGGAGAGGAAAATGATAAATTTACATTGGAACTCCTTCCAGCATCTCTCCTCACTGCACTGTCTCTCCACACTAATATCTCTCTATAACCTGCAAATATATACGCCATGTCAAATAAGAGCCCTATCGCATCTCCAGCTAAAAGCAGCAAATATACACCCTGCCAAATAATAGCCCTACAGCATCTCTGGTTAAAACCTGCAAATATACACCCTGCCAAATAATAGCCCTCGGCTAAAACCTGCAATAATAGACTTAATCGGCTACCAAATAAGAGTCCTCAAGCATTTCCATCTCAAATCTACAAATCTAGACCCTGACAGCAGTGGAGGCTCCTCAGAGGAGGAGAAGTTCCCCAAAAAATAAATAGTGAAACATATAAAAAGATATCCTTTTCAGATGAAACTATACTAAATATATTTACATGTCACCAAATAATTGATTAAAACACACTGTTTTGCAATGAATGTCTACAGTAGCCTCAACAGCACTCTGTAGGGTAGCACAACGGTGTAGCCGGAGGACAGCTAGCTTCTGTCCTCCTCTGGGTACATTGACTTCAATACAAAACCTAGGGGGCTCATGGTTGTCACCCACTTCCATAGACTTACACAGTAATTATGACAACTTCCAGGGACGTCCTCCAACCTATCAGAGCTCTTGCAGCATGAACTGACATGTTGTCCACACAATCAAAGAATCAGAGAATGGGGGCCTCCCGAGTGGTGCAGCGGTCTGTGTCGCAGTCAGCCCGGGAGACCCATGAGGCGGCGCACAATTGGCCCAGCGTCGTCCGGGTTAGGGGAGGGTTTGGCCGGCCGGGATGTCCTTGTCCCATCGTGCTCTAGCCACTCTTTGTGGCAGGCTTGCGCCTGCAAGCTGGCTTCGGTCGCCAGTTGTACGGTGTTTCCTCCGACACATTGGTGCAGCTGGCTTCCGGGTTAAGCGAGCAGTGTGTCAAGAAGCTGTGCGGGTTAGCAGGGTCGTGTTTCGGAGGACCCATGGCTCTCGACCTTCGCCTCTCCCGAGTCCGTACGGGAGTTGCAGCGATGGGACAAGACAGTAACTACCAATTGGGGAGAAAAAGAATCAGAGAATGAATCTAGTACTGAAAGCATAAGCTATAGCTAGCTAGCACTGTAGTGCATAAAATGTGGTGAGTAGTTAACTCAAAGAGAGAAAGACAATAGCTGAACAGTTTTGAACAAATTAATTTCTTCCATAATTATGGAGAAGCAAGAGAGAGAGAGAGAGAGAGAGAGAGAGAGAGAGAGAGAGAGAGAGAGAGAGAGAGAGAGAGAGAGAGCTAGCTATTGTAATATTTGTGTTGTGGAGAATATCACCAGGCAGAAGACGGTTTAGTGTTGTTTAGTAAAAACATCTCGTTGCCTACAGCCACAGGCCCAATAGTGCGCATGTGCACTTCCTATTAGGTGTTGTAACATAACACTGCCGTGATACATTACTGCTTAGTAACAGCATAGTAACTAATATAGACAGATATAGATCACCAATACTACAGCTATATTTCATAGTATTTTTCTTTTCACTTACTCAAACAGAGAGGGGTGCTATGTTAGCTAACTGGATATGGCTATCCAACACTGCAACTATTCCAAGAAAAGGTAAGCTTTTGGTTTTATCATTTATTGCCACCAGGGCCCGCCGGTGTAACTGCTAAACTGCTTGCTGCTTACTGTACACTGTACTGCATGATTATAGCGGGTTTACTAACGCGTTAGTTTTAGTAGCTATGTTGACTATGACGTGACAACGATGTAAGCTGTGTGTAGCGGTCATGATATGAAGGTTTGGCTTGTAACGTTTTTTTTTGCCTGGTTACAGACAGCTGATGTGTTGTGCACTGAAGTCCACAAGCAAAGGGAAAAGATGAGAGGAGGAGAGCGCGTAGATAGATGCGAGAAGGAATTACAGTTGAAGTCGGAAGTTTACATACACTTAGGTTGGAGTCATTAAAACTTGTTTTTCAACCACTCCACAAATGTCTTGTTAACAAACTATAGTTTTGGCAAGTCAGTTAGGACATCTACTTTGTGCATGACACAAGTAATTTTTCCAACAATTGTTTACAGACAGATTATTTCACTTATAATTCACTGTATCACAATTCCAGTGGGTCAGAAGTTTACATACACTAAGTTGACTGTGCCTTTAAACAACTTGGAAAATTCCAGAAAATGATGTCATGGCTTTAGATGCTTTTTGGAGAAATGTCCTCTGGTCTGACAAAAATAGAACTGTTTAGCCATAATGACCATCGTTATGTTTGGATGAAAAAGGGGGATGATTGCAAGCCGAAGAACACCATCCCAACCGTGAAGCACGGGGGGGGCAGCATCATGCTGTGGGGGTGCTTTGCTGCAGGAGGGACTGGTGCACTTCATAAAATAGATAGCATCATGAGGAAGGAAAATTATGTGGATATATTGAAGCAACATCTCAAGACATCAGTCATGAAGTTAAAGCTTGGTCGCAAATGGGTCTTCCAAATGGACAATGAACCCAAGCATACTTCCAAAGTTGTGGAAAAATGGCTTAAGGACAACAAAGTCAAGGTATTGGAGTGGCCATCACAAAGCCCTGACCTCAATCCTATAGAAAATGTGTGGGCAGAACTGAAAAAGCGTGTGCGAGCAAGGAGGCCTACAAACCTTACTCAGTTACACCAGCTCTGTCAGGAGGAATGGGCCAAAATTCACCCAACTTATTGTGGGAAGCTTGTGGAAGGCTACCCAAAACGTTTGACCCAAGTTAAACAACTTAAAGGCAATGCTACCAAATACTAATTGAGTGTATGTAAACTTCTGACCCACTGGGAATGTGATGAAAGAAATTAAAACTGAAATAAATCATTCTCTCTACTATTATTCTGACATTTCACATTCTTAAAATAAAGTGGTGATCCTAACTGAGAGGGAATTTTTACTAGGATTAAATGTCAGGAATTGTGAGAAGAAAAAAAAAAGTTCTTAAATGGAAACAAACGGAACAAAATGGGAATAAATATACCAGAATTTGTCCAATAGAAACTCTTGTTTGTAACTGTTGGACTAATGATTACACCCTAGATCAGCTAGATGCAGGCAAGAGTGTGCAAGGTGGTATCTAATGTGTCACTGTGTCACCTTGATTACTCAAAATTCTCTCGACCTGTGCACCTACTTTGTAAACTTTCATTTATAGGCTAGTTTGTAGTAACCTCATGATGGGTACAGGGAAAATGTGAGTATCATGTAGTAGCCTAAACCTATTGATGTTACATTGAGCTGGGTGAATGGAATATGAATGACAGTCATCCAATATGCTGTAATAGAAATAAGGCCATGTTCATAAAAAAATTATCATCCTCCCTCATCTTAAACGGCACCAACCGCCACTGTCTGACAGATAATAGCCCCTACATAGAGAATATATACTGCACAACCAAAGGCTTCTGTCCATTAACAGAGTGTCAAGCGGTGAGTTCCTCCATCTTCATCTCTCTCCTCAGGCAAAATGGAAGGTAATTTCCCTGCTGTGTCTCCTACTGCCTTCTGGCTGTGAGTGTGCTGGACTCTACAGTGAGGGGGCGTCAGTAATATTGTAGCTCCCTGCTTGTCTAGTTCATTTTCCTCTGTCAATCTGAGCATCTCCTCCACCGCTTTGCCACGGTCATTACATAAGAGCAGACAGTGTTTTCCAGTGGAACAGTTTACCCTGATAATCTCTTTCAGTCTGGTGGAAGCAGACCTAGAGACCCAGGGCCTCCAAGATAATACTGCTAGTCATAATATCTCCATCACAATCACACTACCTCAAACTGGCATAGAAGTGGCTTTTCCTCTTGCTGATGAAGCTCCTAAGTAAGCACCGTGAGATGGAGAGGATCTCTTTGTGCTGTGTTGTCTATGTGTGTGTGTGTGTGTGAGACAGAGAGTGTGTGAGTGTGTGTGTGTGTGTGTGTGTGTGTGTGTGTGTGTGTGTGTGTGTGTGTGTGTGTGTGTGTGTGTGTGTGTGTGTGTGTGTGTGTGTGTGTGTGTGTGTGTGAGTGTGTGTGCGTGTGTGTGTCTCTGGGTGATTAGTACAAGAGGGAAGCAGAGACAGCAGGGTTTCATAAACACTCAACACCCAGGGCATTAGCATATTAGAGGTCAACTTGAAAAGAGACGAGAGAATGGGGGGTGGGTGAGGAAAATGGGACTGTGAGGACTGTGACTGTGTGTGTGTGTGTGTGTGTGTGTGTGTGTGTGTGTGTGTGTGTGTGTGTGTGCCTGCTCATGTAATGTGTGTTGTGTCGAAATATGAATATGAATATGTAAGTGCGTGTGTACTGTCTCCTGATCCTTCTGTAATAATGCAGTAGTACAGCCCAGTGTGGCTCTATCCGTTGTAAGGCCAGCTGTGCTGATGGTTGATGTCAATCACCTCTAAAACATGGCACATATTGGTGCCAATCAAACTAATATGTCATTATATAATAATATATTAATTAACAGCTAATTCATAACATGTTTTTATTTAATCACTAACACATGATTTATAAAAGTTCACCTTCATATAGAGCAACATTATATGATTCCCACTAAGGAATATCTGAGCCTAATTATATACAATTACAAATACACACCAACTTCCCCTCCCCACTGACACCTTCTCTCTCTAAGGAGGTAGCCAGTGAAGAGAGAGAGTGAAGACAATCGTCAGTGGGGCCTTCCGCCTCCTCAGGAGCTCAGTGACACGCTGCTAAAAATAAAGGGCTGAACCAGGACAACGGAAATAGGGAAAGAAAACAGGACAGCCTGGGATCCGCTGGGATTGGGAACATTGCCCCCATTAGAGCAGGAATAACGACGGGAATCATCGACTGATGCTCATCGCTCATTCGACGCAACGCCAGGACAGGTGCTTTTATCTGCGTGGTGTGTGTGCGCTCAGGGGGATGTATCCTTTCAAAGTTACATGAAATGCTGTACAAAAACACATGCTGAATGTTACACTAATTGTCTTGATTTAATACCCTATTAATACACTATTAATAGGCTTGTAATGAGTCATTGACACTAATACTGATATAGTTACACCCAGAGCCATGTATTTAGACTTGCACCAACTTAGAATTTTGAATATTGTTCTAATTCTAGACATTCAGTTACATAACATTACATGGGGAATATATAAATAATGCTGGTTCGGTTTCCTGGAGCGTTTGTGAGAACTCTACAGAATACGTTTTGCTTTCACAAGACCTGAAAATAACAGTTTCAGGGTGCGATTAGCAAGATGTACATTCTACATTATGTAGAAGTACAATACCTGGTACTCTGGTCCTGGATCTTGGACCCGCTACTCACGCAGGTCCATGATTAGTTTCAGCCAGGGTTCGTTTGCATTTCACACATGCTTTATAGCGCGGAGCAGGGTACCGAACGCTCCGGGATCCAGATCATAAGGGGATATGTGAAAGCACCCTTAATGGGACGCTAGCATGGCTGCAATATAATTTTTGGCATGGCCCAACTTGCTAATGGCCCAACTCTCTAAATTCATGGCTATGGTTACGCCCTCAATGCTACACTCTCGTTTAAGGCTATTCTCCAGTCCCACTCTTACTTACATGGTCTTTGCTATAGTGTCCCTGTCTCACTGCTCTGAACGCTGGGTTTTCCACACACACACACAGTCTTGTGCAGCTAACCTTGTGGGGACATACAATTCAGTCCCATTCAAAATCATATTTTCCCTAACCCCTAACCCTAAACCTAACCCTAACCCTTACCTTAACCCTAACCCTAACCCTAACCTTAACCCAAAAACCTAACCTTAACCCTAAACCAAACCCTAGCTCCTAACCCTATCCCTAAAACTAACCCTATCTCCTAACCTTAACCCTAAACCCCCTAGAAATAGCATTTGACCTTGTGGGGATCAACAAAATGTCCCCAGTTGGTTAAATGTTTCTTGGTTTACTATTCTTGTCGGGACTTCTGGTCCCAACAAGTATAGTTAAACACATCCACACACACACACACACACACACACACACACACACAGACGCACACACACGCACACACACACTGGGGGAAATGACTTATGGAAAGCTGTGTTGCCAAGAACAGCTAGGCAACAGTAAACAGAGCCTTACATTGGCCTTAGTGTGGGAAGGCCCACGCTGACATTAATACTTAATAATGGGTTAGAGTGACCAGAAAGCTAGGCTACAGACAGGCTTTGTAGCTGAATCAGCCAGGGAGAGGAGCTGTTAATCGGGGAGCGATAGAGGGAGGAGGGCCCTCTTGGTTCTTATCTCTGGAGAGATAGATGGCCTTTATCACTCCACCACTGTCATTAGCAAAGACAAAATAATCAGGAGGAAGTGGTAGAGGAAGTGGAGGAGGCAGCACTGCGGAGGAGTAACATATGTGTGTGTGTTTGAGGGGAGATAAATGCCATAAATGAACCATTGACCGTGTGAACATATGAACGGGTACGTGTGAACGTGTATTTTTATTTTATTATTATCATGATTTTGGGGGGAGGGAGTGGGGAGACTTGAAGGTGTGACTGAAACGTGTGAACGTGTGAACGTGTGCCTTTAAAAAAAACCATTCAACCAAGTTTATGTATAACAATGCGACGCCTGAAAGTCTGAATAATTCAGTTCCAAACATTTGCGTTAATGGGATTCACTCCATAATATAATATCCACTGTACTAACAGGACTCCTGCACTGTTTACCATCTGTCAAAGTGGGGGTTATAATGCCTGTATATAAACACAACACATTAACCACAAAAAGTAAAGCCATTAGATTGCAATTCCGAGATCTTCATACAGGTTTCTTACCAAGCAGTATAACATGTTCTATAAATGTTTAATGCAAGACATACTATGATGCTGTGGACACTGACAAATACACTGACATAAATGTAAGAAAATAACTGATTTATGTGTAAATATGTGAAGACACCAAGAATGAGAAAGATTCAAACATCTTTTAACTCACACATCTGATTGAATATTGATATATGTTACCGCTTTATACCTTATGTAATAGCCTAACATGAAAGAATTGACAGGTCAATTACTTTTTTACATTCAACCTAATTAATGTAGACCCAATGAACAATGTTAAAATGTGGTTAATGTGTTGTGTGTATATACAGGCATTATAAACCCCACATTGGCAGATGGAAAACAGTGCAGGGGTCCTGTTAGTAGAGTGGCTATTATATTGTGGAGTGAATTCCATTAATGCAACGGTTTGAACGTAATTAAGCAGATGTTCACACGTCGTATTGTTATAAATAATTTAAATCACACCTTTAAGTGTTCAGGTGTTCACACGTACACATGCTCAATGGTTCATTTATGGCATTTATCACCCTTCATATGTGTGTGCATGTGTGTCTTATTACGGGTGCAGAGCAGCCTGAGCCTGCTGTTCATCTTCAGTCTGTATAATGGAGGACCATTAGGCCTACAATAGGTTCATTCTCTGGGAGATAGAGGGTAGGATCCAGTCTTAGGTTGAATTGTTTAATATCAACCTATATGAACTTCACTACATTTAATTCACAACACGTTCTTTCATTATTCCTTATACCATGGCATTGTTCAATGATTTGGCTTGAAGGGCATTCTAGAGCGTGTATTATTTCACTATAACGCACAGTATATTTGCACGGTAGAATTCAATGCCTTTTGTTAATTTTGACATGTTTTGTTTGAGCTGCTTTTGAAAGCAAAAGTCAAATTAAAAACAGTATTGGTATTGTTGATTTTGATTTTCATAATAGCAAACTAGGACTGATGGTTTGGTTAGCTAAACTAGCAAGTCTGTTTGTTTGGTTACCACGGCAACTACTGTAGCTATCTAGTAAACTTGCTAGCTACTTCAGTGGATGTTGAACACATTTCTACTGGCAAATGAACACATTTCAAATTATAGCCATGGTACTGTATAAAAGGGATAATTAACTCATGGCTCTATGCGCTCTCTGGAAAATAATGCAACTCTGTGGAAAGTCCGTTCCACTCCGCCAGCACGCCGTGGAACACACCTTCCACGTCGTTCATTATTTTCCATAGAACGCATAGCCCCTCGCAATACGCATCAAAGACCTAAAATATTTATTCCTTTTAATATGTCATACAGTATGGCACGTTCCCTCTGAAATGTATTCTCCTAAGTGCATTAGACACATATCCCTGAACATGTTAAAGGTTGGTCTATATTGCACTGAGAGAATAAGAGAGAGGGAGGGAGGGAGTGAGGGAGTGAGGGAGTGAGGGAGGGAGAGAGAGAGAGAGAGAGAGAGAGAGAGAGAGAGGGAGGGAGAAAGAGAAAAAGAGGGAGAAAGAGAGGGAGAGCGAGAGAGAGAAAGAACAAGAGAGAGAAAGAACAAGAGATGGAGCAGCACTACAGGGGAAATGCCTGATCAATAAGATGAAAACAATTCCCAATCCCTGTACCCCTCCACTCTGTCTCCACAATATCACACACACGCACACATTTACGCATGCACACACACACACACACACACACACACACACACACACACACACACACACACACACACACACACACACACACACACACACACACACACACACACACACACACACTGACCCCTGTGCCTTCTGTTCCCTTTTTAATCTATGGGAATGGAACATTTCCTTTGGGAGTTTTACATTCAGCACGGCGTTCCACGGAAGGGTTTTAGAATGCTAGAGCAGTAGCCTCCTCCTCCTCCTCCTCTCTCCTCCTCCATACTCCCTATAGCCCGTCTGCTCTTCAATCTGATCTAGTTACCTCCTGTGGTGGAAGCCCTGCTTGGCAGAGCCCCACAACACCGGCAACCAGAGGCTGAGTGCTAAAATGGATGAATAATGTAATGTTGCGGCCAGGGTTCTCCAGACTTTTCATTATCGAAATAAATAAATACAGCAGGGGTTCCCAACCTTTTTTCCCCAGGGCCCCCTTTTTCACATTGGAAAAATGTCACCCATCCTCCCCCTTTTAAAATGATTGTTTATTGAGATTGCCTATGTTAAATACAACACCAGCTTGATTTTGTTTAATTTGGAATTTTAATTAGGAAAATGCTGTTGTTTTGAAAATCATTTCCTGCAATTCTACGTAGTTTAACAAGACTCATGACTATTTAATATGAATAATATGAATAATAATAATCATCATCATCATCATCATAATAATAATGGATAAGGAAAAAAAAGTCTAGACCTGATTTCCCCAAATGTTATTCCGCAACCAACTATGTTTTATTATGATAATTTATATTAACCCTCAATTTAATCTGACATATTCTCTTTTACAGAAAGTGATTTGATCAATTGATGGTGACAGAGTCACACATTGTATAAGATTACTTCCCAAGCAGTCCAATTTCTTTGACTTCGACGTAGCTCAGCTTCTGAATGTCATAGCGACAAACCAAAGATATTCCCATGTGCATCAGTCACGTCTTCCTCTGGTATGTCACCGCTTGTTTCTAGACTAAAGCGTCGCAGATTTATGCGTCATTTTAGATCGGTATAAAGATCTATCACTGGTGATATTAGAATATCTCTGTTTGCGTGCGTGTTTGTTTTGTGTGTGTGAGCCCTAGGTTGGGAACCCCTGCTGTACAGCAGCAATACACCTACCTTCCCCCAATCCTGGTTGGTCCAGTGGACATTTTGTCTTTGGGCTCTGCTCCAGATAATTGCTTAATTCTCTCACTAAGTCGACATGAGTCTTAAAATAGAGTGTGCTTGTGCTGGAAACAGAGTGCATGCTTATGTTCTGTCACTTTTAGATAACAACATAAAGTGCCGCACAGCAGGCGAACCAACGGAAAGATGGAGAAAAAAATGTTTTTCACTTTGCAGAGATGCGTGCTATAAGCTATGTCCATGTGTTCCTCTGATGATATTAGAATATCTCTGTTTGCGTATGTTTTTGTTTTGTGTGTGTGTGTATATATGTGTGTACGTGTACATATATATGTGACGTGTGTACGTGCATGCATGTAAACATGCATGTGTGTGTCTATGTGCATGTATTTTACGAGCACCCTTTGTGGCTGGGGTTATTGTGAAACTGAATGATGTCCTCATTCCTTCTGTTTAAAACCCATAAATCACCAGCATGCATTGGAAGTGGAGATGGTAAGAGAAATAGGCAAGGAGCAAATATCCCTAACAAGACAATAGGTGCTTGATCAAAGCCATAGAAGCAACCAAAATATCACCCGGAGAAATGCATGCTATCATAAAAACAAAGTAATAGCTTATGCTAATGTTAGCGCTCAGATCTCCAGTTAGCAACCAAGCAGCGAATTGAAATCAGTGAGATGAATTCCCCCTAGGATTGCAACCAGCAGGGACAGAAGAGGGAAAGGCCCATGGGGACACCACCACCACCGGACCCAGGTTAGCCCAGCTGCTGACTGGTCCTGGATCAACCCACTCAACTGTTTGTCTCTATGTCCTACAGAGTAGAACAACTAAGAGCAGGTCTCCAATCAAACAATACGAAGTAAAATAAATACTGATTGTGTATTGATCATCACAGGCCATGACACACAGCTAATGTTAGTGTGGCATTGAGGAGTGTGGATGTATGCACGCAAGCACGCACATGCACACACACACACACACACACACACAAACAATAATGTAATTTGCAGTTTCTCAAATCCTAATTACGCCAGGGGCCAAGTTCAACACAGCATGCTCCGTGTCCACACACACTCTCCCTCATTCTCTTCACCTCTCTCTCTTTCTTTCTCCCTCTCTCAGTGAAGCAATGGAAAACAGTGATCACCCCCACCCCCCTCTCTCTCTGTAATTCCCTCCCCTACAATGTTATAGTCCTAGTGTGCACGTTAGCTCATGAATTTAGATGAGGACAAATGCAAGCAGGCACCAGGCTCTGCACCAGTCCTAAATAAGACTAACCCAGAGAGCGAGCAGGGCCCACAACACGCACACACACTGCATGATGGGATACGCTGCCCAGTCAGGGGGTGAGAGCCACAGGCAGACAGTCACGCACTCTTCCTCCTCTGCTCTCTACCCCTCTTCATTTCCTCTCTTCTCATCTCACTCTCACTCTCACATTCCCTGCATCTGTTACTCTCCATTCCTCCCTTTACCTTCATCACCATCTCTTTCTCTCCTCTCCATTCCATTCATCCCTTTCCTTCTATCACTCTCTTACCATCTCTCTTTTCCTTCAACCCTCCCCTCCTCCCTCTGTCTCCCCTCTCTTTCTCCCTCTCCACCCAGTCTAGTTTTGTCACCCAGTGGGTGAAAGCATGGTGAGACAGAATTAATCATGTGAGGAGGGCCTGTTTCCTGTGTTTGACAAGCATGTCAGCAGCCTATCTCTTGTGTAAGGAATGTGGATGGGATGTGGCGTGTGCTCTCCTTAGAGAAGCCCCATGTGGGCCCTTAGTACAATCAGGCCTCCCTCAGACCTTCTTCCCTCAGACCTTCGTCGTGCGTGAGGAGTGATATGCTCAGTCCTCACGCACGGTTCCTCACTGGTTTGGTTTGGGGTGGCTGCCACATCTTCTGCTCTACACTTTCTACTAACTACACTAGCCATGTGGCGCTTAGCTTCCTGATGATTTGATTCCATTTCAGGCTTCATAAAAAGGTATTCACTCCAATGTGGTTTTTAACACGGTTTTTTGAAGAGGGGACCATGATGGAGTGTTAGAGGTATAGAAGGGAGTTGGGTTTCATTCACAAAACAGAAAATAAAGCTTTTTACACTAATATTCAGCTCTACAGCAGCCAAACTGGAAAAGTGCAACTCAAGCTAATGTTCTCACTGGCAGCAGTCAAAATGAGAAGGGGGTAGCTGCATCCCAATATGGCAACCAGAGTACGGACGAGTGGGTGTGTTGAAAGGAAAGTTGTGGGCGTGTGGAAAGGAGTGGGTGTGTCGAAAGGAGAGTAGTGGGTGTGTGGAAAGGAGTGGGTGTGTTGAAAGGAGAGTAGTGGGTGTGTGGAAAGGAGTGGGTGTGTTGAAAGCGCTCTGCTATAGGTTAGACAATTTTGATTGAGCTGTTTTTTGTCTTCCGTTTCTTACCATACAACTACCGTACATTGAGCTACCGTACCGCGAGAGTTTGGATTTCTGTTTTTAAGCCAGAGGATGAGTCTGAGTCGTATTTCACTGTTAGTTTTACACAAATAATTGTACATTTTCAGTTATTAAACTGATTATTGTTTATTAGGATTAAAAGTATTGATGATGGGAGTACTGTTGCATCATGCGTTGTATACGTGTTCTTACTGTGACTCTCACCCTGATACTGGCTACTAGGTACAGTTGAAGTCGGAAGTTTACGTTGGAGTCATTAAAACTTGTTTTTCAACCACTCCACACATTTCTTGTTAACAAACTATAGTTTTGGTAAGTCGGTTAGGACATCTACTTTGTGCATGACACAAGTAATTTTTCCAACCATTGTTTACAGACATATTATTTCACTTATAATTCACTGTATCACAATTCCAATGGGTCAGAAGTTTACATACACTAAGTTGACTGTGCATTTAAACAGCTTGGAACATTTCAGAAAATGATGTCATGGCTTTAGAAGCTTCTGATAGGCTAATTGACATCATTTGAGTCAATTGGAGGTGTACCTGTGGATGTATTTCAAGGCCTACCTTCAAACTCAGCGCCTCTTTGCTTGACATCATGGGAAAATCAAAAGAAATCAGCCAAGACATCAGAAAAAAAGTATTGTTCATCCTTGGGAGCAATTTCCAAATTCCTGAAGGTACCACGTTCATCTGTACAAACAATAGTATGCAAGTATAAACACCATGGGACCACACAGCCGTCATACCGCTCAGGAAGGAGACGCGTTCTGTCTCCTAGAGATTAACGTACTTTGGTGCGAAAAGTGCAAATCAATCCCAGAACAAGAGCAAAGGACCTTGTGAAGATGCTGGAGGAAACAGGTACAAAGTATCTATATCCACAGTAAAACGAGTCCTATATCGACATAACCTGAAAGGCCGCTCAGCAAGGAAGAAGCCACTGCTCCAAAACCACCATAAAAAAGCCAGACTACGGTTTGCAACTGCACATGGGGACAAAGATCGTACTTTTTAGAGAAATGTCCTCTGGTCTGATGAAAAAAAAATAGAACTGTTTAGCAATAATGACCATCATTATGTTTGGAGGAAAAAGGGGGATGATTGCAAGCCAAAGAACACCATCCCAACTTTGAAGCACGGGGGTGGCAGCATCATGCTGTGGGGGTGCTTTGCTGCAGGAGGGACTGGTGCACTTCACAAAATAGATGGCATCATGAGGAAGGAAAATGATGTGGATATATATTGAAGCAACATCTCAAGACATCAGTCAGGAAGTTAAAGCTTGGTCGCAAATGGGTCTTCCAAATGGACAATGACCACAAGCATACTTCCAAAGTTGTGGCAAAATGGCTTAAGGACAACAAAGTCAAGGTATTGTAGTGGCCATCACAAAGCCCTGACCTCAATCCTATAGAAAATATGTGGGCAGAACTGAAAAAGCGTGTGCGAGCAAGGAGGCCTACAAACCTGACTCAGTTACACCAGCTCTGTCAGGAGGAAAGGGCCAAAATTCACCCAATTTATTGTGGGAAGCTTGTGGAAGGCTACCCGAAACATTTGACCCAAGTTAAACAATTGAAAGGCAATGCTACCAAATAGTAATTGATGTATGTAAACTTCTGACCCACTGGGAATGTGATGAAATAAATAAAAGCTGAAATAAATCATTCACTCTACTATTATTCTGACATTTCACATTCTTAAAATAAAGTGGGGATCCTAACTCACCTAAAACAGGGAATTTCTACTAGGATTAAATGTCAGGAATTGTGAAAAACTGAGTTTAAATGTATTTGGCTAAGGTGTATGTAAACTTCCAACTTCAACTGTAGCTACTTCCCACTCCGGTTGCTGGACAGTAGTGCTTGTCACCGGCTTACTATCGACTCATAGTGCAGCCCGATCAGCCACGCAAAATGGTCTTGAGTGGCAACAAATCTGCCCAATTAGCTGATTCGCTTTCCATACACCCACTCCTTTCAACACACTCACTCACTCGCCCATACTCTTGTCACCATATTGGGCTGCAGCTACCCATACTTCGTCAAAATTAATACATTTAAAGATGCACTTTGCAGAAATCGCTTCGCCATTTCCTGGTTGCTAAAATTCTAATAGTTCGGCTAATTTCAGTTTATGTGACAAAACAAGCAAGTATAGTGTAGCGAATCATTGCACCATCTAAACCACTGTGAAATATATTTTCCATAACCAAAAATATTGTATTTTCGGCTGTTCGAAGCTGGTGTGCAAAACCGAAAGTAAAACACGCAAAAACGGGAAGCATAGAAATAGAGCACATAGAACAGATATATCGCTTCTTAGACTTGCTATCAATGAGAATGACAGATCTATAACTCACATTTCTATGCACATTTTGTCAGGTCGCCCAAAAAGTTACATATTGCAGCTTTAAGTAGCCATCATGCTAACTGCACAAATAACTAAACAGGTACTGTATTCGTGCTAAACAGCTACTGTAACATTCCCCAATTACATTGCTCAGCCTAACTCAACAAACACATTCTCATTACCAGAAGACCACATGCTATGAGCTTAACTAAAGTTATTGACATTTTTACAAAGTTTTCCTAACTACCTAAACAATGTTATTAATGATAAACGTTCTCCACAACAGTGGTCTAGCTGAACAAAGCTGTTGAGGCTAGCATCCCAGCTAGCTAAAGGCAAGCTAACTGCTGTGCTGCCTGTGAGACAGAGCTCTAAACACCGCAGTGCCATTAATATTTTATATCAGCCAGCCAGCCCAGTCCTCCCTACAGCCTCTACACTCACATGACCTTCTAGTACACAAAGGGAGAGTGGCGCTCTCTCACACACACACACACACACACACACACACACACACACACACACACACACACACACACACACACACACACACACACACACACACACACACACACACACACACACACACACAAACCAACACAAACATACATCGACACAACGCATGGACACATACACACACACACAGATGCAACCTATGGACACACACACGCATACACACACATATAATCTGTAGTGTACAGTACACAGAGACCCACATGCATACAACACAATATATACTTTTATATGCTGTGTAAATACACAGCCAAACACACACACACACACACACACACACACACACACACACACACACACACACACACACACACACACACTGTTCAGCAAGACTTATGTATCATTCCCTGCTAGTGGTGATAGGTGACTCAGAGCGTATCTAGGCCTTTCTGTGTGTATAACTGATGTGATACCTCTACAGTGGTTCAGGAAGGTTGGCTCTAAACAGCAGAGCATGGACAGTGTCTGTCAGTGTTTGTTTCATGGTCAGATGACAGCTGGGTGAATGCTGGATGAAAACAGGGCAGTGTGTTTATCTAGTTTAACAACATGGATGACCTGCTGCCTGCCACATCTTGTTTAGGAAGCCTGTAAATCAGCCTAATGAACTGGCCAGGTTTCAACTACAACAATACACAGGGCCCAGACAAGGGGTACTTCCGAAATGGCACTCTATTTCGTATGTAGAGCACTACTTTTGGCCACATAGGGAATAAGGTGCCATTCTGGATGTAGCCCAGAAGTGTGGACCCACTGGGCACACACTGGTTGAATCAACGTTGTTTCCACATCATTTGAATGACATTAAGTTGAATCAACGTGCAATAGACATTGAATTGATGTCTGTGCCCAGTGGGAAGGCTGATCTGAGAACAGACCTAGTCTACGGGGGAAGAGGAGAGCAGAGGGCAGAGCTGGCAGAGTTTCCTTCCTAGTGTTTGTCTTGTGTTAAGATCAGGTGTCTCTCTGTCTCCAAACAAAGCTCTCATCATAATGGCTCTGTTGAAACTAGGATGCCAGGCTGTCTGTAGGCCTGGGCTGTGTGTGTGTGTCGGGGTGTGTGTGAGTGCGTTTGTGTGTTCTTGCCTCAGAGAGAGAGAGAGAGAGAGAGAGAGAGAGAGAGAGAGAGAGAGAGAGAGAGAGAGAGAGAGAGAGAGAGAGAGAGAGAGAGAGAGAGAGAGAGAGAGAGAGAGAGAGAGAGAGAGAGAGATAGTAAGAAAGAAAAAGAACAAGCCTGCAGCACTTTTGTAACTTCTTCGACTTTGCACCATCTTGGGACATCATGTGCTACATTGCAATGAGTTCAGCTGTTTTTCCAGGTTAGCCTACATGCAAGCAGAGCAGACAGACAGGAATGTCCTCTGACTATCATTCACCCCTTTTAAGGCACTATCAAGTCTCCATCATTATGTAAAGAGGCTAAAATGAACGACAACATTGATCCACTAAGTAACAACCAGCTCAAAGTAGCAGCAGACAGACAGACAGACACAGTCCTGCCATGTCATACAGCACAGGGCTGTGCACTATGCTTCTGCTATAGACAGGGTTGGGCTCAATTCAATTTCATCTCTATCTATCCAGGAGATTAATTGGAAACATGTCCTCTTGGATTGAAAAATGATTGAAAATAGTGGACTATTCAACTAGTCACAGTTTGAATTTCAACAGACTCCGTGAATTGACTGTTATAATTGAACTGACCTCATCCCTTGTTACGGTCTTAGAGAGCATAGAGAACAGTTCTGTGGAGGATTAGGTTTATTCCAGTCTTCACCCTGAAAGTGCAGCAGGGTGGGTGTTATGAACATGTTCAGACCATTTCTGTGAGGGGGAGATGTATTCTAGATAAGAGCTATGCATAGATAGACTATACCACAAAAAGCCCAGACAATGTGGATTAATGTGTGATAACCTCAGCCAGGTGGGTAGGTTGTCTTCAATGAAGGATATTTTCTGAGCTAACCACCAGCATGAGGGCTTTAATCTTACTGGCAGCAGTGGACTAGGCGCGCGGGGTGTAAGGTATCAAAGGAAAACAGACTGACACACATGCATGCACACATATACTGTACATACGTCCACACACACACACACACACACACACACACACACACACACACACACACACACACACACACACACACACACACACACACACACACACACACACACACAGAAAGAGACAGATAATCACACCTACATAAACACAAAATGATGTTACATAGAGGACATAAACTTATGGAAAACACATGCAGGCTAACAAGCACTCACACACACACACACAAACGCACGCGCACACAGTGAAGATCTCGAGGCTTTTGAACATCTGGTGCTGGAACAAGAAACAAGGCAGGCCAGGCTTATTAACTCAGAGTCCTGCTGTCAGGACCTCCAGACCTCAGCCACACCAGCTGACACACACACACACACTCACACTCACACACACACACACACACACACACACACACACACACACACACACACACACACACACACACACACACACACACACACACACACACACACACACACACACACACACAGGGAGATGACACACACACATCAGTCTGCACCTTTGAGGTGAATAAATCCATGTGTGTGTGTGTGTGTGTGTGTGTGTGTGTGTGTGTGTGTGTGTGTGTGTGTGTGTGTGTGTGTGTGTGTGTGTGTGTGTGTGTGTGTGTGTGTGTGTGTGTGTGTGTGTGAGTGTGTGTGAGTGTGTGTGTGTGTGTGTGTGTGTGTGTGTGTGTGTGTGTGTGTGTGTGTGTGTGTACTGTATCGGGACATATGTATCAGGGGGCCTGGTATGAGGGGGGAGTCCTGCTGAGTGCCTACTCCCAGTAAAGCCAGTAATTTATTAAGAGAGAGAAAAGCTTTGATATACACTCCATATTTCACTGATCACCCTCAGGATGCTCCCACTGACTGGTCATCCATCTGACGGGAGCTAGCCTGAGAGATACAAATTGTCATGGTGACAGGCCGGAGGCGAGGAAAGGGGGATATGGGATAGGCTTGTCCTCCACAGATCTGCTCCCTGCCAGCTATGACAGACGTGCTCATTCATTTATTCTTGCTCTCTCTTGTTCTTTAGTTTTCTATCTCTCAGTTTCACTCTCTTTCCCGCTCTCCTCCCTTAGAGAGAGGGAGTCATCTGCAGGTAGGTGATTCACTATGGGGCGGTCCTCTTAACAAGGGGTTTACAGATGTAATTGCTAATCAGGTGAGCTGAACCATCACAGCTACAGTAAATGGAACCTTTCCGGATATTAAATACCTAAAATGTGCCTAATTAGTTAACAAGCTCTTTGGTGTGTTTGGGAGGGAGTGAACATTTTCCGTAGCTGAAGAGAGTGTCACGATCGCCTAAGAAGTATGACCAAAGCGCAGCGTTGGGAGTGAACATCTTGACTTTAATAATTCAACACGAGAATACAAAACAAACCACGATCGTGAAGTCCTCAGTGAATACTGACAGAACATGGAACAAAAACCCACCACACCCAAAGGAAAACATACAGATAAATATGGCTCCCAATCAGAGATAACGAGCCGACAGCTGACACTCGTTACCTCCGATTGGGAGTCACATGACTACACAAGAACTAACCAAAACCACACACACCCAAATGAACACACCCTATTCCCAACCTAACCAAAACAAACCCCCACAAAACGAATACACCCTGGCTCAAATACAAGTCCCGGAGCCAGAGTGTGACAGTACCCCCCCCTAAAGGCGCGGACTGCGACCGCGCCTCAACTAGGGCTAACCAAGGGAGGGCTGGGTGGGCATACCTCTTCGGCGGTGGTTCTGGCTCTGGTCGTGGTCCCCACCCCACCATAGTCACTACCCGCTTCCGTAGCCTCCTCCAACTGACCACCCTCCAACTTAACCCCACCGGATTAAGGGGCAGCACCGGACTAAGAGGCAGCACCGGACTAAGGGGCAGCACCGGACTAAGGGGCAGCACCCGGATAAGGGGCAGCACCAGACTAAGGGGCAGCACCGGACTAAGGGGCAGCACCGGACTGAATGGCGGATCCTGGCTGGCTGGCTCTGGCGGATCCTGGCTGGCTGGCGGACCCCGGCTGGACGGCTCTGGCGGATCCTGGCTGGACGGCTCATGGCTGGCTGACGGATCTGGCTGCTCATGGCTGGCTGACGGATCTGGCTGCTCATGGCTGGCTGACGGATCTGGCTGCTCATGGCTGGCTGACGGATCTGGCTGCTCATGGCAGGCTGACGGATCTGGCTGCTCATGGCTGGCTGACGAATCTGGCTGCTCATGGCAGGCTGACGGATCTGGCTGCTCATGGCTGGCGGAAGGCTCTGGCTGATCCTGTCTGGCGGAAGGCTCTGGCTGATCCTGTCTGGCGGAAGGCTCTGGCTGATCCTGTCTGGCGGAAGGCTCTGGCTGATCCTGTCTGGCGGAAGGCTCTGGCTGATCCTGTCTGGCGGAAGGCTCTGGCTGATCCTGTCTGGCGGAAGGCTCTGGCTGATCCTGTCTGGCGGAAGGCTCTGGCTGATCCTGTCTGGCGGAAGGCTCTAGCGGCTCCTGTCTGGCGGAAGGCTTTAGCGGCTCCGGTCTGGCGGACGGCTCTGAAGGCTCATGGCAGACGGGCGGCTTTGCAGGCTCAGTACAGACGGGCAGTTCATGCAGCGCTTGGCAGACGGACAGTTCAGACGGCGTTGGGCAGACAGGCAGTTCAGGCGCCGTTGGGCAGACGGGCAGTTCAAGCGCCGTTGGGCAGACGGGCAGTTCAGGCGCCGTTGGGCAGACGGGCAGTTCAGGCGCCGTTGGGCAGACGGCAGACTCTGGCCGGCCGAGACGCACTATAGGCCTGGTGCGTGGTGCCGGAACTGGTGGTCCCGGGCTGAGGACACGCATCTCAGGGCTAGTGCGGGGAGCAGCAACAGGACGCACAGGACTCTGGGGACACACAGGAGGCTTGGTGCGTGGTGTAGGCACTGGTGGTACTGGGCTGGAGCGGGGAGGTGGCGCCGGAAATACCGGACCGTGCAGGCTTACTGGCTCCCTTGAGCACTGAGCCTGCCCAACCTTACCTGGTTGTATGCTCCCCGTCGCCCGACCAGTACGGGAAGGAGGAATAACCCGCACCGGGCTATGTAGGCAAACCGGGGACACCATGCGTAAGGCTGGTGCCATGTAAGCCGGCCCGAGGAGACGCACTGGTGGCCTGATGCGTTGGGCCGGCTTCATGACATCCGGCTCAACGCTCAATCTAGCCCGGCCGATACGTGGAGCTGGAATGTACCAAACCGGGCTATGCACGCGTACAGGAGACACCATGCGCTCTACTGCGTAACACGGTGTCTGCCCGTACTCTCGCTCTCCACGGTAAGTACAGGGAGTAGGCGCAGGTCTCCTACCTGACTTCGCCACACTCCCTTTAAGGCCCCCCCCAAGAAATGTTTGGCTAGTGCTCACGGGCTTCCAGCCTTGCCTCTGTGCTGCCTCCTCATATTGCCTCCTCTCGGCTTTAGCTGCCTCCAGCTCTTCACGAGGGCGGCGATATTCTCCCGGTTGTGCCCAAGGACCCCTTCCATCCAGTATCTCCTCCCATGTCCATGAATCCTGTGTAGGTGGATCCTGTTGCCGCTTGACACGCCGCTTGGTCCTAGATGGGTGGGTTTTTCTGTCACGATCGCCTAAGAAGTATGACCAAAGCGCAGCGTTGGGAGTGAACATCTTGACTTTAATAATTCAACACGAGAATACAAAACAAACCACGATCGTGAAGTCCTCAGTGAATACTGACAGAACATGGAACAAAAACCCACCACACCCAAAGGAAAACATACAGATAAATATGGCTCCCAATCAGAGATAACGAGCCGACAGCTGACACTCGTTACCTCCGATTGGGAGTCACATGACTACACAAGAACTAACCAAAACCACACACACCCAAATGAACACACCCTATTCCCAACCTAACCAAAACAAACCCCCACAAAACGAATACACCCTGGCTCAAATACAAGTCCCGGAGCCAGAGTGTGACAGAGAGAGAATACTGTAAGTGGCTCATCTGGGATTCTAGGTCATCCTTGAAAACACCACCATCCTAGGGGTAATACATTCATACCCCCATCATAAGTCATCCCCATAACACCATGTTACCTCCATAACATTAAAGGTATGACCGGTTACGGATATGACCGAATCTGTTTCAGTGAGATAAAATATGATATGGTAAAAAAGGTCAGACAGGGCCCGCCGGTTATTTCCATGATGCCTTGCAATCCAGGTGGCTGTTGAGGAGATAAGAGTGGACCAGACACAGACGGTCTGAGATGAAGGTGTCACGGAGCTGAGCCACAGGATACTGAGCAGAGGCACGTAGAAGAGATATACAGAGGTTAGAAGCAGGAGGAGATATCAGTGGTCGATGTATCAGAGGAACTCAGGAGAATATCAGGTAGAGATATCCCTTAAGCCTGCAATGAGGCTCCAGGTTTCAAACAAAATCAAGCGTGTGTGAACACACCAATATTGTAACAGCCCATTCTACCTCACTCCTGATGCCAGGCTCAAATAGATGATAAGAGATGTACTGACAATGAGAAGTAAGAGAGTAATGATAGAGATGAAGGGAGTGATAACGAGGGAGAGAACGAAGGAGAGGGTGAGGGTGAGGGAGAGTACAGAGCAGAATCCTCTTTTGGATCTAAAACAACTCTCCCTTGCCACAGAGGATATCTCAAAGCCTTTTTTGGAACGTTCCTGTTCCTAATTTACCGGAACTATTCCAGATATGTGGTGTATGTAAACAGAGAGGAGCTCATTCTTGCCGGGCGGTGGAGGCCGGGTGAACGAGAGAAGCCATGTTCTGAGTCTGGAGCTGTGCCATGATCTTGTCTGTGCTAAGCCCCTGCCCGACATTACGGATTCAAGAAGGGGACTTTGGCTCTGAAAGCTACACTCTTCTCTCTCTCTCTCTCTCTCTGAGAAGGTTGAAAATGCAGTCACATAAAAGGCACACAGGCCCATCAAAGAGTTAAATGGTTTCAGCTTTACTACAGAAGAAACACTTGACCACGTATTGCAAAAGCGGTTACCCTCAGCACTCCACTAGTAGAATAATAATCTATGCCTTGGGCTTGTTTTGCATCAGTGGCAGGTGTCTTTACTAACTGAGGTGAATTCATAGATCAAACACAGACACACACTGTACACACAAATGTGACAATGTGCTCTCATAAACAGACAGAACATATTTTTGGAACACACAAACGCGCACAGTTGCACAGTCGCACACACACACATACACACACACACACACTGTTGCAGTGTCGCACACACACACACACACACACAGTCACACACACACATTTGCACACACACACACAAACATTGGCACACTCTCCAGCACTCTACTCACATTGACTAATGTGGATAAATTGTCTTCCCAATAATTCATATAAAAATAAGCGCATTAGTGGCCTCATAACCATTTATAAAACCTACTTAGCTGTGCAGGTGGGGGAATTAAGTGACATTTATATTAAAGATGGTCTGTGTCCCCCTCCCTTTTAAAAGCCTTCAATCCAGGTCCCTAAACTTTGCCAGAGGAGAAGTCTGGTCTACTGAACAAATTATGTACAGGCAATATGAATGTGTATGGAAGAGACCATACTAGACATAGTCCTCATCATACTGTCTCCACAAGGTGAGTGTTCTAGGTGGCTGTTGAATATTGGGGTCGATTTCTGAAAGAATCACTTAAAAATATTTTCTCTCGTTCTCAGGAAGTCATGACTTATCCCATCCCAACCCACTGTAAAAAGTGTCACTTCTGAGCCACCGTAGTGCAGATATGTGCACAGGAGGGGAGAGAGAGCAGTGGAGTCAGTTGAGTCAGGATGGAGCCCCTGAGCCCACCATATTAATCCTGTCACACAAAAAAAGTTGCTGAAAGCAGGAGAAAATCCAGGCAGGCTTAAAAGTTTCACTTTAGAATAAGAGGCCACTAACTGACAGTGCAGGGATAATGGTTACATGACAAGTGGATTGAGGTTTGGAAGTTAAGTACTTAAAGACTTTGTAAAAAATGGTTTGTGTGGGTGTGTGTGTGCACTTTTGAGCCTGTGTGTGTGATCGTGCGCAGGTGCGTTGTGTATGATTGTGTTTATGTGTATGCTGTTACATGAAAAGTAGATTGAGGTTTGTAAGTGCTCACAGATTGCAATAAGTGTGTGCATATGTGGTGGCAGTTGATCGTAACATGATGACTGAATTGAGATGTGTGTATTTAATTGTGCATGTGTGTGTGTGTGTGTGTGTGTGTGTGGTGTGTGTGTGTGTGTGTAAGTGAGTGAGTGAGTGAGTGAGTGAGTGAGTGAGTGAGTGAGTGAGAGAGAGAGAGAGAGAGAGAGAGAGAGAGAGAGAGAGAGAGAGAGAGAGAGAGAGAGAGAGAGAGAGAGAGAGAGAGAGAGAGAAGGGAAAAGGAGAGAGGGAGAAGGGAAAGGGAGAGAGAGAGAGGGAGAAGGGAAAATGAGAGAGGGAGAAGGGAAAGGGAGAGAGAGAGAGAGGGAGAAGGGAAAGGGAGAGAGAGAGAGAGAGAGGGAGAAGGGAAAAGGAGAGAGGGAGAAGGGAAAGGGAGAGAGAGAGAGAGGGGGAGAAGGGAAAGGGAGAGAGAGGGAGAAGGGAGTGAGAGAAGTACAGATGAGATAAAGAGAGGATATGTGTATGCCTGGTTGTGTGTGTGGCCATTGCATCCAGCATGTCATCAGAGCAACTGTGACTGTGCTGTGTCACCAGTCTAAGATGGGAGCAGTGGAAAAGAAGACTTCAAGTTATTCTAATCTGTCCACTGGCAGCTCAGTGAAAAACATCCTAAACAGCACTCTCTAAAGCCACTAATCCACTACAAAGACCTGCCTGACATCCATGCCAACTGCTTTGTTTCAGCTTTCAGCCTCACTCCCAGTCCAATCACTAACGCAATCTATTTATCTCTTACTCTCTTTCTCTGTCACTCTATGTTTCTTTCTATCTCCCTTTTCTCTTTCTGTCTCTCCCTCCATCACCCCATATCCCATTACTCCCCCTTTTAAGCATTCTCTCTCTCTCCCTCCAGCTGTCCCTCAGGCCTTCTCTCTGTCCTCTCCTACTGGTTCTCCAGTTCCTGTGTCTCATATACCTGGAGCCTGGAGGTGCCCTCCTCTTCTCCTCCATCACATCTGTTGCTTAGCGATTACCTTTTTGTGGAGGCAGCCGGTTTGGGCTCATTTGTCAAACGACTGACCCTCTTCATCTTCCTCTCTCTCTCCACTGACCTGGCTGTGCTGCCACACTGCACCACCACAAAACCAGGACAAAATGACAAAGCAAAAAACAACATCTATGTCCATGGCCCCATTTCCCTCAAAGTTGCCTGAATATGGATGGAAACGTGGTGAAGGTGAAGAGAGTTGAGACAAGATGTTTACATTTGGGTTAGGGAAGCAGAAATTAACATATTTTTTGGATAAGTCACTGACATTCTGTGTTCCATGTCTGTTTTTACGCATAACTCATCTATGGCGGTGTTGATGTGAACTGGGGCAAATGTCAGTGGCAGCAGCAGCTCTAGCAGGGTGAGATCAGTGTGAGAAGGTTATTTCACACCTTGAGCAGCCATGTTGCTCATGTAAACAGCCCAGGGAGACCACAAAGCCATGATGTCATGATGTCAGTCCCATGAATACACCCAGTCACACTCCTGAATGTAGAGGTATACTGTACACAGGATATGAACACATAGACAAATAAGAAGACTCCTAACATAGACAAAGATTGTACATGTATTTATTTACTCAGACACAAACACACACACACACACACCTCTGGCAGTAGTTTCCATGGGTGTGAAGGGCATGTGTTCTCCGGTTACTGAGCACATGGTAATAGCACTACTTTGGCAGGAGTTATTTCCACCTGTTATTCCTCTGCATTAAACACAAGCCTTTATCTCCCACCCCTGAAGGGCAACAGTCCTCACATAGCTGGGGTCGACTTTACAGTGTCATAGATACCATGGCCACAGTCATAGAAACTAAACAGGCTAAACCTACAGGCCTGGGACCCAGAGACAATTAATATTGAGAATGGAGACCAAAACTGATCAACAGATCCAAGATCTTCTGTATCATGTCCACACACAGTCACAACTTTCAGTTATAAGAGGCTTGAGGATTTAGTTCCTTATAATGCTACACAATAATCCATAAGACCATCTCTATCTAATGGACCTACACTAGCCATGACATCTGTGAACCCAACCACAGAACAGCACTGGTGACTGGTGTCACCACTGCCACTGGCATGCCCCTAAAACAGACAGACAGAAAATCTGTTAATTATCCATGCTAATTAAATGAATCTGTATTCCTGTACAACAGGCCTGTCAGAGGAGAGACTGCGACACGGACCTCACAAAAGCCTCATTACTGATTAATGACTAAACTTTAGGGGGACGGCGGCTTGGATGTGACAAGCACTCACACGGGAGGGATCGAGGGAGGATGCGGAGTGTCATGGTGTGGTGGGGCCACTGAATAGCATAGCAAGATGCTACGGCAGCTCGCACAAACTGAAATACCTCTGTTAATAAGGATCTCTATCCAGCTCCTCATACTGTCAGCCTGAAATTCAATGACTGAAAACGGCAGTGCATGAATGTGCTTTACTATACCACAATGCAACTGTACATTTTAAATGATAAAGATTCTCGCCATGTCTCTCTTTTGTCTTGCTATTTCTGTCTATCCACACATTAGTTGCTCTATCCTTCCCACAGAGGACAAAAGCAGAGAGCTGAAAACACCATCATTTGCCCAATCTTCCACTCTCCAGTCATTTCCCCAATCTATCCTCCGGTCAAACAAACCACAATCACAGCCACTGCACTAGCCCATGTCTCCAAGCAGGGCTACTCAGGCCCTCACATTCAATTCTGGAGAAAAATTACACTTCGCTTTCTGATGGGAAGAAAAGCCCTACTGAAAGGGCTAAAACTTATCCTCTCCTGGCTTGACTGTGACACAAAGGAAGGAGGGACCTTGCAGCTGAATTAGGGTAGAGGCAGCCCCCGGGCACTCCAATTTAGATCATCCACTTTGTAATTCATTTTTCCAGAGTAAAAATGTCCTCTCCCCTTCTGGGATCTATCTCTTCAAGGGCTTGTTGGGAGGCATTTAACACGTGTGTTTCCAGCTCTCTGGTGGTAGGAGGTTTAGCCTGCTTGTCATCTGAAAATGAAACTGTGATACGGACTCCTACCCACTCAGAGATTAACATTACTTAGGTCAAAATATTGCTAGAATAAAATTCATGAAATATACTTTGGCAAGATATTGAATAAAAAGTTTATATGTAGATACTAGTATAATTTTGGTGGAAATGAAACCAATGAGGTAGACAGAGACTATGTCTATGACCATAAGGCTCTACAGAGGGTGGTACGCTCAGCCGAACGCACCATTGGGTGCACACTGCCTGCCCTCCAGGACACCTACAACACCAGGTGTCACAGGAAGGTCAAGAAGATCATCAAGGACCTCGGCCACCCGAGCCACAGCCTGTTCTCTCCGCTTCCGTCACTCAGATGCGGGCAGTATAGCAGCATCATGGCAAAGACTGTCAGTCTGGCCAATAGCTTCTACCCCCAGACCATCAGGCTGCTGAATAGCCACCACTAGGCAGGTCCTGCGCCCTCTGCTGCTCCCCCTATGAACATTTACCCTGCCCCGACCCCCCAATGGACATTTATCATTGTTTCAGTTGTAAATATGTATTTATTTTCACTTCTAACTTCACCTCCTGCTGCTCCCCTTATGGACATTCCCTTATGGACATTCCCTTATGGACATTCCCTTATGGACATTCCCTTATGGACATTCCCTCAAGGACATTCACTTCTCTTTTTGACCTGCGCTGTTGGAGCTCGGAGCTTAAGAATTTCACTGTACTCTGCAATTACATATGCGACCCTGTGCACGTGACTAATAAACTCATCTAATCTAATCTAATGCTATATTATATTGCCATATTAAAATCAAATTACACCTCGCAAGGACAATTACAACACAGTCAGCTAACACCACTCCATTCCAGGCCGAAAACTGTAATTAATTCAAAATCCAGTTCCACCATTCATTCCACTCCTTTCCCAGAGCTGCTGTTGGTCTAGACTCCAGACTGTAGTCTACTGGTTCCTACAGGTTCATATAGGATGGAGTAGAAGGTCTGCCTTAGAGAGCTGCCGCCCCCTCGCCTCTGACACTCCATCATTTCATTTAGACAAATATTATTAAAATCCACTTAGCTGTGCTTTGAGAGCTACACTATGGAAACTATGCAATGGGCCTCGGAAAATTGAACCTAAACATCTGCTTTGAAACTGTTTAAAAACAAGCCCTTTTCATTAATCTGTCTCACTCATCCCCTGCCTGCCAAAGAGGGTGAGTATGGGGACAGAGGAAGAGAGGGAGTTAGAGAGGGGAATAGAGAGAGAGACATGTAGCTCTTGTCCTTTAAAAAAAGAATTAACTAGCCCAAACCTTAATGTATAGAAATATGACATGCTCTTTTCCAGAACAGTATAGAGCCTGGCCTGATCATTAACCCAGAATGTCAAGTCAATCATTTCTACTCAGAATTTCTACTAAGCAATTAATTCAAGACACATCAGCAATAGTCAACCTTAAAGAGTTCAGGCTAGTCATGCCACTGAAATTAATGAGTAGCAATCAAACATGGATAAATCTGAGTGCGATCAAAACACAGTTGCTGAGAACTCTGCAGAAATCACACATTCGATAAATAAATCAATAAGTAAATGAGCGAATGAATGAAATAATGAATGAATGAGAAGAAGCAGAGAGGAGATCGGAAACTAAGGGAGTTGAAGACGTCCCCTAATGGCACACGAGCAGTCCACTGCACCACAACCACGACGTGACACAAACACACTCAGCATCCATCACATCATCATCATCATCATCAAGACATGCATTCACAGACAAACAAAATATAGCATCAGCATAGACTATACATGCATATCTAAAGAGACTGACAATAAACTGCATTGGTGGCTACAGATTCATATATTATACTACATATTTCAAAAGCCTACTCACTTTATGAGAAATTTGGCTGAAAGTATTAATTCAATTTTAAATGCCAAAAAATGCATAATAGTACGCTTATAAGCAGTGTAATGTCAGCCCCACATATAAAATAACTAAATACTTAACATAACATTCCCTGTACAGAAGTCAAATAAGAACTTACAAGATTTCATCGTTCTGGAACTCCAAGACCCCGTGTGTATCTTCAAAGTCCTCTCCACATCCGCGTGCCGTGCCCTCGACAGTCTTGTAGGGCACCATGACGACCCCACGTGCCCCCGATGTACGCAGCACCTTCACCTCCATGGTGCCCACACTCTCACTCACGTGCGCCACCGGCTCCTCGAACGTGAAGATGCCGGCGTGGTCGTCATCAAAGATGGTCACGGTTGCCGTAGCGGGCAGGCCGAGACAGGCCACCGCCTCCACGTGATTTGTCTCTGGGTTCTCTACCTCCTCCCCCTCTGCCAGCAGCACTTTGACGTTGCTCAGATGGATCAGGAAGTTCTCGTCCTCCTCAAAGATGTCATCATCGATAATACCCACGCGGATCTCTTTCTGGGTCTCGCCGGGCTTGAACACCACCACCCCCTCGGTAAACTCGTAGTCCGAGCCCGCGTTGGCTGATCCATCCTCCGTACGGAAATCAACCGACACAGTCTTGGTCAGGTCGCCGCCTCGGCGTAGCACGTTCACTGCCACTGTGCCGCAGTTCTCCAGGCACTGGTAGGAGCCAGGGTCAAAGTAGATCTTGGAGACGGGGTCGTTATCTGCCACATCGGAGCGGACCTCGTGCAAGCTGATGGCCTTGCGGGCCTGGTCGGCTGCATGCTTCTTCAGGATGTTCCCAGCGCCGGTCATGAGCCTGGTGGCCTGGCAGCGGTAGAAGGCCCTGCTCTTCTGCTGCGAACTCAATACCTGGTAGTTGGCCAGTTCAATCAGCTGCTCCACCTCCTTGTCTGGGTGCTTCTGCTTCAGCTCCTTGAGGATCTTGGCCATGTCGCGCCGGGTCTCCTCCTCATCCAGGTCCTTCACGTTCAGGTCCAACCCCAGAGGCCCGTCCAGGAAGTCCGCCGCGTGAGAGTTGAGCATCTTCCCATCCATCTCGATGTCGACTTTGGACGGGAGCGGGCGGTCGCCCTCGGTCTCAATGATCATGCCCCGCTGCTTGCCGGTACGGTAGCGCTTGTAGACGTACTTGTAGAAGAGCAGGCGTCGGTCAGCGACCCAGGCGAACAACACGCAGATGGGGAAGAAGAAGAGGGTGAGCAGGCCCTCCCATACCTGCACTATGCCAGGGGAGATGACAGCCAGGATCAGGTAGAGCCAGATGTAGGCGAAGATGCTCCAGGTGGCTGTGACGAAGAAGACGCGCAGGTGCTTGACCTTCCGGACCTCCCCGTCGGGCACCACGTACACACAGATGCCGATGATGACAAACATGTTGAAGGCGGCACTGCCCACGATGGTGCTGGGGCCCAAGGCTCCCGCATCAAAACCGTGTCCGCAAACCTCAATGACGGACAGTAGGATCTCAGGGGCACTAGAACCCAGGGCCATGAGCGTGAGGTTGGACACGGTCTCGTTCCAGATCCGCACGGTGGTGGTGGTGGTCTCTCCGTTGGGTCTCTTGATAGTGATCTCTTTCTCCTGAGATGTGATGACCTCGATGGACGCCATGAAACGGTCAGCGATGATGGATACTCCGAGAAACATGTACACCAGGGCCACGAAGTAGACTGTTGCCCGTGCCACTTTGTCCCCGAATGAGGGATTCTGAGGTTCCCAGACAGGCAGAATCACCCCTTTTTCGCATGCTGTGCCTGCTGTAGTGCACACAGTAACGTTGCTGCTGGCAGTAGGAGACACAATCTGATCCAAGTCCACGTCCGAGGACATAGCCGTCACATGTTGGAATTTGAGGAACAGGATCGCTACAACAGCCACGAACCGAAGGCCAAGGGAGAGAATGTGGAAGATCTGAAAGTGTCCCATGATTCTGGAGTGGTTCACTTCCTCTGCTTCCTAAACCTACAGAAAGGGGGGAAATGAAAGAATGGAATGACTGGAAATGAAACACAACATGCTCTCATTGTAATAATAGTGTTATAACAATGTAGTAATTCACGTTAATGATATGATAATATAATATGACCATAGTATACATTTAATATCAATTGCATATTGGTGGATAATTCCCCTGGTGAGTAGCTGTGATGCCTATAAGAGAACCAACCATATAGGGTCTGCCACTTGGTTGGAGAGAAGGGAGGAAGCAGCAGATACATTTTTATTGATTCTCTGCAGGGATAATGACTTTTCACATATTTCATATGCTTTGTAGGGAACATTATGCAGATATGTCACATGCATTGCAGTTTATGACCGATTGATTGCATCCAGAATATTTTACAAGGCTCTATAACAGGGATGGGCAACTTTGATTTGGGTGGAGGCCACAAAAAAATCTGAACTCATCATGAGGGGCCGCAATGGCTTGTCGGTCTGCTACCCACAGCCATACCAACATATGCAGTCAGAGCCAGACTTAGCCTTTTGGGGGCCCTAAGCGGGCGTTTTGTGGGTCCCCAACCTTGCGAGCAAAACATTTTAGCGGCCGCCCTCTTGACCCCGACTGAGTTCCTAAAAAAACTCAGCCTGTAGTTGCCCATCCCTGCTCTATAATGACCAGTAATATTGGTGACTATCATTCTTCTTACAGTGCAGGTCGGGGGAGGAACGGTTCCCCGACCTTTGAAATAAGAGGGAAGAGAGTAGATCTTGAGTGTGCATTGCCTGCTAAATGCGCAAAGACACCGCGGGTAAGGGAAGCATCCAGTGAAGCGGGAGTGATGCGACACTACTCACGGGGCTGGACAAGTCAGCATCATTGTAGTCAGAAAGGAAGCAGACACGCAAAGATCTAGTCAAGATTATAATAGACTGGATGCCTGATGAAGACCTAAGGGTCGAAACGTTGTTATAAATAAAATCACCTGGGAGCATGAGCAGCAGTGTGCGGCGTTTTCCTTTCTGTTTTCCAAGATTATAATAGCATATAATTGAAGTTTAAGCCATCTTTTCCATAGGCATATTTTCATAATAATGAATTATTGTTTTATATAGCTCTTTATTAAAATGAACTTAAATAAGAAATTAATAAGACAGTAGGCTAAATATGATAACTAATAATTTAGGTCTAGTTTATCAATCTTTTGAGGCTATATAATAAATCAATTATGAAGGAATGGTCACGCGGTATATAGCCTACAATTTGGTGCCGCCTTTAGTGCATCTTTACCCGGTTGAACGCCTACTATTCTTGTCAGATTTACAATAGAAAGGCTACTTGTAAATGGACGGTTATGTGATTTCTATTGTTTTACACGTTACCATCAGTTTATTACATTTGATATATTAATGACTAGGCCTACAGAACATAATTCAATAGAAAACCCCTATTTTCTAATCCACAGATTGAATCCGCATATTAGAAGTCCCAATCACCACAATGCGAGCGACCGCACAACCTGCACATTTAACCTGCATAGGCTACGTGAATGCATTTGGCGCAATGGAGTAGCGCAAATAGGTCCCGATTTGCCTTATGTAGCCTACTATTGCGGACATGAATCTATCTATGCTATGTGAATGGACGTTTTACACAACTTTCACTTGCATACCGGTATCTGGGAATGCTGCTTAGCGCAAACGACCACGTCTTTTTGTGGCAGGCAAGCGAGCAAGGAAGCGCAAAAGGAAAACCAATGCCTACAAATTGAGGTATTCTCAAAAGCTAAAATAGTCTCAATAGAAGTCTCCATCCAGGCTTTACCATTCTGATTTTAGACAGAATAGTCTACTAATCCCAGTAGAGCCGTTAAATATCAAATACCCTATACAGAATAGTATAGGATAGCCAAGACATGCGGCAACATTCGATCATCGAAGTAAGCACTCCTCAACTCCATCTATTGGGTGATCGCCTGGACTAAACTTGCTGTAAGAAGATTGTGTCACACAAATACCCAATATTGCTCTGTTAATGATAACAATAGTAACAGAATCATACCTTTTCTAAGACGCAACGGCAAGATCCACAGGCAGAATAAGTCAGCAATAGTAGTTGTTGTAGCCTAGGCTAGACGTAAAAATGCCAATAGAGAGCCGCACGAGCTGTCAGTAGTAAGTAGCCTATTACAGCTCACATTCGTTTTGGGTTAGATAGGAGATCAAGGAGAGATACCCATGTGAAGAAAAAATAGTTAAAGATTCCCATACACTGGCAGTTTTCCACGACCTGTATGAGATGATCAGATAACTGATGCTTTATCAGCAAATCTGCATATCGGAGGACAAAAAGGTGCACTGAGAGTTCTTCCTCATTCGCTCTCTCTCTCTCTCTCTCTCTCTCTCTCTCTCTCTCTCTGGCCACAGAGCTCCGCGCACAAACAGACCGAGACCGAGTCCAACCCGAGTTTAGAACAAGGGCTGCTTCGGTGGAGGCGGACAAACTCCCGGGTGCACTCTTTCCCACAGCTCTCCCGCTTGGATATTGTCCTATTCAGATTGGATTTAGAAAGAGCGGAGGGAAACGAGACTAGCAATGTGGCTGCCAACCCGCCTATCAACACCAAGACCCTCCCATTGCTCAACTATAAATACTTGTTGTAACGTTGCATGTATTGTAATTAGGCCTACATTTAAAAAAACATGGTAATTATAATGTAGCCTACTACATCATAGGCCCACACGATGTTCCTTATGTTTTGGAATAACGTAGGCCACCATAATATATTGATGCTGATCTAATGAGGGTTGCTTTGAGATGTGGTGAGTCTTGTCATGTTGGTAACTCAGCTCTGCGCTCTTTTGTTTGCCTATTATCACCTGTGAGACCTCAGAGATTTGTATAGCATAGGGCCACTCATACATTTTTTAGATGGTAAGGTCGTTTGGAATAGGTCTCTCGTCTAAATTTGTATGGTAATTGACCCTCAAAGGTATAGACAAACCTACTTAAAAATGTCACTCAAATTGATGGTTTTGCTGGTGCATAAAAGCGTGCTGTCATAGCTATACAGTTGCTTTTGATAACAAAATCTTTGTTTTCTCATAAAAATTAAAGAAATATCCTTGGAATGTTCTCCTAACATCAACTAACATGTTGTGCGCAACATCTGTAACAACCACCACAGAACATTCCCCCAAAGTTCTCATTAGGTTCCCAGGTAATGTAATAACACAATGTACCAGTGATGTTTTCCATTAAAACAAAATTGGTTCTGTGAAAGTTCCCATGACACAAAAACTGTCCAGTCCTACAGATGATTATAGAAATTTTGTATAAAACATTCCTGATGTTAAAATAATGTTCCTAGAACACATTTTGTCTGTTCTTTAAAAGGTTCCCAGTATGTTTCTTTAGGTTGTGCGAACATTGTGGGGATATGGCAAGAGACAGGTTCCCAAAACACTAAAATTGTCCAGTTGTGCTGATGTTCAGATAATGTTTGTATCAGGGAGCACAAAACATTCCATTTATGTTTCAAGAATGTTAACAGAACAGACTTTCTGAGTTCTTCAAAGGTTCCCAGAACATTTAATTAGGCTATGGGAACAGTGTGGGTACATTACAAGAGATAGGTTCACAAAATATGGTCAGTTGTGATGACATTCATCAAATGTTTAAGTTAGGTTGCACAGGACATTCATATAATGTTATGATTAATTAATGGATGAATGAATTAAATTAATTTATGGTAGGGGTTTGTACTTCACAGTATTTTACTGTAATTACTAGAGATTGGTGCAATCAGGTTGGCTGCTTGATAAAGTGTTTATGCATTACAGTATATTAATGAATATTTTGTGTTTTATATCACTTGCACTTCTAGAGGCCTTAACAAAGGCTTCCAAACTGGCAGCGACTACAGGGCAAAACAGACCAAAAGGACATGGCAAAATGCTCAACCATTTAAGGTTTAAGACTGTCTGCCACCCTAATCTATCCCCTATACATTTTAAATTGAAAGGGCACTATAAACACATAGGAGTTAAATTGGTACAGCATTCTCACTAACAGGCACAACAAATATAGCCTCTTAAAAGGCACGCCTCAAAATATGTTAATGAGCCAGAAACAACAATACCATGCACCTACTACTGGTCAAAAGGTTTTTGGCGCTCCAAAGATATGGTACGGCACTGTATTCTGTTTGGTGGAATTACAGTACCATTCGAAATACAGCAATTTTCCCACAATGCACCAGAATTTACAGTATGCTGCCTGAAAAAGTTATTTTTTACTGTTGATGATACCTAAAATTACCGTATAAATTACAGTTTTCCATTACAGTGTATGAAAAGCAGCATGCGTCATCTATAAATCATGCGTTTTATTTTGATATAGATTGGCATCTTCACATTTTCTCCCCTAAGCTACTACTTCTTTAATTGTTTAAATGTTCTCTCATTATGTATTTCAGAATTTCTCATCATATTTTTATCTTTCTTAATTGTAGTTCAGTGGACTTTACATCAAGCTCTGATAGACTAATCAAGCAACAGTGACAGAAGGGTCAAGCACCATAAGTGAACCTTGGGGTTGGAAAAGGTGTTGTTATGATGATCATAGTACTGTTTTGATATCCAGGACAAATTACATAGGGCAGTGGGTACGGATCCGACTTTTCTGGACCTTTCTTTCCCAGCACTAAAGTTCCTGAAGCTTCTGCGCATGTGTCGATCACATGTGTTTCTTTACCTCTACGCACACATTTGTGGTCTCCTACCCTTCACATTTCTCATTGTCAGTCGTGAAGGATAATTCTTCTAGTTTTACAGGTGAAAAGCCTACCTGTGTATTTTGCCTAGTGTTGCACGCTGTTGAGTTTTGGCCACATGAGTAGTGGTGTTTTTGTCTTATAGTAACTTTGTAGTATGCTATTATATTCGGTTATGTTACGTAGAATACTATGTGGTCTTGCAGACATTGATTCAGCTTTGATCAAACTTTATTAAACGAGCACCATTCGCCAGAGTAGCCTGTTCTCTAGGAGTAGAGCAGAGACTGTGCATAAAGTAGATAATAAACAGCTGCGCAGACGCATCAGGACCTTTAGAGCTAGGAAAAAAAGGTCAGGAAAAAGTCAGATCTGCAGCCACTCGGTTTACATATAGGTTAGATATAATTTGAGATGTGGCAAATGTATACAATAACTATGAACTGTATTCATACTATGACTTTTCCAATCCATGGAATGCCCACCGCCCTCACATGACATATTGAATATTTAAACAAGAGCTGGGTTGGAGAGGCCTTTGCTGCCACCTGCTGTAGTAACAGCAGAGCTGTAGGCATCCTGATAAATAAGAATACACCCTTTTCCCTTATATCCTAGCACACGGACCAAGAAGGCCATTTTCTAATGTTGAATTGTACCTTCCATGGTGAAAGATACACATTGATTTCATTGTACAGTATATCCCACCAGGGGCAAATCTGGTATTTTTAGAATTCTAGCTATATTAGATAAAATCCAGACAGGAACTATTATTTTAGCAGGCAACCTAAAATCATACATTTGATAAGATTAACAGACTTAGCAATAAAAAGGGCAAATTCAAGGAGCCTTCAAAGAGGCTTAAAAATGTAATCTCTACAAATAATTTACAGGACACATGGAGTTTACTATTCCCAACTACAAAAGACTACTGCTTTTTTTCTCAAAGTAAGAAAAGCTATTCAAGAATTGACACAAAAACAAATCTACAAAAATGCCCTCAACAATTTACTGGGTTAGTGATATCGGATCATTCTCCGGTACCATGCTTAATTACACCAACAGAAAATACACTTAGTGACAGAATATGAGGAATGAACAGAACGCATCTTCAAGACCAGAAATGTATTAAATACGTAAATAAAAAAAATTGTCAATTGCAATTGAACTCTTCCAGAAAGAATTAGACAGGACCCTAATGCAGGGCCGACTCCAGGAATAAACGGTCGCTTAGGGCCCCAGGCCACTACAGATCCCCAGACAAACAACAAAAAACATGTTTCTTGAAATAAATATTAGGAACTCAGTCGGGGTCTCAACTTACTGTTGAGAGTTAGAAGAGTTGTCACGTTCGTCGTTTAAAGGATTGGACCAAGGTGCAGCGTGGTATGCGTACATAGTCGTTTATTATATTAAACACCGACAAAATAACAAAATCCAACAGAATGTGAAGTTCAAAAGGCTAAACATCCAACAAGACAAACTGAAACAAGATCCCACAACTAAGGTAGGCAACATGGCTACCTAAGTATGACCCCCAATCAGAGACAACGATCGACAGCTGGCTCTGATTGGGAACCACACCCGGCCAACATAGATCTACACATTCTAGATCTACACATAGATATTCACACCCTGACCAAACCAACTAGAGATCTCTATGTCAAGGCGTGACAGTACCCCCCCCCCCCCCCCAAAGTTGCGGACTCCAGCCGCAAAACTGACTCATTAGGGGAGGGTCCAGGTGGGCATTTAGCCTCGGTGGCGGCGCCGTCTCCGGGCGCGACGTCAACCTTACTGTCCTCTCCTTTTCTGGCTCCTCGTTGCACACCTGGTCCGGTCTGGACCCCGGCACGATGCATCCCCTCTTAGTCCTCCCATGATGCACCAAGCCCTGTCTGGACCCTGGTGTGGGAGGCACCGACCCTGGAGAGGGGCTGACATCTGGGCCTGGACCGGCAATCCTCCCATGATGCACCAAGCCCTGTCTGGACCCTGGTGTGGGAGGCCCAGACCCTGGAGAGGGGTTGACGTCTGGTTCTGGCTCTGCAGTCCTCCCGCGATGCACCAAGTCCTGTCTGGACCCTGGTGTGGGAGAGTAGACGACCGGACCCGGACTGGGCACCGGTGGAGCAGACTACTCTGGTACTGGAGTGGAGCTGCTGCCCGGAGCTGAACTGGACCCCGGTGGAGCAGACTTCTCTGTCTCTGGACTGGAGCAGCTAACCAGAGCTGGACTAGGCACCGGTGGAGCGGACTCCTCTGGCACTGGAGTGGAGCAGCTGACCGGAGCTGGACTGGGCACCGGTGGAGCGGACTGCTCTGGCACTGGAGTGGAGCAGCTGACCGGAGCTAGACTAGGCACCGGTGGAGTGGACTGCTCTGACCCTGGGCTGGACCGTACCAGGCTGGAAACACGCACCACAGGTTTGGTGCGAGGAGCAGGCACGGGCCGTACCGGACTGGAAACACGCACCACTGGTTTGGTGCGAGGAGCAGGCCTGGGCCGTGCCGGACTGGAGACACGCACCACTGATTTGGTGCGAGGAGCAGGCACGGGCCGTACCGGACTGGAGACACGCACCACTGATTTGGTGCGAGGAGCAGGCACGGGCCGTACCGGACTGGAAACACGCACCACTGGTTTGGTGCGAGGAGCAGGCCCGGGCCGTGCCGAACTGGAGACACGCACCACTGATTTGGTGCGAGGAGCAGGCACGGGCCGTACCGGACTGGAAACACGCACCACTGGTTTGGTGTGAGGAGCAGGCACGGGCCGTGCCGGACTGGAAACATGCACCACTGGTTTGGTGCGAGGAGCAGGCACGGGCCGTGCCGGGCTGAAGACATGCACCACTGGTTTGGTGTGAGGAGCAGGCATGGGCCTTACCGGTCTGTGAAGGCGCACTGACGGCACAGTGCGTAAAGCCAGCGCATAGCCTGGTGCCTGCATGGTCACACGCTCCTCAAAGCGAGTGCAGGGAGTTGGCTCTGCTAAACCTGGCTCCGCCAGCCTCTGCTCTAAGGACTGAGCTCTCTGCTGCTGGAGGGTCATCTCCACTCTCAGCTCCTCCTGTTGTCTGGCCAGCTCCTCTCTCAGTGCAATCACTGACTCCTTCTCCCTGAGGGCCTCCTGCAGCGCCTCCTTCTGAAGGGAGATCTCCTGCTCCTTCTTCGCTATCAGCCCCCGTAAGGTGGTTGTCTCTTCTGTCAGAGTGCTAATCTGCAGGTCTTTCTGGGCCTCCTGCTGCTTAGCCATCCACCCCGTGTGCCCCCCCCAAACATTTTATTGGGGTTGCGTCTCGGGCTTCCTTCGCGGTCCTGAACTCCGATGTCGCCGTTGATCTTCTCCTGCCTGGGCCTCTTCCTTCGCTCAGGGTCCTTTACCAGCCAATATCTCCTCCCATGTCCAAAATGTGTTCCCCACCTGTGTCCAGCATGTTTGCTCCCCCTGGCCATGCTGCTTGGTCCGTTGGTGGTGGGATCTTCTGTCACGTTCGTCGTGTAAAGGATTGGACCAAGGTGCAGCGTGGTATGCGTACGTAGTCGTTTATTATATTAAACACAGACAAAATAACAATATCCAACATAACGTGAAGTTCAAAAGGCTAAACATCCAACAAGCCAAACTGAAACAATATCCCACAACTAAAAGGTAGGCAACATGGCTACCTAAGTATGATCCCCAATCAGAGACAACGATCGACAGCTGCCTCTGATTGGGAACCACATCCGGCCAACATAGATCTACACATTCTAGATCTACACATAGATATTCACACCCTGACCAAACCAACTAGAGATCTCTATGTCAGGGTGTGACAAGAGTAGAATACACAAGGTGCTGGTTAAAAATTTAGTTGTGCATCAGCAAATGTTATCTTGTTATGTCAGTCACCTCACAGTCACTCAACTAGCCATGTCAGCTAACAATTTTTAGATTGGTAAGTTAGTCCAGCCAGATATCTAAACTTGTAGTAATAATGGCTGAATACCGACCGGGCATGCAGGGCACGTGCCCAGGGACCCTGACCTCCATTTTGTTAGTCACTCTCACTCAGATATCATTATGTAACATGGCATAAGTTGTGGCAAAATGTGTAGAATTGCAGGAAATTTGTTTAAAACTGAAACACTTTCTCTCTGACCCAAGGCAAAAAGAGTGGAATTGCATGAATTTTGAAGATGTGCATGCATCAAAGGGGAAGGCCCTTTCCTGTTTCAGCATGATAATGCCCCCGTGCACAAAGCGAGGTCCATACAGAAATGGTTTGTCGAGATCGCTGTGGAAGAACTTGACTGGCATGCACAGAGCCTTTGGGATTTATTGGAACGCCGATGGCGAACCAGGTTAATCGCCAACATCAGTGCCCGACCTCACTAATACTCTTGTGGCTGAATGGAAGCAAGTCCCTGCAGCAATGTTCCAACATCTAGTGGAAAGCCTTACCAGAAGAGTGGAGGCTGTTATAGCAGCAAAGGGGGGACCAACTCCATATTAATGCCCATGATTGTGGAATGAGATGTTCGACGAGCAGGTGTCCACATACTTTTGGTAATGTAGTGTAAATGTAACGTAAAAGTTTACACGATAGGTTAGATATATAAAAAAAACTTGCAGAGAGCATATTCAACTGACAATCTCTTAGAAACTACTGGAACCAACACTTAAAAATAACTGCTATTGGCACAAGATGGAGGGAACGTTGGAACGTAACTGACGAAATTACAGTTAATTAAAATGTACGCTTAATCCAGTATAAACTAACGTATATAATATATTATACAAGAGACAACATTCACAAATTCTACAACACAACAGCAGAGTCATGTCTTAAGTGTAAAACTAACAATGACTCAATAATCCATGCCTTCTGGGAATGCTATAAAGTCCAAAAGTTATGGGCAGAGTTAAAAAGTTGGCTGTCAGAAGTATTACAATGTAAATGTACGTTTAATCTGTCTGTCTGCATATTTCAAGACATAGCATGTGAGGTTGCAGTGCGATACCTAATGGGTTGGATGATACTTTCCTCATCAATCCTCTTGAAAAAACATATACTTAAAAACTAGAAATCAACCAATCCTCCATCGTTAACACAATGGAAAGGTCAAATGCTTTATTAAATAAATGTTGAAAGTGTGTGGGAGACGGAGAGAAACAAAATGGTGCAGTTTGAGGCCATGTGGCGGAGAAGTGATGTGGGCGCTGGAGATGGGGGTGTGAGCAGGTGGGTCTGGGCAAGGTGATGTCATTGATGTTTGTGTGTGCTTGTATGCTGTCGTTTGTGTGTGTTTTGTGTTGTTTAAAAAAAAGAATAATGTAAGATGTGGCAGTGTGATAAATTAGGAGGACCTTGAGCTAAATGCGGAGAGCACATACAGTGGGGAAAAAAAGTATTTAGTCAGCCACCAATTGTGCAAGTTCTCCCACTTAAAAAGATGAGAGAGGCCTGTAATTTTCATCATAGGTACACGTCAACTATGACAGACAAAATGAGAAAAAATAATCCAGAAAATCACATTGTAGGATTTTTTATGAATTTATTTGCAAATTATGGTGGAAAATAAGTATTTGGTCAATAACAAAAGTTTCTCAATACTTTGTTATATACCCTTTGTTGGCAATGACACAGGTCAAACGTTTTCTGTAAGTCTTCACAAGGTTTTCACACACTGTTGCTGGCCCAATTTTGGCCCATTCCTCCATGCAGATCTCCTCTAGAGCAGTGATGTTTTGGGGCTGTCGCTGGGCAACACGGACTTTCAACTCCCTCCAAAGATTTTCTATGGGGTTGAGATCTGGAGACTGGCTAGGCCACTCCAGGACCTTGAAATGCTTCTTACGAAGCCACTCCTTCGTTGCCCGGGCGGTGTGTTTGGGATCATTGTCATGCTGAAAGACCCAGCCACGTTTCATCTTCAATGCCCTTGCTGATGGAAGGAGGTTTTCACTTAAAAATTCACGATACATGGCCCCATTCATTCTTTCCTTTACACGGATCAGTCGTCCTGGTCCCTTTGCAGAAAAACAGCCCCAAAGCATGATGTTTCCACCCCCATGCTTCACAGTAGGTATGGTGTTCTTTGGATGCAACTCAGAATTCTTTGTCCTCCAAACACGACGAGTTGAGTTTTTACCAAAAAGTTATATTTTGGTTTCATCTGACCATATGACATTCTCCCAATCCTCTTCTGGATCATCCAAATGCACTCTAGCACACTTCAGACGGGCCTGGACATGTACTGGCTAAAGCAGGGGGACACGTCTGGCGCAGCAGGATTTGAGTCCCTGGCGGCGTAGTGTGTTACTGATGGTAGGCTTTGTTACTTTGGTCCCAGCTCTCTGCAGGTCATGCACTAGGTCCCCCTGTGTGGTTCTGGGATTTTTGCTCACCGTTCTTGTGATCATTTTGACCCCACGGGGTGAGATCTTGCGTGGAGCCTCAGATCGAGGGAGATTATCAGTGGTCTTGCATGTCTTCCATTTCCTAATAATTGCTCCCACAGTTGATTTCTTCAAACCAAGCTGCTTACCTATTGCAGATTCAGTCTTCCCAGCCTGTTGCAGGTCTACAATTTTGTTTCTGGTGTCCTTTGACAGCTCTTTGGTCTTGGCCACAATGGAGTTTGGAGTGTGACTGTTTGAGGTTGTGGACAGGTGTCTTTTATACTGATAACAAGTTCAAACAGGTGCCATTAATACAGGTAACGAGTGGAGGACAGAGGAGCCTCTTAAAGAAGAAGTTACAGGTCTGTGAGAGCCAGAAATCTTGCTTGTTTGTAGGTGACCAAATACTTATTTTCCACCATAATTTGCAAATAAATTCATAAAAAATCCTACAATGTGATTTTCTGGATTTTGTTTTCTAAATGTGTCTGTCATAGTTGACGTGTACCTATGATGAAAATTACAGGCCTCTCTCATCTTTTTAAGTGGGAGAACCTACACAATTGGTGGCTGACTAAATACTTTTTTCCCCCACTGTATATTATACACTGAACAAAAATATAAAAGCAACATGTAAAGTGTTGGTCCCATGTTTCATGAGCTGAAATAAAAAATCCCAGAAATGTTCCATATGCTCAAAAAGCTTATTTCTGTCACATTTTGTGCACACATTTGTTTACATCCCTGTTAGTGAGCATTTCTCCTTTGCCAAGATAATCCATCAACCTGACAGGTGTGGCATATCAAGAAGCTGATTAAACAGCATGATCATTAAATAAAGGTGAAATAAAAATAAAATACAAAATTACACAGGTGCACCTTTTGCTGGGGTCAATAAAAGGCCACTTTAAAATGTGCCGTTTTGTCACACAACACAATGCCACAGATGTCTCAAGTTTTGTGGAAGCATGCAATTAGCATGCTGACTGCAGGAATGTCCACCAGAGCTGTTGCCAGATAATTGAATGTTCATTTCTCTACCATTTGATGCCTCCAACAATGTTTTAGAGAATTTGGCAGTACGTCCAACCAGCCTCACAACCGCAGACCACGTGTAGCCACGCCAGCCCAGGACCTCCACATCCGGCTTCTTCACCTGCGGGATCGTCTGAAGGGGGATGGGCAGGGTGGAGGGGTGCTGAGGAGTATTTCTGTCTGTAATAAAGCCCTTTTGTGAGGAAAAACTCATTCTGATTGGCTGGGCCTGTCTCCCAAGTGGGTGGGCCAATGCCCTCCAAGGCCCACCTATGGCTGCACCCCTGCCCAGTCATGTGAAATCCATAGATTAGGGCCTAATGAATTACTTTAGATTGACTGATTTCCTTATATGAATTGTGACTCAGTAAAATCTGAAATGTTTGCATGTTGCGTTTATATTTTTGTTCAGTATATACAGTCGTGGTCAAACGTTTTGAGAATGACACAAGTATTGGTCTTCACAAAGTTCGCTGCTTCAGTGTTTTTAGATATTTTTGTCAGATTTTACTATGGTACACTGAAGTATAATTACAAGCATTTCATAAGTGTCAAAGGCTTTTATTGAGAATTACGTTAAGTGTATGCAAAGAGTCAATATTTGCAGTGTTGACCCTTCTTTTTCAAGACTTCTGCAATCCATCCTGGCATGCTGTCAATTAACTTATGGGCCACATCCTGACTGATGGCAGCCCATTCTTGCATAATCAATGCTTGGAGTTTGTCAGAATTTGTGTGTTTTTGTTTGTCCACCCGCCTCTTGAGGATCGACCACAAGTTCTCAATGGGATTAAGGTCTGGGGAGTTTCCTGGCCATGGACCCAAAATGTTGATGTTTTGTTCCCCGAGCCACTTAGTTATCTCTTTTGCCTTATGGCAAGGTGCTCCATCATGCTGGAAAAGGCATTGGTCGTCACCAAACTGTTCTTGGATGGTTGGGATAAGTTGCTCTCGGAGGATGTGTTGGTACCATTCTTTATTCATGGCTGTGTTCTTAGGCAAACATGTGAGTGAGCCCACTCCCTTGGCTGAGAAGCAACCCCACACATGAATGGTCTCAGGATGCTTTACTGTTGGCATGACACAGGACTGATGGTAGCGCTCACCTTGTCTTCTCCGGACAAGGTGTTTTCCAGATGCCCCAAACAATCGGAAAGGGGATTCATCAGAGAAAATGACTTTACCCCAGTCCTCAGCAGTCCAATCCCTGTACCTTTTGCAGAATATCAGTCTGTCCCTGATGTTTTTCCTGGAGAGAAGTGGCTTCTTTGCTGCCCTTCTTGACACCAGGCCATCCTCCAAAAGTATTTGCCTCACTGTGCGTGCAGATGCACTCACACCTGCCTGCTGCCATTCCTGAGCAAGCTCTGCACTGGTGGTGCCCCGATCCCGCAGCTGAATCAACTTTAGGAGACGGTCCTGGCGCTTGCTGGACTTTCTTGGGCGCCCTGACGCCTTCTTCACAACAATTTAACCTCTCTCCTTGAAGTTCTTGATGATCCGATAAATGGTTGATTTAGGTGCAATCTTACTAGCAGCAATATCTTTGCCTGTGAAGCCCTTTTTGTGCAAAGCAATGATGACGGCACGTGTTTCCTTGCAGGTAACCATGGTTAACAGAGGAAGAACAATGATTTCAAGCACCACCCTCCTTTTAAAGCTTCCAATCTGTTATTCTAACTCAATCAGCATGACAGAGTGATCTCCAGCCTTGTCCTCGTCAACACTCTCACCTGTGTTAACGAGAGAATCACTGACATGATGGCAGCTGGTCCTTTTGTGGCAGGACTGAAATGTAGTGGAAATGTTTTTGGGGGATTAATTCATTTTCATGGCAAAGAAGGACTTTGCAATTAATTGCAATTCATCTGATCACTCTTCATGACATTCTGGAGTATATGCAAATTGCCATCATCAAAACTGAGGCAGCAGACTTTGTGAAAATTAGTATTTGTGTCATTCTCAAAACTTTTGACCACGACTGTGCAGTAGATTGATGAGGGAGAAAAACAATTTAATCAATTTTAGAATAAGGCTGTAACGTAACAAAATGTGGAAAAAGTGAAGGTTGTCTGAATATTTTCCAAATGCACTGTATACACTCATATACAGTTCCTTCAGAAAGTATTCACACCCCTTGACTTTTTTCACATTTTGTTGTGTTACAAAGTGGGATTAAAATTGATTTAATTGTCCTTTTTTTGTCAACAATCTACACAAAATATTAAGTAATGTCAAAGTTGAAGAATTAAAAAATACATAATAAAATGTTTCAACCTGTTAAATTGGTTGTTGATCACAGCTAGACAGCCATTTTCAAGTATTGCCATAGATTTACAAGCCAATTTAAGTCAAAACTGTAACTAGGCAACTCAGGAAAAATGTACTTGACTGTGACATGTGGTTGACCCACCTAGCCAACTTAAGATCAATGCACTAACTGTAAGTCACTCTGGATAAGAGAGTCTGCTAAATGACTAAAATGTAAAATGTAATGTCTTGGTAAGTAACTCCAGTGTATAATTGCATTTTAGGTTGTCCTGCTGAAAGGTGGATTTGTCTCCCAGTGTCTGTTGGAAAGCATACTGAACCAGGTTTTCCTCTAGGACTTTACCTGTGCTTAGCTCTATTACTTTTCTTTTTATCCTAAAAAAACTCCCTAGTCCTTGCTGATGACAAGCATACCCCACCATGCTTGAAAATATGAAGTTGTACTCAGTGATGTGTTGTGTTGTATTAGTCCCAAACATACAGTGGGGGAAAAAAGTATTTAGTCAGCCACCAATTGTGCAAGTTCTCCCACTTAAAAAGATGAGAGAGGCCTGTAATTTTCATCATAGGTACACGTCAACTATGACAGACAAAATGAGAAAAAAAATCCAGAAAATCACATTGTAGGATTTTTAATGAATTTATTTGCAAATTATGGTGGAAAATAAGTATTTGGTCAATAACAAAAGTTTCTCAATACTTTGTTATATACCCTTTGTTGGCAATGACACAGGTCAAACGTTTTCTGTAAGTCTTCACAAGGTTTTCACACACTGTTGCTGGTATTTTGGCCCATTCCTCCATGCAGATCTCCTCTAGAGCAGTGATGTTTTGGGGCTATCGCTGGGCAACACGGACTTTTAACTCCCTCCAAAGATTTTCTATGGGGTTGAGATCTGGAGACTGGCTAGGCCACTCCAGGACCTTGAAATGCTTCTTACGAAGCCACTCCTTCGTTGCCCGGGCGGTGTGTTTGGGATCATTGTCATGCTGAAAGACCCAGCCACGTTTCATCTTCAATGCCCTTGCTGATGGAAGGAGGTTTTCACTCAAAATCTCACGATACATGGCCCCATTCATTCTTTCCTTTACACGGATCAGTCGTCCTGGTCCCTTTGCAGAATAACAGCCCCAAAGCATGATGTTTCCACCCCCATGCTTCACAATAGGTATGGTGTTCTTTGGATGCAACTCAGCATTCTTTGTCCTCCAAACACGACGAGTTGAGGTTTTGCCTAAAAGTTATATTTTGTTTTCATCTGAACATATGACATTCTCCCAATCCTCTTCTGGATCATCCAAATGCACTCTAGCAAACTTCAGACGGGCCTGGACATGTACTGGCTTAAGCAGGGGGACACGTCTGGCACTGCAGGATTTGAGTCCCTGGCGGCGTAGTGTGTTACTGATGGTAGGCTTTGTTACTTTGGTCCCAGCTCTCTGCAGGTCATTCACTAGGTCCCCCCGTGTGGTTCTGGGATTTTTGCTCACCGTTCTTGTGATCATTTTGACCCCACGGGGTGAGATCTTGCGTGGAGCCCCAGATCGAGGGAGATTATCAGTGGTCTTGTATGTCTTCCATTTCATAATAATTGCTCCCACAGTTGATTTCTTCAAACCAAGCTGCTTACCTATTGCAGATTCAGTCTTCCCAGCCTGGTGCAGGTCTACAATTTTGTTTCTGGTGTCCTTTGACAGCTCTTTGGTCTTGGCCATAGTGGAGTTTGGAGTGTGACTGTTTGAGGTTGTGGACAGGTGTCATTTATACTGATAACAAGTTCAAACAGGTGCCATTAATACAGGTAACGAGTGGAGGACAGAGGAGCCTCTTAAAGAAGAAGTTACAGGTCTGTGAGAGCCAGAAATCCTGCTTGTTTGTAGGTGACCAAATACTTATTTTCCACCATAATTTGCAAATAAATTCATTAAAAATCCTACAATGTGATTTTCAGGAAAAAAAAATCTCAATTTGTCTGTCATAGTTGACGTGTACCTTTGATGAAAATTACAGGCCTCTCTCATGTTTTTAAGTGGGAGAACTTGCACAATTGGTGGCTGACTAAATAGTTTTTCCCCCACTGTAATGCTTTGTATTCAGGACAAAAAGTTCATTTCTTTGCCACATTTTTTTTGCAGTATTACTTTAGTGCCAACAGGATGCATGTTTTAGAATATTTGTATTCTGTACATGCTACCTTATTTTCAATCTGTCATTTAGGTTAGTATTGTGGAGTAACTACAATGTTGTTGATCCATCCTCAGTTTTCTCCTATCACAGCCATTTAACTTTGTAACTGGTTTAAAACCACCATTGGCCTCATGGTGAAATCCCTGAGCGGTTTCCTTCCTCTCCGTCAACTGAGTTAGGAAGGATGCCTGGTAGGGCAGCCCCCGAAGTGACTCTTCTTATAAATAGTATACAATCATTTCCTCTGTGTTGATCTTGCCAACCCCCATTGTCTCTCCTCTGAGATGCAGAGGTTACATCATGTAGGTCTGATATCTGATTGGAGGTTAACTTTACAGCAATACTATTGGTCAACAACTCAGATTTGGAATCCAAACAACTCATAAAAGGGTCTTAGATTCATTGTTCTTTCTCTTTTATGTTCCTGACTTGCTGTGGTGAGATACCTACAATTGTTCTTTCTCTCTCTCCCCCTCTCCCATGAGCTATGGGCCATGGCACCAGTCATGGTTTCTTTGCCCTCTCTCTGATCATGCTTGGAATAATGCCTTGTAACACTTGTTAATGCTTTGTAATGTTATCATTCATTTTACAAAGTAATTAAATACACTTGTATTCAGAATTCCATTCTCAGACATTTCTTCATTGTGAATTACTGTAACTCAACTATAGTCTCTTGCATATTACTATTTATCTTATGGAGTCAGATAAACATTTTAATAGGCTAATTACTTAGTCTTATTACCAGTCGCATGTGAGGTATTTATAATATCATATAAAATTTATAAAATTACTGCCCACTACACCTGTATCTTTGTAGTGAATGGGTGTATTGATACACCATCCAAAGTGTAATTAATTACTTGCTCGAAGGGATATTCAATGTCTGCTTAATTTTTTATTTTTACCCAACTACCAATAGGTGCCCTTCTTTGCGACCTCCCTGGTCTTTGTGGTTGAATCTGTGTTTGAAATTCCCTGCTCGACTGAGGGACCTTACAGATAATTGTACAGTGGGGTACAGAGATGGGGTAGTCATTCAAAAATCATGTTAAACACCATTATTGCACACAGAGTTAGTCCATGCAACTTATTATCTGACTTGTTAAGCAGATTTTTACTCCTGAACTTATTTAGACTTGCCTGAACAAAGGGGCGGAATACTTATTGACTCAAAACATTTCAGCTTTTCATTTTCATTAATTTGTAAAAATAATATCTAAAATATCTAATAAAATAATTCCACTTTGACATTATTGGGTATTGTGTGTAGATCAGTGACACAACATCTAGATGTAATACATTTTAAATTCAGGCTGTAACACAAACAAATGTGGAAAAAGTAAAGGGGTGTGAATACTTTCTGAAGGCACTGTACTACATGAAAAATTGCTTAAAGTCTTGGTAGGAGGCAACGCAATGGGTACTTCTGCAAGAACACATGGAGATGGTAGCCTTTTGTCCAATTTAGTAAAACAGATTTGTCTTTGGTCTTTATGGCTTCATTGATGGTTTTTGGGAAATACATTTTAGATGGTTTAATTAAGGTACAAACAGAAATAAGGCAATGTTAGTACAAAGCAGTTGCACAGGCGCAATAAAGGTAAATGTATTTATACGAACTGAGGTACTAAGTACTACACAAATAGCAGTCTATACGGCAACAAAAATGGGCTTTGAAAATAGCCTTCAATTAGCACTGTACTAAGGGACTCTTCGTTATTTATAATGAGGGATACCTGGAGAAAATCTGACCTCTCTGTAATGAAAATGCATGGCCCTCTCTTCAGTAAAATATAGTTTTACCCAATCCTCCCTGAACACTTGAAAAAAAACAAGTGACCCTCCCCTACACCCAGAATAATAATTAAAACATAAAGTGGCAGAGAACATGCCCACCGTTTACCCTCACTCCTAGGACAGACCAGAGCCTTAGATATGCAGTTTTAAAAACGGATCTTTGTTTTGTAAGCATTACATGGCAAAGTAGCCAGAAGGTTGTGGATTCACAGACCACCACAGACAAGGGTAAGGGGGAAAATATCTCCATTATAATAAAAGTACTGCATAAATCTATTATCTTATTTGGGTTCAAATTTTTTTTATCCTTTTATAAACACATTTCATGCTATTCTACGTCATTTTACATGACTGGAGACAAGCAGAATATGTTTTTATACCACAAAAGAGCATGACAACGAATGAGCACATGCTGCAGCACCGGAGACGTTTTGACTTCTATTCAGGCTATTGTTAAAAAAGAGGATAGTCTAAGTTTGGAACAGTACTAAAGTTGTCTATTAACTGTCAAAATTGAGCACAACAGAACCAGTTACAACTGAAGTATCTGATCATCAATGAATTACAGAAAAAGCCATTCGTTTTTTTTAAGAGCAGCCACATATCATTCATTTAGGAAACTATCATTTTCTAATTTATTCTATTTTATTCCATGATATTGTTGTTACAAAATAGATTTGTGTTGACTGTGATTAGGGCATGGGAATATAAGAGCATCTGCTAGGCTAAATTAACAAACTAGGCATGCATAGCTCACCACATGTGTCACGCCCTGGCTCTGGGACTCTGTTATGTTGAGCCAGGGTGTGTTGTTTCTATGTGTTTTGTGTGCTAGGGTTATATTCTAGTTCATTTGTTTCTATGTTGGCCGGTGTGGTTCTCAATCAGAGGCAACGTGTATCAGCTGTTGCTTGTTGTCTCTGATTGGGGACCATACTTAGGCAGCCTGTTTTCCACAGTGTGTTGTGGGATCTTGTTCCGTATGGTTTGTATTGTAACCAAGGACTTCACGTTTCGTATCGTTTGTTGTTTTGTTTCGTGGTGAATTAATAAAAAAGTATGTTCACTTATCACGCTGCGCATTGGTCCACTTCTTCTCAGGACGATCGTGACAGAAGATCCCACCATAATTGGACCAAGCAGCGTGTCCAGGAGCCAACGCCAGAGGTGACTCTGATGAATATCAACCTCGACTGGGTCAAGCAGCGTGAGGAGGAGAGAGGCTGGACTTTGGAGCAGAGGAGCGAGAGTCTGGCGAGAGCCATGGAGGCCTGGCCCACGGGGAGGAGAGACGCCCAGAAATTTTTTAGGGGGGGGCTCACGCCGTGGACGACGGGGCAGCAGGAGGCCGGGATAAAGTGGTTCAGCGGGTTGGCAAAGGAGGCCGCCAGGTTACGGGAGTCACTGGTCACCAGGGGGAAGGAGAATGTAGAGGCACGGCGAGAGGTACTGGGGTGTGTTGCCAGTCCGGTCCGGCCCGTTCCTGATCCCCGCGTAGGGCCAGTGGTGTGTGTCCCCAGTACGGTCCGGCTTGTTCCTGTCCCTCGCACCGAGCCTGTGGTGCGCGTCGCCAGCCCGGTCAGGCATGTTCCTGCCCCTCGCACCAAGCCTGTGGTGCGCGTCGTCAGCTCGGTCCGGCCTGTTCCTGCTCCCCGCACCAAGCCAGTGGTGCGCTTCGTCAGCCCGGTTCGGCCCGTCCCTGCTCTCCGCACCAAGCCTGTGGTGCGCGTCGTCAGCCCGGTCCGGCCTGTTCCTGCTCCCTGCACCAAGCCAGTGGTGCGCTTCGTCAGCCCGGTTCGGCCCGTCCCTGCTCCCCGCACCAAGCCAATGGTGCGCGTCGTCAGCCCGGTCCGGCCTGTTCCTGCTCCCCGCACCAAGCCAGTGGTGCGCTTCGTCAGCCAGGTTCGGCCCGTCCCTGCTCCCTGCTCCCCGCACCAAGCCAATGGTGCGCGTCGTCAGCCCGGTCCGGCCCGTCCCTGCTCCCCGCACCAAGCCTGTGGTGCGCGTCGTCAGTCCGGCACAGCCCGTGCCTGTTCCACCGGTGCCTGGTCCGGCACCGGTCAGCTGCTCCACTCCGGAGCTAGAGCAATCCGCTCCACCAGTGTTCAGTCCAGCTCCGGCCAGCAGGGCCAGACCGGACCAGGGGCGCTTTAGGGGGTTTGTTGGAGGGTGGGGGTCAAGCCCGGAGCCGGAACCGCCTCCGAGGAGGAATGCCCACCCGGCCCTCCCCTGTTCGGTTTATGTTTGGCGCGGTTGCAGTCCGCGCCTTTGGGGGGGGGTACTGTCACGCCCTGGCTCTGGGACTCTGTTATGTTGAGCCAGGGTGTGTTGTTTCTATGTGTTTTGTGTGCTAGGGTTATATTCTAGTTCATTTGTTTCTATGTTGGCCGGTGTGGTTCTCAATCAGAGGCAAATTGTATCAGCTGTTGCTTGTTGTCTCTGATTGGGAACCATACTTAGGCAGCCTGTTTTCCACAGTGTGTTGTGGGATCTTGTTCCGTATGGTTTGTATTGTAACCAAGGACTTCACGTTTCGTATCGTTTGTTGTTTTGTTTCGTGGTGAATTAATAAAAAAGTATGTTCACTTATCACGCTGTGCATTGGTCCACTTCTTCTCAGGACGATCGTGACAACATGATCCTCAAATCAAAGACTGGCCGAACACGTGTTTCTTAAAGTGAATTGAAAGGCACTGTAGAAATGACTGTACAACCGAATTATTTAATTCTAAGTAATACTTTTAAAAAATAAATGTTATACCGCCTAAATGCGAAATTTATAGGCATGTTGTTGAAGTGCTGTTGTTGATGTGTTGTTGAAATGCTGAGTGCTCCTGCCAGCCTGTAGCGTGTCACAAATGCTTCACAATTTATTTATTTAATAGCAGGCTATAGCCTAGCCTTGAAATAATACTAATATAGCCTAAATTATTAATTTTCATTCGGATTCCTGGCTTAGGATACCTGGCTTGCTCCTGACTGATTTAGAGTTAGTATGTTGTTTAATAGCCTGTTGAACATCAATTGATAGTGACCACAGAAGGCTGCTGAGGGGACGACAGCTCATAATAATGGCTGGAATGGAGTAAATGGAACGGTATCAAACACATGGATATGTTCGATATCATTCCACAGATTCCGTTCCAGCCATTACTATGAGCCTGTCCTCCCCAATTAAGGTGCTATCGGACGCTTGTGGTAGTGACAGAATCGCACGTTAGCCTACTTCACAAGCAAAGTAAATGTTTTGTCTCCTCGGCTATAGAAGGTTGTAGCTCAGCCTCTGAATGTCAAAGAGACAAACTAAAAATATCCCATATACATCGGAGTCACGTCTTTCCCCTGCATTTTACAGCTTGTTTCTAGCATAAAGTATTGTTGACTAAAGCGTTGTTATATTTTCTTTTTAGCTAACAAGGGGTAGGCCTATGCTTTTAGCCATTTTCTTTAAGAAAAGCAACAATACCCTCACATACCCCATCAATTCTGGCCCTGGTTTTAACTTAACACACCAATCCCTTTACTGACAGATATTTAAGGAGTGCATGGTGACTGAAGGAACTGGCTGACAAAATCTATGGATAGTTTACTATAATTCCGTTTGGCTATCTACCTCTTATTTCTTGATTAGGAAGAAATAGGCTCCAACACACTGCTTAAAGGAATTAGGCTTAGGGCTGTTATGGTGACCGTATTACCGCCACACCGGTGGTCATGCATCATGATGGCAGTCAAATTCCACATGACCGTTTAGTCATAGTAATTAGGCTTCTCCAAGCTCTGATGCTGCTGATGGTCATAGTAGCCTACAAAACTAGCTAACTGCCTTGTACTCAGCACTCTATTGTCCCTCTAATCACTCTGACATCAATGCAAATGTAATCAAAAATGTTATCAAAACACTTAATGAGAGCGCATGAAAGAGCACGGCGCTCCCCGGGACCACCCATACGTAAAAATGTATGCGCACATGACTGTAAGTCGCTTTGGATAAAAGCGTCTGCTAAATGGCATATTATTATTATTATTATTATTGTAACGCCAAGGTAGTGGGTTCGATCCCCGGGACCACCCATACACAAAAATGTATGCACGCATGACTGTAAGTCGCTTTGGATAAAAGCGTCTGCTAAATGGCATATTATTATATTATTATGAGCTCATGTTGCGCAACATTTCTATAGGCTATACAATTGCGTGAGAAAACAGAGTTTTGATGGCCTCTATTAAAAAGAGGAGAATCCCATCAGCTTTCTATAGGCTATGCCTACTATATTTATTTCTCAACTTTCCTAATATTGAGCACATTTCTTCTCTTACATATATTATTTTGAAAATGTAAAGATTAAATCAAGAAAAGTCTGATGGGTGACAATATTAGCCTATCATTTGTGAATGATATATTATCGCTTGTGAATGATGCCCAGCTTGTGTGCAGTAAGGCAAGAAATGCATGCTTTTTTTGTGCTACTTTTTCAAATCATAGTCGCACACCTCATGTAGCCTAGCCCACAGGCCTATATGTTTTGATAAGGTTTGTATCACAACTAAAGTGGCCAAATAACTTCTTAAAATTAAGCACATTAATCAGCTTTACAACCGATTTAGAGCCTAACTGGCATACATACGCAGTGTGTGAGTTTCAAGTTTGGGGAAGATAATTTTCACCATAGAAATGCACCTTTAAAATAAAAGCATTACATGCATAATTGCATAGTCACTTTTGAGAATGGGGTTTTCCCACTAATGGAACATTTAAGCTTATAGCCTACTGTCATGTGCGCATTATTGCGCTTATAATGTTAAGAAATAGCCTAATAGTTTATCAACATTTTAAGCTAAACTATTTTGATTTGTTATGTCAGCCTCATTGCTTAAAAACACATTTATTTTATGCTAGTGGTTGTATTAATTTAGGATCTATCCCATCCCACAACTTTCCCAGACCGTGTTTGGAATATTTATTTCTCGCACAGAATAGAATAGGTAAACTTTTGTGCTATGGGGAATAGTAGATTGACATAGGCTAGTGCTTTTGCTGTTCGTTAGGCCTACTCATTTTGTTGGCTGACGAAAAGTACATGTGGACAGTTCTTCCAATATCTTCAATATGCGCCTCAGAATTGGATAAGGACGCGAGCAGTTGCGTCCCCGATGTGTCTGTCGTCACTTGTAGCCTGTGAGAAAGACCCGATCACGTGACTGAGAGCCATTCGAGTGAGAGGTGCTTTAAAGCACGCAGCCGAGAGAAGGAGAAGGGAATTATAATTATTATATTCAGCCACAATGGCCAATGGCCGCAAAAGGCATGGATTTTTTTAGGGGGGCGTTACAGCCACACAAAAGGGATGACACCGGGAAATTTGAGGCATTATCAAGTGCTTGTCAAATTGTGAATGCGAGACTGATGAAGTGTGTACAGCCTGCACAAGAAACAAAGCAGAGCTCATGCCTTTCATACGACTTTTTTCAAATCATCAGTCACATCATGCAGCCTTAAAATTGATTAAAAATCAAAACTTATAGCCCAACGTTTGTATCACAACGAAAGTTACATAAATAACTCTAAATTAAGCATATTATCATGACTCCGGATGAGACCCAGATGCAGACATCTGTGGCAAATCATTCAAGTCTCAGAGATTTATTGAACGTACAGGGGCAGGCAAAAAGCAGGTTGTGGACAGGCAGGGGTTCGTAAACCTGGTAATAGTGGGCAGACGTAGATGGCAGGCAGGCTCAGGGTCAGGACAGGCAAAACAGGTCGTAACCGGGTAGACTAGAACAAAAACCAGAAAGAGGAAACAACAAGACGAACTGGCAACAGACAAACAGAAAATGCAGGAGACAAAGGAAACAGAAGACAAAGGACAGTGAGACACAGGTTTTATTTTGGACACATGAAACGTAGGATCGATATGGAGGGGGCGTGGCAACAGAAGACGAACAGCAGAGGGACCAAGGATTTTAGAGAAAGGGAAAGGGCCGAAGAACCGGGGGGAAAGTTTGCGGGACTCCACTCGGAGGGGCAGATCCCGAGTAGACAGCCATACCCTCTGCCCGAGACGATAGCGGGGAGCCGGGGTTCGGTGGCGGACTCTCTTCCAGGTACGCCGACAGCGGCGGACGAACATCTGGGCCGAGGGTATGTTGACCTCTTCCTCTTGCTCAGGGTAGAGCGGGGGCTGATAACCCATGGAACACTCGAATGGCGAGAGACCAGTGGCCGAGCAGGGAAAGGTGTTCCGGGCCTACTCCACCAACACGATTTGCTAGCTCCAGGTGGTGGGGTTGGCCAAGACGAGGCACCAAAGAGTCATCTCCGGGTCCTGATTGACACACTCCGATTGGCCGTTAGATTGAGGATGAAACCCGGAGGACAGGCTGGCCGACGACCCGATGAGGGTGCAGAATGCCTTCCAGAATCGGGACTAGAACTGAGGACCATGATCAGAGACTATGTCGACCCGGAAGTCCATGGATTCTGAAGACATGCTGTACCATGAGTTGGGCTGTCTCCTTGGCTGAGGGTAACTTGGGAAGGGGGATGAAATGGGCGGCTTTGGAAAACCTATCCACCACCGTAAGGATGGTGGTGTTGCCATCAGATGGAGGGAGACCAGTGACAAAGTCCAGGGATATATGGGACCAGGGGCGAAGAGGAACAGAGAGTGGTTGAAGGAGGCCAGCCAGAGCTTGCCGCGGAGTCTTATTCTGAGCACACACCGTGCATGCGGCAACGAATGCGGAGGTGTCAGAAACCATAGTGGGCCACCAAAAAACGTTATCAGAGGAAGGCCAGGTGCCGGCGGGAGCCGGGATTGCAAATTAGATTAGAGGAATGAGCCCATTCCAGGACCGGGGACCAGGCAGAATCCGGGATGAAAAACTGGTTAGCCGGGCCCCCCCAGTAAACGTTGCAGCTTCATTCTGGATGTGGGTTGGGGCCACACTACCACCGCTCTGACCTTGTCCGGATCCATCTGAATTTTCCCAGCAGCGATGACGCATCCCAGAAAGGAGATAGTGCAGCGATGAAATTCACACTTCTCAGCCTTAACAAACAACTGGTTCTCCAGGAGGCACTGGAGGCACTACTGATGAATCTGGGCATTTTACTGGACAGGTGAATATGTAATATCCTGAAGTTCCACAATACAGACAGCTTTTAGAGCTCAGTTTGCGTAAACGTTCCTCAGGGGACAATCTAGCCCTGCCCAGTTGCATTGGAGCAGGAGGAGGCGAGTCGACGGTCCTCAATGACTTCTGAGGGAACTCTGGTGACATCGGATTCTCTCGGGAATGCAGGCATCAGGGATTTCCGGGGTTCTTCGGAGGCGAGGGGAAAACCGTGGACGGGTGTGTGTGCCCAGGAACAGACCTCCTCTCCCTACCGCGTTCCCGTAGTCGCCCATCGATCCTTAAGGTCAAGGCTATGAGAGAGTTGAGGTCCAAGGGCAGCTCCCGGGCTGCGAGCTTGTCCTTAATTCCCTCTGATAATCCATGAAGGAACGTGTCAAACAGGGATTCCGGGTTCCAGGAACTCTCTGTGGCTAAAGTGTGAAAGTCTATCGCGTAGTCTGCCACACTACGGGAGTCTTGACGCAGTAGTAGTAGTAGTAGCTCCCGAGCCGCCTCTCTCCCAGACAACGGAGAATCGAACACCTTCCTTACTTCCACCACAAAATCCTCCAGACTAAGGCAAACGGTGGATTGTTGCTCCCACACCGCCATAGCCCAGGCGAGTGCCCTCCCGTGACATCAGCATTATAAGATAAGCCATCATCGAACAGTCCGACGGAAAAGAAGAGGGCTACAGCTTAAAAATGAGGGAGCACTGGGAGAGAAACGCCCGGCAGATTCCGGCATCCCAAGCGTAGCGCTCCGGAGGAGGTAAGCAGGGTTCTCGGGAAACCGGGGTAGGCTGGGGAGAAGCACCCCTGGTAGTGGGGTTACTGAGAGTCTGGGAGGTTTCCATTGTGGCTTGCTGCCTAATAGATAGTCCGTGGAATTGTTCCAACAATGCACTGACGGCATGGTCATGGTGTTCCGCCAAGGTGTGGAACCCTTCCATAAGGTTATGTATTAACTCCTCGTGTCTTCCAATGGTGGCTCCTTGTGAGCAGACAGTGTTGCAGAGCTGGTGCGAGTCTGCTGGGTCAGTCACGGCCAGTTCGTACTATCATGACTCAGGATGAGACCCAGATGCAAACCATCTCAATTGGGTTGAGGTCGGGGGATTATGGAGGCCAGGTCATCTGATGCAGCACTCCATCACTCTCCTTCTTGGTCAAATAGCCCTTACAAAGTCTGGAGGTGTGTTGGGGCATTGTCCTGTTTAAAAACAAATGATAGTCCCACTAAGCCCAAACCAGATGGGATGGCGTATCGTTGCAGAATGCTGTGGTAGCCATGCTGGTTAAGTTTGCCTTGAATTCTAAATAAATCACAGACAGTGTCATCAGCAAAGCACCCCCACACCATAACACCTCCTCCTCCATGCTTTATGGTAGGGAACTACACATGCGGAGATCATCCGTTCACCCACACCGTGTCTCACAAAGACACAGCGGATGGAACCAAAAATCTCCAATTTGGACTCCAGACCAAAGGACAGATTTCCACGGTCAAATGTCCATTGCTTGTGTTTCTTGGCCCAAGCAGGTCTCTTCTTGTTATTGGTGTCCTTTAGTAGTGGTTTCTTTGCAGCAATTCGACCATGAAGGCCTGATTCACACAGTCACCTCTGAACAGTTGATGTTGAGATGTGTCTGTGACTTGAACTCTGTGAAGCATTTATTTGGGCTGCAATTTCTGAGGCTGGTAACTCTAATGAACTTATCCTCTGCAGCAGAGGTAACTCTGGGTCTTCCATTCCTGTGGCGGTCCTCATGAGTCAGTTTCATCATAGCGCTTGATGGTTTTTGCGACTGCACTTGACGAAACTTTCAAAGATCTTGACATTTTCCAGATTGACTGACCTTCATGTCTTAAAGTAATGATGGACTGTCATTTCTCTTTGCTTATTTGAGCTGTTCTTGCCATAATATGGACTTGGTCTTTTACCAAATAGGGCTATCTTCTGTATACAAACCCTACCTTGTCACAACACAACTGGATTGGCTCAAACAAATTAAGAAGGAAAGCAATTCCACAAATTAACTTTTAAGAAGGCACACCTGTTAATTGAAATGCATTCCAGGCGATTACCTCATGAAGCTGGTTGAGAGAATGCCAAGAGTGTGCAAAGCTGTCATCAAGGCAAAGGAAGGCTATTTGAAGAATCTCAAATAAAATATATTTTGATTTGTTTAACACTTTTTTGGTTACTACATGATTCAATATGTGTTATTTCATAGTTTTGATGTCTTCACTATTATTCTACAATGTAAAAAATAGTAAAAATAAAGAAAAACCCTTGAATGAGAATGTATTCTAAAACTTTTGACCGGTGGTGTATATATTTAAAGGAAGAGAAGCTTAGCCCTAACCCCAGAGAGATAGAGAGAGATAGAGATATGCCGGTGGCATGCTGCGATACCGACATGCATTTATTTACAGTATGTCAGATGGCTACTGCTTCTGATATGCAGATATAGATGTTAATTTTCTATCAGAATATTTTGTATAAAGATAGGCATTATATTGTTAGATTATAGGAGTAACTCTGGTAGGCCTGAAACAGACTTCCTCACCTCAAGTTCAACTGTTGGAGTCAGTTGGAGCGCCGGGGCGCACTGCCTTCATATCATAGGCCTGCAGTAGCTAAAGCTTAATAATAGTCACACGATACCAAACCTTCACAAATGTTTCTAAACTTTATTAGGGTAATATCAAAAGTAAGTCAAGCCATTGTTTATATGGAAAATACAAGCAGAAGAGCGAATGTAAACCAGTGCAAAAACTCCCTCCCCTCCCCTGCCCAACAATTAAACACACAACCACGGTCCGTGCCATGGCATTTAGAATTGTAGAGTGGAGCTTTATAGTTACGTGATGACATTACGTGCCCGGCATATGTTATTATTCGGCAATCATAATTTATTCTACAAACACAGTTTTCATCATCATGTGTTGCAACAAAGAAAGTTAAACAAATAAAAAATCCCTCCCTGTCAAACAGATGAAAATGTAAATCATTAGAACATTTTTCCTGTAGCTGCCATTACTATTATACATGTTGCAATGTTTTCTTTTGCTACATTGCTTTTTTTCAATAAACCTGGGCAAACGGATACCTGCCTACTGTCAGTAACACACCTCTAGGGTTCAGTGCTGGTTTGGTTTGAAGGAGACTAATGATTGCAGATGGGGGCATTTAAAGGTGTAGCCCCGCCTCTTTCAGGTGGACATGATCTGGTTGTTTACATTGAATGAGTTGTGTGGCGACCAATAGGTGGGAGGCTCACCTCCAGGGTTGAAGGGAAGTGGGAAGAGTTTTTTACAGCCGCCCCTCAAATGTGCATGCATCTCCTGTGGTAGAGGGGGGCTGCAAACTGTGATGTGCCATAGAGGGCAGATGAGCCAATTGCCACCACATCGGGGGGTGTAGGTGGTGGCCAATGGAGGGACTCTGGGGGGCACACTGGCTACTGGTGGCAATGTGGGGGCCAGGTGGGCCGCTTGGGGGAGCTTGGGGGGGTTGAAGGCCGCTGAAGAGGGAGTGTTCGGGGAGAATGACACACTGGTCATTAGAGGGGGAGTGCTCTGAGGGCATGGTGCACTGAGCACTGGTGGGGTAACACTCCGGGCGGGGGGGGGGGGGGGGGGGGGGGGGGTCACACTTCTGGTGGCAGGATGGGGCTAACATGGCTGGGGGCTTGGTAATGGCTGGTGGCGTCTTGCAGAGGGTAGCTGGCAGGCTGGGGCTGAGGGTAGCTGGCTGGCCGGGGGTAGCTGGTAATCTGGAGCTTGGGGTAGCTGGTAGCCTGGTAGGGCTGGGCCAGTTTCTGAGAGTGGGCTTGGTAGGGCTGGGCTGGGCTGGGCTGGGCTGGAGAATGGTAGGGATGGGCCGGGGACTGGTAGGGCTGAGCCGGTTGCTGCATGGGGGCCTGGTAAGGCTGAGCTGTTTGCTGGACTTGGGCCTAGTAAGGCTGGGCTGGTTGTTGGACTTTGGCCTGGTAAGGCTGGGCTGGTTGTTGGCTTTGGCCTGGTAAGGCCGAGCTGGTTTCTGGACTTTGGCCTGGTAAGGCCGAGCTGGTTTCTGGATTTGGGCCTGGTAAGGCTGAGCTAATTGCTGAGCTAGAGCCACTGGGCTTGGCGCAGGGTACGGCTGGGCTGGTTGCTGAGCTGGGGTCTGGTAAGGCCGGACTGGTAGCTGAGCTGGGGCCTGGTAAGGCTAGACTGGTAGTTGAGCCGGGGCCTGGTAAGGCTGGACTGGTAGCTGAGCTGAGGCCTGGTAAGACTGAGCCGGTTGCTGCGTGGGGGCCTGGTCAGGCTGGGCCGGATACTGTGTGGGGGCCTGGTAGGGCTGTGTCGGACACTGGTAGGGTTGAGCCGGAGACTGGTAAGGCTGGGCCGGATACTGGTAAGGCTGAGCCGGTTGCTGCGTGGAGGGCTGGATCCTGGTGATGGTAACTTGCAGCTAGGCGAGTGTAGGGGGCCTGGGGGTAGTGTTGGCCGCTCTGCTAGGGGCTGGGTTGACTGCTTGGTTGGCCTGGGTTGGGGACTGCATGCCCTGGGTTGGGGCCTGGATGGATTGGGTTGAGGCCTGGTTGGCCTGGGTAGGGATCTCGATGGCCTGGGTTCAGGTTGAGGCCTGGATAACCTGGGTTGACGCCTGGATGACCTGGGTTCATGTTGATGCCTGAATGGCCTGGGTTGGGGCCTGGATGGCCTACGTTAAGGCCTGGGTGGTCTGGGTTAGGGATGAGGCCTGGGTGGACAGGGTTGAGGCCTGGGTGGTCTGGGTTCGGGTTGAGGCCTGGGTGGACTGGGTTCGGGTTGACGCCTGGGTGGACTGGGTTGAGGCCTGGGTGGTCTGGGTTCGGGTTGACGCCTGGGTGGACTGGGTTGAGGCCTGGGTGGTCTGGGTTCGGGTTGAGGCCTGGATTCGGGTTGATACCTGGATTCGGGTTGAGGTCTTGATTCCCTGGGTTTGGGTTGAGGCCTGAATGGCATGGGTTGAGGCCCGGATGGCCTTGGTTGAGGCCTGGATTCGGGTTGAGGTCTGGATTCGGGTTGAGGTCTGGAATCCCTGGGTTTGGGTTGGGGCCTGGATGGCCTAGGTGGAGGCCCTGATGGCCTGGGTTTGGGTTGAGGTCTAGATGGCCTGTGTTAAGGCCTGGATGGCCTGGGTTGGGGCCTGGATGGACGCTTGGTTGGTGTGGGTGGCCACTTGGTAGGCCGGGGTGTCCGATTGGTTGGCCATGTGGTATGTCATTTGGTAGGCCTCTTGGTAGGCCGCTTTGGCCGCTTGGGAAGCAGGTTGACATTTATTATCATGAATCTTGCCCTGGAGGCAGAACTGAGCGATTTCTGCTATATGGGCCAGCTGCAAAGTCAAATCAAAATTGGTTTTATCGTAAAAATTTATTAAAACAAAAATGTGCATTAAGGTTAGGGTTAGGCATTAGGGTTAGCAGTGTGGTTAAGGTTAGGGTCAGGTTTAAAATCAGATTTTATGACTTTGTGGCTGTGCCAGCTAGTGACCACTCTGCAGAGCTGCCTCCAGTACATGTGTCATGACAAGGAGTGGGTAGGAGAGGGTAGCCTTTTGATCAAACTTAATGATGGTGTTGGAGTCGTGCCTGGCCACGCAGTCATGAGTGAACAGGGAGTACAGGAGGGGACTGAGCACACACCCCTGAGGGGCCCCCGTGTTGAGGATCAGCGTGGCGGATGTGTTGTTACCTACCCTTACGACCTGGGGCAGGCCCGTCAGGAAGTCCAGGATCCAGTTGCAGAGGGAGGTGTTTAGTCCCAGGGTCTATAGCTTAGTGATGAGCTTTGAGGGCACAATGGTGTTGAAAGCTGAGCTGTAGTCAATGAATAGCATTCTCACATAGCTGGTCCTTTTGTCCAGGTGTGAAAGGGCAGTGTGGAGCGCAATAGAGATTGCATCATCTGTGGATCTGTTGGGGCGATATGCAAATTGGAGTGGGTCTAGGGTTTCTGGTATAATGGTGTGGATGTGAGTCATGACCAGCCTTTCAAAGCACTTCATTGCTACAGACATGAGTGCTACGGGTCGGTAGTCATTTAGGCAGGTTACCTTAGTGTTCTTGGGCCCAGGGACTATGGTGGTCTGCTTGAAACATGTTGGTATTACAGACTCAGACAGGGAGAGGTTGAAAATGTCAGTGAAGACACTTGCCAGTTGGTCTGCGCATGCTCAGAGTACACATCCTGGGAATGTTGACCTGTTTAAAGGTCTTACTCACATCGGCTACAAAGAGCGTGATCACACAGTCATCCGGAACAGCTGATGCTCTCATGCATGTTTCAGTGTTACTTGCCTCGCGGCTGTGCTTCCCTTTGTAGTCTGTAATAGTTTGCAAGCCCTGCCACATCCGACGAGCGTCGGAGTCGGTGTAGTACAATCCAATCTTAGTCGTCCAGTATTGACGCTTTGCCTGTTTGATGGTTCGTCGGAGGGCATAGCTGCATTTCTTATAAGCTTCCGGGTTAGAGTCCCGCTCCTTGAAAGCGGCAGCTCTACCCTTTAGCTCAGTGCGGATGTTGCCTGTAATCCATGGCTACTGGTTGGGGTACGTACAGTCACTGTGGGGATGACGTCATCGATGCACTTATTGATGAAGCCAGTGACTGATGTGGTGTACTCCTCAATGCCATCGGAAGAATCCATATTCCAGTCTGTACTAGCAAAATAGTCCTGTAGCTTAGCATCTGCTTCATCTGACCACTTTTTTTATTGACCAAGTCACTGGTGCTTCCTGCTTTAGTTTTTGCTTGTAAGCAGGAATCAGGAGGATATAATTATGGTCAGATTTTCCAAATGGAGGGTGAGGGAGAGCTTTGTACGCGTCTCTGTGTGTGGAGTAAAGGTGGTCTAGAGTTTTTTTCCCCTCTGCTTGCACATTTAACATGTTGGTAGAAATGAGGTAAGACGGATTTCAGTTTCCCTGCATTAAAGTCCCCGGCCACTAGGAGCGCCACCTCTGGATGAGCGTTTTCCTGTTTGCTTATGGCCGTATACAGTTCATTGAGTGCGGTCTTAGTGCCAGCATCAGTTTGTGGTGGTAAATAGACAGCTACGAAGAATATAAATGAAAAGTCTCTTGGTAGATAGTGTGGTCTACAGCTTATCATGAAAACTCTACCTCAGGAGAGCAAAACCTTGAGACTTCCTTAGATATTGTGCACCAGCTGTTGTTTACAAATATACATAGACCTCCACCCCTTGTCTTACCAGAGGCTGCTGTTCTATCCTGCCGATACAGTGTATAACCCGCCAGCTGTATGTTATTCATCTCATTGTTCAGCCATGACTCGGTGAAACATAAGATATTACAGTTTTCAATGTCCCGTTGGTAGGATATTCGTGCCTGTAGTTCGTCAATTTTATTATCATGCAATTGTAAGTTGGCCAATAGTATCGATGGCAAAGGCAGATTAGCCAATCGTCGCCAGCTCCTTACCAAGCACCCTGATCTCCTTCTGTGATATCTCCTTTTCTTTCTACTGCGAATGACAGGGATGAGGGCCCTGTCGGGTGTCTGGAGCAAATCCCTCTCGTCCGACTCATAAAATAAAAATTATTCATCCAGTTCAAGGTGAGTAATCGCTGTTCTGATGTCCAGAAGCTATTTTCGGTCATAAGAGACGGTAGCAGCAACATTATGTACAAAATAAGTTACAAACAATGCGAAACAACACACAAAATAGCGCGGTTGGTTAAGAGTCCATAAAACAGCAGCCATCCCCTCTGGCGCCATCCTTGGTGAATCATCATTGGTAAACAGGTGGGGCTCAAAACAGGTGGGGCTCTGCATCATAGGCCTAACAGTACTGTAGAGCTCTTTTTACTTGCACACAATACAGCTAGGTCACCCCGTCCTGCCTCTAGCGGTCCACGGCCCTGTAGCACCCCAACCCAACACACCCCATTCAGCTTTAGGATCTTAGTGAAACATTCATTATTGGTTTCAGGTGTGTTAGGCCAAGGCCAGAGTGACAACAGTACATAAGACCCCCAGGACCAGGACTGAGCAGCCCAGCAGCTAGGGATTGCCTAAATAGGTATCTCCCCTGATGTGGGCATGTTTTCAATACACTCCTTTTGTCGTACAGTATTCCATATAAGGCATCCAGACTTTATGAAAGTTGCACAGTATACCCTTAATCTTAAAATAAATATAGTAATACTATACATAACTTTCTTGCATACATTGGGGGAGGATAACCAACCTTCCAATTAATAGCAATGCATTTATTAGCCACTATAAACACAGTTTCTTCTGATAACAGTCTCCAGTATCAACATTTTCCAAGCAAACAAAAACAGGGAGAAGGGAGAATCTGTAGACATGCTGAGACAAAAGAACATACAGTTGAAGTCAGAAGTTTACATACACTTAGGTTGGAGTCAGTAAAACTTGTTTTTCAACCACTCCACACATTTCTTGTTAACAAATTATAGTTTTGGCAAGTCAGTTAGGACATCTACTTTGTGCATGACACAAGTAATTTTTCCAACAATTGTTTACAGACAGATTATTTCACTTATAATTCACTGTATCACAATTCTAGTAGGTCAGAAGTTTACATACACTAAGTTGACTGTGCCTTTAAACAGCTTGAAAAATTCCAGAAAATTATGTCATGGCTTTAGAAGCTTCTGATAGGCTAATTGACATCATTTTAATCAATTGGAGGTGTACCTGTGGATATATTTCAAGGCCTACCTTCAAACTCAGTGCCTCTTTGCTTGACATCATGGGAAAATCAAAAGAAATCAGCCAAGACCTCAGAAAAAAATGGTAGACCTCTGGTTCATCCTTGGGAGCAATTTCCAAATGCTTGAAGGTACCACGTTCATCTGTACAAACAATAGTATGCAAGTATAAACACCATGGGACCACGCAGCCGTCATACCGCTTAGGAAGGAGACGCGTTCTGTCTCCTAGAGATGAACGTACTTTGGTGCAAAAAGTGCAAATCAATCCCAGAACAACAGCAAAGGACCTTGTGAAGATGCTGGAGGAAACAGGTACAAAAGTATCTATATCCACAGTAAAATAAGTCCTATATCGACATAACCTGAAAGGCCGCTCAGCAAAGAAGAACCCACTGCTCCAAAACCGCCATAAAAAAGCCAGACTACGGTTTGCAACTGCACATGGGGACAAAGATCATACTTTTTGGAGAAATGTCCTCTGGTCTAATGAAACAAAAATAGAACTGTTTGGCCATAATGACCATCGTTATGTTTGGAGGAAAAATGGTGATGCTTGCATGCCGAAGAACACCCTCCCAACCGTGAAGCATTGGGGTGGCAGCATCATGCTGTGGGGGTGCTTTGCTGCAGGAGGGACTGGTGCACTTCACAAAATAGATGGCATCATGAGGAAGGAAAATTATGTGGATATATTGAAGCAACATCTCAAGACATCAGTCAAGAAGTTCAAGCTTGGTCGCGAATGGGTCTTCCAAATGAACAATGACCCCAAGCATACTTCCAAAGTTGTGGCAAAATGGCTTAAGGACAACAAAGTCAAGGTATTGTAGTGGCCATCACAAAGCCCTGACCTCAATCCTATAGAACATTTGTGGGCAGAACTGAAAAATAATGTGCGAGCAAAGAGGCCTACAAACCTGACTCAGTTACACCAGCTTTGTCAGGAGGAATGGGCCAGAATTCACCCAACTTATTGTGGGAAGCTTTTGGAAGGCTACCCAAAACGTTTGACCCAAGTTAAACATTTGAAAGGAAATGCTTCCAAATACTAATTGAGTATATGTAAACTTCTGACCCACTGGGAATGTGATGAAAGAAATAAAAGCTGAAATAAATCATTCTCTCTACTATTATTCTGACATTTCACTTTCTTAAAATAAAGTGGTGATCCTAACTGACCTAAGACAGGGAAGTTTTACTAGGATTAAATGTCAGGAATTGTGAAAAACTGAGTTTAAATGTATTTGGCTAAGGTGTATGTAAACTTCCGACTTCAACTGTACTCTTTGCCATAATTCAGCCAGCCTTCACAAGACCACAACATAGGCAAATATGTCCCCTTTTGTGTTCTACATCTCCAGCATAATAACATAATTTCTGAGTGCATGATATTCAGTTTCACTGACATATGGTACGTTCTATGGAGGGTCGTAAACTGCAGTAATTTATGTCTGAGATTATATGAACATGACTGGGCATTCTAACATATCTGTATCCATTCATCAACATCAATAGCAACTCCCAGGTCTTCCTCACATTTTTGTTTCACATGTTGTGTGTCATCGGGAAAAGCCTCTATCAACCCTTGATACAGTTTGGAAATCAACTTTGGAAAATAGCATCTGGCTTGTCCAGTGTTTGCTGGACAGAGATAATAAAGTGTTGTATCTGCAAAAATTCACCTAACCTCTGCACAGACTGGTCTTCCCTGGCTGCCTGACTCTGCTGAGACCCCTGTCACCATCTGATCCTCCTAAAATGAGGCATGACAAATAATTACCTTGGTGTACATTTATACATTAATTTATAGAATATAGAATCAATGGTTCAATAATTGAAATGACCATTATTCCCAGATCCCAGACTGTAGCTTTAAGCTTAAGCTGCTGTCCTGTAGCTACTGTAGGTCTACCCATAAAATCATTCACTGAATTTACTGCAAAATTCACCTGAGCTCCATAGACTGGTCTTTCCTGGCTGTCTGACCCTGCTGGGGCCCCTGTCACCATTTGATCCTGCTAAGACATGATGAGCATAGTGTTGGGTACTGACTGCACTAGAGGGATGCCTGCGGGACCTGCGGGTCCCGACAGAGATCATTGCAGCGCGGTCTGCATTTTTCATGCTGCAGGCGGTAGTTTACTACAGTGTCTGTAAATAAATATTGATAATGAAAAGAAGTGGAGGGCGCTCAACCTACGTGAGTCGAAGTGCAATCAAAAAATGTAATCATCATTGAAAAGGAAAAAGCATAACGCGCACATAGGTTAGGCTACTATGGTGAATGAGAGTTGCGCCTTTTCATTTTCAATAAGTATGGATTACCCATTTATTAGTCTCTGCCTGCAAATCGTCCTTCTAAACGGTAGGCTATATCCTATAGGACTATGCAAAATGTAGCAAGTGTCGCTGTCATCATTCTTGCTGCTTCCAGTTCAGTAGCCATACTGCGCGATCAGGTGCGCGTGTGGTCTCAATTAAATAGAGTAGGCTATAGCCTATGTATACATGGGCGGAGAAGCACGGGGCAGTTATCTTTCCAAGGAAATGTACTTCCTAAATAGGCCTATGATTAGGCTATAGTTTACTATATTGCCTAGAAATAGGCCTAAATATTGATCAGCCATATTTCTCCGTCTGAAAATCTTCCCTCTCCTTAAAAGGTAGGCTTTAAAAATAGCTCAAGAGAAAGTGCAAGTCTTTCCAACTCTGCTCTCTTCAAACTACATCTAGCATATTGGCTGATATAGCCCAGTAATACAATGTAAGGGCCATGTTAGAATCTCTGGTAATTTAACCTATTTCTTAAGTTATTTTTGCACATTTGATATTGCCTATAGGGCACAAAATTGCTGGGACCATGGCTGGCAAGTGAGCTGCATCACAAACACCTAAAATAACATTGCAGGACTGTGGAGTCGGACAGAAAGCCAGCGGGTGCGGGCGGGAGCTGGACGAAGAAATGGGTCCCTCGCAGACCTCTACTGTGTACCATGACAGTAAAGCCTGTAACGTTAGAGCTGTTTATTACTGTGTCAGTGTGAAAAGTAGGGAATTAGCTTGGGAAACTGACAGATCAATAACATTACATTGACATACTGACTAATACAACTCACATTGCACAAAAAAAACAGAATATCAGAATATCAATCTTCAATCGTTTGGCCGATGGTTTCATCATTTGATTCAGGTGTAGTATGATTGAGGCAAAAATAATAGCTAATGTAAGCCAACTTTTGGCCAGCCCTCTCCCTAATGGTACATCAACTGGCGAAAGCTTGCCAAGTTCATACAAACAACTGCTGTTAGATAATAATAGCCACTTCATATCGCTATCTGACAGATAACTAGAGGCTAGAGCTGATCTGACTGTGGTAGCTACTCACTAGCGTAGCTTATTCATTCACCTCTGTCAAGAGGGGATGAAACATTAGCTATCATTACATGTCAGTTACAATTCTAGCTCAGCACTGCGAATAAACACTAGTTTACGGTTAGAGTCAACTAAAGAGTAGCCAGTTTCTGTTCTGCTTCCTTTTACAACTCGGTGAAAGTGCGCAACAAGTACACACTGTACTATGCTCAACTCTCCCGTGCTGGTCCAGCCAGCCTTCCAGAAGCTTTGCCTTCACACAGCCTATCAGCCCGCTCTGTGGTGTCCGCAATGTCCTAAATCCAGTCAGATAAACACTCCAAACAGCCTACCCGACCGCTTGGTGGGGTCCGCATGGTCCTAAAGCACACTGTTGCCGCATTTTGTATCACGTTCCAATGATAAAACTGGGGGGGACAAAAATGCAATTTCAGAATGTATGGGGGACATGTCCCCCCCCGTTCCCAGTGAAAGTTGAGCCCCTGCTAAGTGCTACACAAATAGCAGTGTATATGGCAATAAAAATGGGCTTTGAATATAGCCTTCAATTAGCACTCTAAATCACACAGTACAAATAGTTAATATACAGGGTAAATACAAACAATATATACAGTGAGGGAAAAAAGTATTTGATCCCCTGCTGATTTTGTACGTTTGCCCACTGACAAAGACATGATCAGTCTATAATTTTAATGGTAGGTTTATTTGAACAGTGAGAGACAGAATAACAACAAAACAATCCAGAAAAACGCATGTCAAAAATGTTATAAATTGATTTGCATTTTAATGAGGGAAATAAGTATTTGACCCCTCTGCAAAACATTACTTAGTACTTGGTGGCAAAACCCTTGTTGGCAATCACAGAGGTCAGACGATTCTTGTAGTTGGCCACCAGGTTTGCAAACATCTCAGGAGGGATGTTGTTCCACTCCTCTTTGCAGATCTTCTCCAAGTCATTAAGGTTTCGAGGCTGAAGTTTGGCAACTCGAACCTTCAGCTCCCTCCACAAATTTTCTATGGGATTAAGGTCTGGAGACTGGCTAGGCCACTCCAGGACCTTAATGTGCTTCTTCTTGAGCCACTCCTTTGTTGCCTTGGCCGTGTGTTTTGGGTCATTGTCATGCTGGAATACCCATCCACGACCCATTTTCAATGCCCTGGCTGAGGGAAGGAGGTTCTCACCCAAGATTTGGCGGTACATGGCCCCGTCCATCGTCCCTTTGATGCGATGAAGTTGTCCTGTCCCCTTAGCAGAAAAACACCCCCAAAGCATAACGTTTCCACCTCCATGTTTGACGGTGGGGGTGGTGTTCTTGGGGTCATAGGCAACATTCCTCCTCCTCCAAACACGGCGAGTTGAGTTGATGCCAAAGAGCTCGATTTTGGTCTCATCTGACCACAACACTTTCACCCAGTTCTCCTCTGAATCATTCAGATGTTCATTGGCAAACTTCAGACGGCCCTGTATATGTGCTTTCTTGAGCAGGGGGGCCTTGCGGGTGCTGCAGGATTTCAGTCCTTCACGGCGTAGTGTGTTACCAATTGTTTTCTTGGTGACTATGTTCCCAGCTGCCTTGAGATCATTGACAAGATCCTCCGTGTAGTTCTGGGCTGATTCCTCACCGTTCTCATTACCATTGCAACTCCACGAGGTGAGAACTTGCATGGAGCCCCAGGCCTAGGGAGATTGACAGGTCTTTTGTGTTTCTTCCATTTGCGAATAATCGCACCAACTGTTGTCACCTTCTCACTAAGCTGCTTGGCGATGGTCTTGTAGCCCATTCCAGCCTTGTGTAGGTCTACAATCTTGTCCCTGACATCCTTGGAGAGCTCTTTGGTCTTGGCCATGGTGGAGAGTTTGGAATCTGATTGATTGATTGCTTCTGTGGACAGGTGTCTTTTATACAGGTAACAAACTGAGATTAGGAGCACTCCCTTTAAGAGTCTTATTTCCCTCATTAAAATGCAAATCAATTTATAACATTTTTGACATGTGTTTGTCTGGATTTTTTTGTTGTTATTCTGTCTCTCACTGTTCAAAGAAACCTACCATTAAAATTATAGACTGATCATTTCTTTGTCATTTCAATTTGGCTGCCACATACCACATGCTGACAACACTCACTTGTAACACATCTCTAGGGTTCCGTGCTAATTTGTTTTGAAAGAGACTAATGATTGCAAGAGGCGGGTGGCCCCGCTCCCCTCCAGGGTAGAATGGTAGTGGGATGAGTTTTGTACACCACACACACACACACACACACACACACACACACACACACACACACACACACACACACACACACACACACACACACACGCGCGCGCGCACACACACACACACACACACACACACACTACAAAACTCAGATAGTATAGAATACAGTATATACATATGAGATGGGTAATGCAAGATATGTATACCTTATTAAAGTGGCATTATTAAAGTGACTAATGTTCCATTTATTACAGTGGCCAGTGATTTTCAAGTCTGTATTTAGGAAGCAGCCTCTCTGTGCTAGTGATGGCTGTTTAACAGTCTGATGACCTTGAGATAGAAGCTGTTTTTCAGTCTCTCAGTCCCAGCTTTGATGCACCTGTACTGACCTCGCCTTCTGGATGACAGCGGGGTGAACAGGCAGTAACTCGGGTGGAAGGCCTGATTGGTGGAGTGCTGCAGAGATGGTTGTCCTTCTGGAAGGTTCTCCCATCTTCACAGAGGAACTCTGGAGCTCTGTCAGAGTGACCATCGGGTTCTTGGTCACCTCCCTGACCAAGGCCCTTCTCCCTCGATTGCTCAGTTTGGTCGGGCGGCCAGCTCTAGGAAGAGTCTTGGGGGTTCCAAACTTGTTCCATTTAAGAATGATGGAGGCCACTGTGTTCTTGGGGACCTTCAATGCTGCAGAAATGTTTTGTGCCTCGACACAATCCTGTCTCGGAGCTCTACAGACAATTCCTTCGACCTCATGGCTTGGTTTTTGCTCTGACATGCACTGTCAACTGTTGGACCTTATACAGACAGGTGTGTGCCTTTCCAAATCATGTCCAATCAATTGAATTTACCACAGGTGGACTCCAATTAAGTTGTAGAAACATCTCAAGCTCAATTTCGAGTCTCATAGCAAATGGTCTGAATACTTATGTAAATAAGGAATATATTTATTTATTTTATATATAAATGTGAAAAAATTTATAAAAACCTGTTTTCACTTTGTCATTATAGGGTATGGTGTGTAGATTGATGAGTAAAATGTTAAATGTAATCCATTTTAGAATAAGGCTGTAACGTAACAAAATGTGGAAAAGTCAAGGGGTCTGAATACTTTCCGAATGCACTGTACACACACAAAATCAATATGATGCTAGAGAATGAACATAGTAAAACGAGCAGTTCAACAGGTAGCTTCTGATACCACTAATGATCCTTTCCATTCATCTTCAGATGGCGTGATGACTATTTGCATTGACGCTGTTTGTCTTGAATCCTCCTCACCTGCAACAAGGCCATTTGTCACATCATGCGCGACAAACGTCTCGTTGCAATATGGACGCCAGCCACTGACTGGAGGTGGGTAATCTTGCCTCTAGACCCTTCCATACATCCTGAGTCACTTCAGCTCACAACTCCAACCTCAGATGGCCTTTCTGGGTGTGAGAAGAACTGAGACCGGGAGATAGTTGGGAAGAGGGGATGGACACAGGAACCCAAGTAGCCTGGAGTCTGTGTTGTTCTGTGAAGTTCTCCAAGACCCCATGACGTCTCTATGTTGTAACGTTGGAACTTTACCTTTTCTCACCCCCATATCTGAACCCATTGTTATTATGGCCAACCGCGGCACAAGCTCCCTGCACGCACGTGACGCACACGTCTCTCTCTCCTAACCACAGACACACATCCCCTTAGAGAGAGTTATCTGAGGAGACAGAGATGAGAGTATCGTTAACACATCTGACCCATCCCATAATGGCTTTTGTCAGAGGGTGAACATGATGTGTGTTGACTACGCCGCAATGTGGGTCTATGTGATGATAGGTTTGATGTGTTGGGTTATGTAGGCCACCTGACTACCCTTGTGCCAAATCTGAACCGGCAAATTAAGTAGTGTACAGTACATCACTTCGTCATGGACGAGGACCAATTACTCACCATTGATACGTCAACTCACCTGAACTACTGTACCACAATTAAGGTTGGGGATACCTAGAGGTAGGTGCTCCCGGGGCCCAAAATGCATTAGTCTGGCCCTGGTCATCACGGCTGTCATTGTGATATTCAGTGGTTGGAAGGGAAAAATCGGTGAGACGGTCAATGACATAAGGAGGGGGGGGGGGAGTGGTAATGAGAAAGGAACATTACTTATGGATCATAAAGAGAGCCCTTGGGCTGTAACCAGCACGATCAAAACTGACGCCTCAGCCTGTAGCCACTGTTCAATGGGAGGAATCAAGTCAGTCTTCTTCTTCTGACATCCACACTTGAACACATCCAGAAGGACAAGCCTGAAGGTAAATTGAGGTGGGTCAAGAGTTTGAAGATGATTTGAGTTCTCTGAGAGATGCTGGTCCCGTCTTCTGCCTGGCTGCGTGGCGGCCTTAGGAAGAGTGAGTCTAATTAACAAGCCCATAGAGCACTAGATTAACGAGAGCACTAATTAAAGACGTATAGAATGGGGTTCGCTAACACCCTCTCTACATCGCAACATTAGTCAGCCATGCTCAGAGCTGTCCAACTATAAAAGCCAAAAATGTGCAATGAAGAATTTCAGTCATATTCTCGAAGCAAGCCTAAGCAAGGTCTACTATATCTGCAATGCATGGGCCCTCGCAGATTTTCAGCAAAAGCTCTCTGCTTGGTTGAAGACACCTGGTGCATGTCAGACACATGATAAATTCCAGCAGAATGCATTTTCATTGGAAGGCAGATGGTTTCATTCTTTTCAGAGGCGTACACCTGTGTGGCTGTGGTGGAGGCTGAGAGAGGAACCAGCATAAAGCTGTCAGACTGAGACCTGCCTACATTTGCATTCCCAGAGTCCTGCTAAGGCAAAGCTCTTTTAGTGAAATATAGGCTGGTGTATACAGTCTGCTAAGTGTGCCTTGTAGATAGAGACAAAATGCACCCAACTTGATTGAGAAAACCCATAAGAGCCCAAAGGCCTCTATGCAGAGGTTGTCAATCATAATATGCTTGTGTCAGACGCAAGGAGGGATGAATGATTGGGATATGATGCGCTCAGAGCTGCAACCAGTTGACTGTGTATTAATGAAGGAGTGTGTATGTGTGTGTGCTCATGAGAAAAAGTGTGAGGAAGTGAAAGACTGAGTCAGTCCTGTGTTGGGTGGAGTGGGAGATGAGAGTACGTCACTTGGAGGAAACCAGAACAGTCGATTTGTTTGAAATTCTGCCAGAGATACAGACTTTGGAAGTGAATTCAGTGACCTTCATATTTCACAGTCTACAGCATCCTCTCCAAGCTGAAGAGTCAGTGCTGCCATCCCTCCCCCTGTTTCTTCTTATGTTCTTCATTCAGAAGAAAAACTCTGAATCTGTCTTATGAGAAAAGCTATTTGGACAGAAACGCAACATTATTGATGATGAAAAAAGCACTATGCAGGAGATGGCACCTGAGACGGCGGTGCAAAACTGGCATCCTTTCTAACGTGTCTGGTGCTCTTATCTGAATAGAACAAATTATAGCGCCGAAGAAAAAAAGCCATTAATCGCTTTTCAAATACATGCTTGAGTGCTTGACTGACTTGTCAAACCAAGCCATGTGAGAAGCATCGCACTTCCTTGTTCGTATGATTATCTACAGAATCTAAGCATCTCAAAACAATGGCCTCTGTGTTTACTAGAGCATTACAGACTCTAATAAAGTATGAAAACAGGATTATACCCATTAGCAGTCACACATCAGGACATAGTAAGGCCTTTGTGTACTTGACAGGCATCAACATCATTCAGGGCAATATTATGACAGTGGTTTAAGTTCAACATAGACTTGAAGTGGCACCGGAGAAGATGGCTGCCGTTTTACAGCCCTCTAACCAATTGTACTATTATGTGTGTTTTTTCGCGTTATTTGTAATTTATTCTGTACATAATGTTTCTGCCACCGTCTCTTATGACCAAAAAGAGATTCTGGATATCAGGACAGCGATTACTCACCTCGTATTGGACGAATATATTTTTTTCAACGAGCCGGACGCAAAGGAAATCCTACAGACACCCGACAAGGCCCAAATCCCTGTAATTCGTATGAGAAAGAGAGAAAGAGAGATATCGTGGACGTAGGTCGTGGTGCCTTGTAAGGATCTGACGGCGAGTGAGTAAACTGCCTCTTCCATCAATCCTATTAGCCAATGTTCAATCATTTGAGAACAAATTGGATGACCTAAGATTACGGTTATCCTACCAACGGGACATAAAAAACGGTAATATCTTATGTTTCACAGAGTCGTGGCTGAACGACGACATAGACAACATACAGCTGATAGGATATACGCTACATCGGCAGAATAGAACGGCTTACTCCGGTAAGACAAGGGGTGGCGGTCTGTGTATATTTGTAAACAAAAGCTGGTGCACAAAATCTAATACTAAGGAAGTCTCGAGGTTTTGCTCACCTGAGGTAGAGTATCTCATGATAAGCTGTAGACCAAACTATTTACCAAGAGACTTTTCATCTATATTTTTCGTAGCTGTCTATCTACCACCACAAACCGATGCTGGCATTAAGATTGCACTCAATGAGCTGTATAAGACCATAAGTAAACAGGAAAATGCTCATCCAGAGGCAGTGCTCCTAGTGGCCGGGCACTTTAATGCAGGGAAATTTAAATCCGTTTTACCTTATTTCTACCAGCATGTTAAATGTGCAACCAGACGGAAAAAAACTCTAGACCATCTTTACTCCACACACAGAGACGCGTACAAAGCTCTCCCTCACCCTCCATTTGGAAAATCTGACCATAATTATATCCTCCTGATTCCTGCTTACAAGCAAAAACTAAAGCAGGAAGCACCAGTGACTCAGTTAATAAAAAAGTGGTCAGATGATGCAGATGCTAAGCTACAGGACTGTTTTGCTAGCACAGACTGGAATATGTTCCGGGATTCTTCAGATAGCATTGAAGAGTACACCACATCAGTCACTGGCTTCATCAATAAGTGCATCGATGACGTCATCCCCACAGTGACCGTACGTACATACCCCAACCAGAAGCCATGGATTACAGGCAACATCCACACTGAGCTAAAGGGTAGAGCTGCCGCTTTCAAGGAGCGGGACTCTAACCCGGACGCTTATAAGAAATCCCGCTATGCCCTCCGACGAACCAGAGAGTCAATACCAGACTAAGATTCTATCGTACTACATAGGCTCTGACACTCGTCGGATGTGGCAGGGCTTGAAAACTATTTCAGACTACAAAAGGAAGCACAGCCGCGAGCTGCCCAGTGACACAAGCCTACCAAACGAGCTAAATCACTTCTATGCAAGCAACACTGAAACATGCATGAGAGCACCAGCTGTTCTGGATGACTATGTGATCACGCTCTCCGTAGCCGATGTGAGTAACACATCTGCCACGCTGATCCTTAACACGGGGGCCCCTCAGGGGTGCGTGCTCAGTCCCCTCCTGTACTCCCTGTTCACCCATGACTGCATGGCCAGGCACGACTCCAACACCATCATTAAGTTTTCTGACGACACAACAGTGGTAGGCCTGATCACCGACAACGATGAGACAGCCTATAGGGAGGAGGTTTGAGACCTGGCCGTGTGGTGCCAGGATAACAACCTCTCCCTCAACCTGATCAAGACAAAGGAGATGATTGTGAACTAAAGGAAAGAAAAGAGGACTGAGCACGCCCCCATTCTCATCGACGGGGGCTGTAGTGGAACAGGTTGAGAGCTTCAAGTTCTTTGGTGTGCACATCACCAACAAACTATCATGGTCCAAACACACCAAGACAGTCGTGAAGAGGGCACGACAAAGCCCATTCCCCTCAGGAGACTGAAAAGATTTGGCATGGGTCCTCAGATCCTCAAAACGTTCTACAGCTGCACCATCGAGAGCATCCTGACTGGTGGCATCATTGCCTGGTATGGCAACTGCTCGGCCTCCGACCGCAAGGCACTATAGAGGGTAGTGCGTACGGCCCAGTACATCACTGGGGCCAAGCTTCCTGCCATCCAGGACCTCTATACCAGGCGGTGTCAGAGGAAGGCCCTCAAAATTGTCAAAGACTCCAGCCACCCTAGTCATAGACTGTTCTCTCTGCTACCGCACGACAAGCGGTACCGGAGCGCCAAGTCTAGTTCCAAAAGGCTTCTCAACAGCTTCTACCCCCAAGTATAAGACTCCTTAACAGCTAATCATTGCTAACCAGACTATTTGCATTACCCCCATCCCCACCCCCCTCTTTTACGCTGCTGCTACTCTGTTTATTATTTATGCATAGTCACTTTAACTCTACCCACATGTACATATTACCTCAATTACCTCGACTAGCCGGTGCCCCCGCACATTGACTCTGCACCGGTACCCCCCTGTATATAGCCTCCCTACAGTTTTTTTTATTTTACTGCTGTTCTTTAGTTATTTGCTTTAATTTTTTTTACTTAACACTGTAATGTCTACACATGTTGTATTCGGCGCATGTGGCAAATCAAATTTGATTTGATTTGACTATTGTATAAAATATAGTGCTATGGCCACACAAGCAACAGGTTTTTAAGTACAGCACATAGAATTAACATTACATGTTTGACGGCTTTAACAAATGTGAATTTTCTTAAAGTTTAGAATAAGCCTAGAATTGACGCGTCACGACACTCAATGATAAAACCATGTCTTGATGTTAAGACCTAAACAATACTTTAAAATAACCACATTCCATAACCAACACGTTTAGATTCTGTATGTTGGTGCAATAGGCATAATTTCTCTGGTTGGTTAAATTAAGGTAATCGTTCATCGTTGTGAAAATAGCGTCTGTTTGTTGTCACTAATGTGTTGCCTTACACAGTTCACCTGACACACGTTGGATCTAACACCAAAACGGCAATACTCCTTGCGTAAATGAGAAAATTCTAACATGAAAAGCCAATGTAATCTATAGAGGGGACATGACTGTCATCCCTGATTCATTACCTCAGTAGTCAGTACCATCACAGGGCAGAAGTATCACTGGTGCACTAAAATCCCAAAAGATTCTGGTTGGATGTACGTTTTTTTAGCAGATAGATACAGTATTCATCATATCATAATCCTAGTACATTTCAGAATCCTGCAATGGCTCATTGAGCCAATGTCAATCAGGTATTTTGAAGTCTCTAGGCTGTCTTTAGGAATCACAAAGTGGTGAAGACAGCCAAGAGAAGAAGAAGTGAAGCCAGGTGGGGATGAAGGCTACGGAGAGACATAGGGGAGAGGATATGAAAGGAGAAAGAGTAGAGAATGCGAGAAGCACAAGAAGAGGACGGGGAAGAGTATGAAATTCCACAGTGGAGAGAGAGAGGAAAGCCACAGTATCTTTAATTACAGTGGTTAGGGCATTCCTCCACAGGAGAGGTGTTGAGACTGCAAACAAACACACTCAGGGATTTGCTTTTACTGTCACACAAACAGAAAGCCTTTCCATTGGCTCTCTCTGCCAGCTTAATGTGAGAGAAAGGAAATCACTCTTGTTGAAGAAAGACTTATGAATTGTGTTGGTTTGAATAAATGCTCCATGCGTTGTTATTTCGAGATTTGATACATTGTTAGTGTTGGTTTTCAAGTGATGAGAGTTTTTGTGTTTATTGGAGTAACTTAAGATGCGTGACTTTTATGTGTTGATATGGGTGAAGAGACATATTCTTGAGTTGATAGATAGCTTATCTCTTTTATGATTGTGAAAGTGTAGAGACATGCCATTGGTTTTGATTGAAGGGCAGAGTGTCTATTAGTTTGTGTGCAGCAGCCCCTGAGATATTGCACTCAAAGCTTAATTATCGATGTTGTTGACAACAAAGTGATTTATATAGAGAGCTTTTGGAGATTTCTGCCAACATCTATCAACAGCAATTTACCTCACATCAATAGTTCCAGCGGTATCTGAAAGTAAACATTCATTAATTATTTAACATACAGTATATACAGAAAGCAATCTGGGGGAACAGACGAAAAGTCAGTTGTTGTTATTTGCAATATTTTGAAAGAAGAATGGGAAATACTGCTGAGATTTCAAAACCGCTCCATCTTCCATTTTTCTGCAAAGGACAAGGACGATGTTGAAGGTCATGTACAATATCAAATGTGTGAAGATGTCTGCAGTCTCATGGTCGATTCTAATCTACCTCCATTTCTACCTCCATTTTATGTGTTCCATGCAGACATTCCATTTCATTCAATACTAATATGGTTCTAGGATGATCTGTTAGGGTGGCTTTAGAGCAGGGATGGGCAACTTTGATGGGGGTGGGAGCCACAAAAAAATCGGAACTCAAGAGGGGCCGCAGTTTCTTGCGGTGCTGCGTATTCCCCCCCATTCTAGAGTTAATTTCGTAAATTCTACACATTTTGCCATGGGGTGTAGAGAAAATGTTACAGTTTTAAAGCAGGTTTGCTACAATTCTATACATTTTGCCATGGGGTGTAGAGAAGATTTAGCAATTTTATCACTAATTTCATGCAATTCTACACATTTTGCCATAGGGTGGAGAGAAATGTTTGCAGTTTTTAATATGATTTCTGAGTGAGACTGACTAACAAAATCAATTAGATCTGTAATTCGATCATGATAACAAATGTAGATAGCTGGCCGCAAAACTAACTTAGCAATCTAAAATATTTTAGCTGACATGGGCTAATTGACTGACTTTTAGTGACTGACATAACAAGAGAAAAACTGCTGATGCAAAAACACATTTTTAAATTGCACCTTGTGTATTCTACTATTCTAACTTGCAACAGTACATTGAGACCCCGTCTGAGTTCCTAAATAAAAAATGTAATTAATGGCTGCCAGTTGCCAATCCCTGCTTTAGAGGATAGTGAATGATGAAAGTGTATAATGCCAACCATGACATCCATGGCTCAGCTTTCTCACAGATGATTATGAACTGACTTTTATTTGATACACTGTCAGCATTTCTAACAGTAATGCATGATTTTAGATGTACATAGTTCCCATCTTTCTAAAGGCATTGATGGGATTGTCTCACCCTGTTAGGTTGTGAAGCCGCAGTTTCATCTCAATGACCGTCCTGACATCCCAGCATCCCAGGGAGGTCTAACTGTGGCCGTCAGTAAGCATATCAGTGAAATAGTGAAACGGACACTTCCTATTCCCCTGTGGGGGTCTGTGTGGTGCGCCATTGGACTGCTGCAAAAGCCCCAAAGTCAGCAGTCTAGCGTGCACAGTGTCCATTTGGGAGAGTCTGTCACCAATCTAGACAGCGTTGCAGGACACTTCTCCAGCCCCTATGGGAACATGTCACAAACACTGAGACTTCCACTCAACATGCTTTTGCTGGAGGTCGCCTGCTGAGGCACTTAAGAAGATGAATGCATTAACTGCAAGTCACTCTGGATAAGAGTGTCTGCTAAATGACTAAAATGTCAAATTAAAAAACACTGATCAGAAACAAAGGAGGAATTTTCACGCAGATAGATCATTCTGATACAGTAGAATTCAAACAAAAATCCTCGGTTTACAAGCACCGATACGATGGGAAATATGCTTCCTTCCTTCCCATAAGGTAATCCCAAATGAATTGTCAGACTTGGCAGCGGTGCCGGTCCTGACTGTCTCACTCTGTGGTCTAATTAATTGTCTTTCTTACCCTTACAAGAAAACAAAATGAAAAAGATTGCATGAAAAAACACATGGTTTTCACATATTTAAAAAAATATATATTCACATGAAATTTTCACAGCAGGTTTTCCCTCAAGTGATATTTTTTTTTTCAGTTGTTTATTTTTTTAACGTTATTATTTTCACCACTTCCAGCTATAGTACATCTGGTGTCCCATCCAGGGACTGACCCTGCTTAGCTTCAGAGGCAAACCATCAAGGGTGCTATGTTGTTGAAATGAATGTGCCAAAACATAACCAAAGATAGGGAAAATTGCAGGAAAAAGGGAGGCATTTTATTAAATTGCATTATTATATATATTTTTTAAATGGTACAAAAGTTACTCAAATTTACAGTGTCGTGAAACACTTTCACATGTGAACTTGCAATTCCACATGAGAAACAGATTTTCACGTAAAAAAAATTCACATGTGAAACTGGGTTCTCACATCTGAACATTTTTATCATGTGAAACCACAAATTTCACATGTTAAATCGCAATTCACATGTGAAGTGAAAATATGTTATTCTCCTCACATATGGAAAGGTGGTGTTAACATGTGAACTCAATATTTAATATATGTGAAAATATGGTTTCACGTGAAATTTAAGCTCAACATGCGAAACTGCAAATATGACATGTGTTTTTTGTAAGGGTAGCCTCTGTTGGTGAGGCTGTGAATGAAATCTCACTATCTTCAGTCAAGTGTGCCTACACTACCAAATAACGCACGTCTTAATAATACAATCTTTATGATTATCATCTGTCCTAATAAAGGACAGGACTGAGAGATGGTGAGCTACAGAGAGAGAGGGGGGGGGGTTGAGATCTGGACGTAGGCTTCACTCACAGCTGTGTACTGTCATGTGCAGAGATGCCCACCGCCGTGAATGTAGAGATGACGGAGATGAGGAGACAGGCTCTTTCTCATTTCCGACGACACAGGGTACCGGTGGTGATGGTGTGGCCAGTGGATGATTGGCCGATGGCAAGGACGCAAAAGGCTCTCTCATTATACAGGACATGTACACACGCACCCATACACAAGTACTCTCAAGCACGCAGACAAAGGACACACTCACACACACTCTCAAGCACGCTCACACAGTATTATATATAGGAGCTCCTCAGTCCAGACACACCATGATAGAGACAGTGGGGGGCCACTTTGAAATACAGAGGCCTTCAGAATATTAAAATTGCATTTACCATTACCTAACAGTGATAGGCTACTACTGTATTAGAAAATGAGACACTGTGAAAATTGCCTACCTACTAAGCGTTTGTTTTATGCATAACACTGCTGTCATTTTCTTTACAGTAAAGAACATTTTCAAAAGCAGTGGAAAACTATGTAATTCAACCTGGACTCAGGGGTAAACATAATATAGTTAACGAAAATCTGGGATACCCAAAATAGTATGATATGTTACGTTTGGTATGGTATGTATTAAATTGTGGATGTCCATCATTCATTTTGTATGATATGTTACGAATTACAATTGGTATGATATTCTACAGATTGCAATTCGTACAATATGTTACGGATTTGCAATACGCTAACGTATTGTTGTGGCTAACGTTAGCTAGGTGGCTAACGTTAACATTAGCTAGGTGGCTAATGGTAGCTAGGTTAGGGGTTAAGGTTAGGGTTAAGGTTAAGGTTAGGGGAAAGGTTAGCTAACATGCTAAGTAAATTAGTTGCAAAGTAGCTAAAAATAGGTAAGTAGTAAAGGTGCTAATAAGCTAAAATACTAAAGTTGTCCGTGATGAGATTGAAACACGCAACCGTTGGGTTGTTAGACATTTGCGTTATGCGCCCACCCATCCACCCCGACCAACCACCCTCCTTTCATTTTTGCCTTAAGTAACCTTCTGTCTTATGTAAACATAACAAACGCAACATATCATACTAATTTGAGTGTCCTGGATTTTCGTTGACTATGTTACATCTAGTATATGAGACCAGCCTGTGTAATTACCTTTGAATCCAAATCACTGAGCTAGAGACCTGTGTTGCTGAAATGGGTAGCACATGTACCGAGAGAGAAGCCTACTCCCAACCTGAGCACGCAAAGCATTCAATTCACTGACTGACCCCTCACCTTTTGATGACAACAGCAGTGCTGATCTGCAAGCTCTCAAATTTAAATGTATTGCTTTGGAGAGGAAGTGGGATGTGCCTGGCAGTTTCAAAAGCAGAGGTAGAATAGATAGATTGCAGGTGCTCTGAAATTTCACTTGAAGAGGTGCCGTCATAATGTGTGTGCAGTATGTCTGACTGTCACAGATCCCATGGCAGATAAGAATGTAAAGGAATCAACCTGCAGATTATTTTAAAGGGTTGTATCACTCAAGAGCAAGATCCACCAAGCTGGAGCACTTCAATATGCATGTCATTTAAACACGCTGTGTGCTCAGTGTCATACTCCATGTCAGAGGTCTTCACTGGATCAACAGACCCGAAATGTCAATATCCGACTCGGGACCCGAACGTGTCCAGCTCCTAAATTCTGACTTTTTTCTGGGGTCTGATATAATTGCCACGAGTCTCAGGTATGTGCAATTAAAATGTATTTACAGACTGGACCTATCGTCTGTTAATTTTATGTGCGAGTCGATGAGAACTGCGTGAGCTTGTTATCTGTGTCAGCCAATTGCAACTCAATAAAACATATAGCTTATGTCCAGCTGAAACTGGTTCTGGCTGCTCACGTCACGTGCGCCTGCTGCTGAGGAGAGAGAGCGAGTGAAAGGAGCCTTGGCCTAGGCTACTGTTGATTGCAAAGATGGAGGCCTTTATCATTTACGTTTTTTTTTAAGTTAGAGGAGAAAGAGTATAGTGAAAAGAAGCCTACAAGGAGAATGTCCTCAGGGACAAGTTTTAGAGGACAAAGATGAGTAGAACGTTGGCGCGGCCAAATGACTGTGTGCAACTCGCTATTCAGGTTTGATGTAATTTTTATTTATTTATTTTTGTATTTATTATCATTCGTTTTATCATCATTATTATTACTATTATTATTATTTTTATTATTTTTATTATTGTATATCATTATTATTATTGTAGGCCTATTTAAGAATCTAAACCAGTTCTTTATATATGCAAAAAGTGTTTGGTTTCATTTTGTTGATACATTTTCTTTGGCTAAATTAATTTCAAACTGTCTTTTTAATTTTGTGCAATACTTAGTTGAAGGTTAAAAATAGGCCTGTTGTAAAATAAATAGCATTAGCCTATTGCTGTCATTTGTTGGATAGGCCTACGGTAGGCATTTGCCTTTGTTGGCACTTTTTTAAAGGTTTAAACCAGTTCTTTAAATAGGCTATGCAACAAGTGTTTTGTTTCATTCTCTTGAGCCATTTTCTTTGGACAAATTAAGTTAATGTTGTGTTTACCGCAATATAATAGAATTACCAATAGGCCTATATGACTACTCGCACTCAAACCATGAAAAGGAAAAACCAAAGAGGGCGAGACGCAAAACCAAACTAAAAGTTGGACCTGTCCCGAAATGGATCTGTGGCTTTCCCACCGGACCCGATATGAATAAATATGATTTGTTTTAAACAGAGACCCGTTCCAAATGGACCCGAGGACAGTCAGACCCGTTCCGAAAAGGCCTGTGGAAAAACAAACCCAAACAGACCCGTGCCAGTTCAGATTCGAGAGACCCGACAGCTCCGAGAGTGAAGACAACATGCTACACCCCATTTCACGCTTCTGCTTCCAGCGCTCCTTCCATATCTTCACATGGAAATCAGACAACAAGGTGTAACAGTCAACAATGGACCTGCAACCCATCAACCAGCTGAAATAGAAAATGGGTTTCCAGCAGTCTACTGATAAAACCACCATTCACCACTGATCTACATCAGTTCTCTATCTGTGAACACATCATCTCCCCAGGGTAACATGAAATCTACATACCGATCCTCAGTAGCATTCATAAGAATGTTATTGGCTGGTCTTAGGGAGAAGCGTGAGAAAATATAGTGGGACCAACCTGTAGTAAATACTTCCATTTGCCACCAGATGCTCTGTTCTTGTTTGTTTGAGGTTTTGTTCTCCCTCACAAAAGATTGTATCTCTCAGGTTTTAAAAAGTTTACAAATGCATCTCATTCTCCCGTGTCCCAACCGGTTTATGAGTTAGATTGGATCAGATACACATTTACTCAGAACTTGCACAAAACATCCCTATAATAAACACCCACACATTTTCCTAAAATGCAGTTTGTACTTATCTCAAAATGAGAGACACAAGAGAGACATTAATCACAGGTACAGATGTGTATTGGTTGTTGTTGTTTGGTTTCGTAATACTACAGTAGCTCCACAGCCAGTAGCAATGTGTGCTGTTCACGTGTGCTGAACGTACTTTATGCTCTCAGATATAAAGGTATAGATTTGTTCTTAAAGGGGCACAAACGCTTGCCACTGTAGTGGTACCATGTAAGGTACGTCCTTTGTACCTTTAGTTATAGGAACATTCTGTAATTGTACCCTTGTAGCTCAAACCTTAAAAGAGCCAATAGTGTACCTTAGGGGACAAGACAGTAAAGGCAAAAGGCACACCTTTGGAAAAGGTAAACATGTGCCTTTTTAGGGTACCACCATAGTGACAAAGCCATTTGGCAAAAATGTACAGTACCAGGGAAACGTTTGGACACACCTACTCATTCAAGAGTTTTTCTTTATTTTTACTATTTTCTACATGGTAGAATAATAGTGAAGACATCAAAACTATGAAATAACACATGGAATCATGTAGTATCCAAAAAAGTGTTAAACAAATCAAAATATATTTTATATATGAGATTCTTCAAAATAGCCACCCTTTGCCTTGATGACAGCTTTGCACACTCTTCACATTGTCTCAACCAGCTTCATGAGGTAGTCACCTGGAATGCATTTCAATTAACAGGTGTGCCTTGTTAAAACTTAATTTGTGGAATTTCTTCTTAATGCATTTGAGCCAATCAGTTGTGTTGTGACAATGTTGGGGTGGTATACAGAAGATAGCCCTATTTGATAAAAGACCAAGTCCATATTATGGCAAGAACAGCTCAAAAAGCATAAAGAAACGAGTCCATCAATACTTTAAGACATGAAGGTCAGTCAATCAGGAAAATGTCAATAACTTTGAACGTTTCTTCAAGCGCAGTCGCAAAAACCATGAAGCGCTATGATGAAACTGGCTCATGAGGACCGCCACAGGAATGGAAGACCCAGAATTACCTCTGCTGCAGAGGATAAGTTCATTAGAGTTACCAACCTCAGAATTTGCAGCCCAAATAAATGCTTCACAGAGTTCAAGTAACAGACACATCCCAACATCAACTGTTCAGAGGAGACTGCGTGAATCAGGCCTTCATGGTCGAATTGCTGCAAAGAAACCACTACTAAAGGTCACCAATAAGAAGAAGAGACTTGCTTGGGCCAAGAAACATGAGCAATGGACATTAGACTGGTGGAAATCTGTCCTTTGGTCTGATGAGTCCAAATTTGAGATTTTTGGTTCCAACCGCCATGTCTTTGTGAGACGCAGAGTAGGTGAACAGATGATCTCCGCATGTGTGGTTCCCACCGTGAAGCATGGAGGAGGTGTGATGGTGCTTTGCTGGTGAGACTGTCTGTGATTTATTTAGAATTCAAGGCAGACTTAACCAGCATGGCTACCACACCATTCTGCAGTGATATGCCATCCCATCTTGTTTGCGCTTAGTGGGACTATCATTTGTTTTTCAACAGGACAATGACCCAAAACACACCTCCAGGCTGTGTAAGGGTTATTTGACCAAGAAGGAGAGTGATAGAGTGCTGCATCAAATGACCTGGCCTCGACAATCACTCGACCTCAACCCAATTGAGATGGTTTGGGATGAGTTGGACGGCAGAGTGAAGGAAAAGCATATGTGGGAACTCCTTCAAGACTGTTGGAAAAGCATTCTAGGTGAAGCTGGTTGAGAGAATGACAAGACTGTGCAAAGCTGTCATCAAGGCAAAGGGTGGCTACTTTGAAGAATCTAAAATCTAAAATATATTTTTGATTTGTTTAAGACTTTTTTTGGTTACTACATGATTCCATGTGTTATTTCATAGTTTTGATGCCTTTAATATTAATCTACAATGTAGAAAATAGTACAAATAAAGAAAAACCCTTGAATGAGTAGGTGTGTCCACACTTTTGACTGGTACTGTACCTCTAAAAATGTCATTGGGTGTTGTTTTAACACTGTACAGTGTAAATACTTATTTTCCTATTTCCCAGGGTGCTTTCAAATGAATTTTAGAGTTATAAGTAAAGAAATATATATATATATTTTTTCTATGTCACATACCACCCATGACTATGTTTGCTAGTGACAGAGACATGGTTCTGTAGCTTTACGTTACATTATGCTGGCTTGCAAAGTGATATGCAATTCCTATTGGAATCCAGCCAGCGTTAGGATATCAAAGAAATTGAACTTTTAAATCTCCCACAACCTGCATTTAGAATGACTGCCAAGGTATTTGGTATTTTATTAGGATCCCCATTAGCTGTTGCAAAAGCAGCAGCTACTCTTCCTGGGGTCCACACAAAACATGAGACATGACATAATACAGAACATTAATTGACAAGAACAGAACTAAATCATTTTTTTTAAAGGCACACGTAGCCTACACATACATACAAACTATCTAGGTCAAATAGGGGAGAGGCGTTGTGCAGTTAGGTGTTGCTTTATCTGTTTTTTTAAACCAGATTTGCTGTTTATTTGAGCAATATGAGATGGAACAGAGTTCCATGAAATAATGGCTCTATACAGTGAGTGAAAAAAGTATTTGATCCCCTGCTGATTTTCTATGTTTGCCCACTGACAAAGAAATGATCAGTCTATAATTTTAATGGTATGTTTATTTGAACAGTGAGAGACAGAATAACAACAAAAAAATCCAGAAAAACACATGTCAAAAATGTTATGAATTGATTTGCTTTTTAATGAGGGAAATAAGTATTTGACCCCTCTGCAAAACATGACTTAGTACTTGGTGGCAAAACCCTTGTTGGCAATCACAGAGGTCAGACGTTTCTTGTAATTGGCCACCAGGTTTGCACACATCTCAGGAGGGATTTTGTCCCACTCCTCTTTGCAGATCTTCTCCAAGTCATTTAGGTTTCGAGGCTGACGTTTGGCAACTCGAACCTTCAGCTCCCTCCACAGATTTTCTATGGGATTAAGGTCTGGAGACTGGCTAGGCCACTCCAGGACTTTAATGTGCTTCTACTTGAGCCACTCCTTTGTTGCCTTGGCCGTGTGTTTTGGGTCATTGTCATGCTGGAATACCCATCCACGACCCATTTTCAATGCCCTGGCTGAGGGAAGGAGGTTCTCACCCAAGAGTTGACGGTACATGGCCCCTCCATCGTCCCTTTGATGCAGTGAAGTTGTCCTGTCCCCTTAGCAGAAAAACACCCCCAAAGCATAATGTTTCCACCTCCATGTTTGACGGTGGGGATGGTGTTCTTGGGGTCATAGGCAGCATTCCTCCTCCTCCAAACACGGCGAGTTGAGTTGATGCCAAAGAGCTCGATTTTGGTCTCATCTGACCACAACACTTTCACCCAGTTCTCCTCTGAATCATTCAGATGTTCATTGGCAACCTTCAGACGGGCTTGTATATGTGCTTTCTTGAGCAGGGGGACCTTGCGGGCGCTGCAGGATTTCAGTCCTTCACGGCGTAGTGTGTTATCAATTGTTTTCTTGGTGACTATGGTCCCAGCTGCCTTGAGATCATTGACAAGATCCTCCCGTGTAGTTCTGGGCTGATTCCTCACCGTTCTCATCATTGCAACTCCACGAGGTGAGATCTTGCATGGAGCCCCAGGCCGAAGGGAGATTGACAGTTATTTTGTGTTTCTTCCATTTGCGAATAATCGCACCAATGTTGTCACCTTCTCACCAAGCTGCTTGGCGATGGTCTTGTAGCCCATTCCAGCCTTGTGTAGGTCTACAATCTTGTCCCTGACATCCTTGGAGAGCTCTTTGGTCTTGGCCATGGTGGAGAGTTTGGAATCTGATTGATTGATTGCTTCTGTGGACAGGTGTCTTTTATACAGGTAACAAACTGAGATTAGGAGCACTCCCTTTAAGAGTGTGCTCCTAATATCAGCTCGTTACCTGTATAAAAGTGTCACGGTTTCGGCCGAGGCTGCTCCTCTTCCTTGTTCGGGCAGGCTTCGGCGGTCGTCGTCTCCGGAGTACTAGCTGCCACCGTTCTATGTTTCATGTTCTTTTGGTTTTGTCTGTTCATAACACCTGTCCCTTATTTGTGTCTTTATTGTTCCCTTATTTAGTTCGTGTGTTTGGGTCAGGTGTTATGCGTGATTGTCTTGTTGTCAGCTGTTGCTCGATATATTTGAGTCGCTCGTATGTGTTACGAGAGTTCGCACTGCGTGCGCTTTTTCTTGTTTTCTCCGCACAGTGTTTCGTGCGTAATCTGTTTGCGCCACCCGGTTGGGTTGACGTTTATTGTCGTGTCAGACTTGACTAAAGTTCTGTTAAAGTCCTCCTGGTTTCCTGCGCTTGATTCCTTCCTCATCTACACACACCACTCTGACAAAAAGACACCTGGGAGCCAGAAATCTTTCTGATTGAGAGGGGGTCAAATACTTATTTACCTCATTAAAATGCAAATCAATTTATAACATTTTTGACATGCGTTTTTCTGGATTTTTTTGTTGTTATTCTGTCTCTCACTGTTCAAATAAACCTACCATTAAAATTATAGACTGATCATTTCTTTGTCAGTGGGCAAACTTATAATTTCAGCAGGGGATCAAATACTTTTTTCCCTCACTGTATGATACTGTATGCTTTCTTGAATTTGTTCTGGATTTGGGGACTGTGAAAAGACCCCTGATGGCATGTTTTGTGGGGTAAGTGTGTGTGTCAGAGCTGTGTATAAGTTGACTATGCAAACAATTTGGGATTTTCAACAAATTAATGTTTGTTATAAAAATAAGTGATGCAGTCAGTCTCTCCTCATCTCTTAGCCAAGAGAGACTGGCATGCATAGTATTTATATCAGCCCTCTGATTACAATGAAGAGCAAGATGTGCCGCTCTGGTCTGGGCAAGCTGCAACTTAACTAGTTATTTCCTTGCAACACTGGACCACACAACTGGACAATAATCAAGATTAGACAAAATGTACAAAAGAGAGTGTAGCCTTAGCTTTTAGCCTTTGCCAACCAAACAAACAGTCCTGTCTTATGTGATCTCACCTCACACACTCTGGCTGACCTTTAAAGAAAATCTATTTGTATTCTTGGTGACACTATAAGACATTATTCAGTGCTTCTCTTTACTCTACAGTACAAGGAGAAAATGTTCAGACCTTCAATTCATGCCTACAGGGCTACAGATGGGATTATTGATCGGAAAAGGCTTTTCATGCTTGCAATGCTGCCCTGCCAACCATTCCAGTGAACTTCAAGATTTAAAGGAGAAATATACAGGAACCCAATGGGGTTTGCTTAGCCTTGATATTACATAATTTCATTTGGTTAGTGTATTTAACCACCACTGCTGTTTTTTGCAGATAATTTGAATAACATATCTTACAAGGGGCCTATTGAAATGTTTGTCATTGTGAACTCATTATGAACAAGTTGTGAGAGAACCTTAAAAATACACAACCACATTATGCTAAGCTACACTTTTTAAAAAGAACATCCATACTATAGCCTCATTCAGAAATGGGATGTCGCAATTCCCTTATGCTCATTATTGCATCAATTCAAAACCAAGGCTTCAGGATGTATTCAATGTGCTGCTCAGGACAGACTCAAGAGACCTTGGGAAAATGAGACATTAACACAAAATAGGACTATACATTAACAAATCGACTTTCACTTAAGTCGTCAGAAGTTTTGGAGACGTGATTTTTTATTTTTTTTATTTTTTTATTTCACCTTTATTTAACCAGGTAAGCCAGTTGAGAACAGGTTCTCATTTACAACTGCGACCTGGCCAAGATAAAGCAAAGTAGTGCAATAAAAAACAACACAGAGTTACATATGGGGTAAAAAAAACATAAAGTCAGAAATACAACAGAAAATATATATACAGTGTGTGCAAATGTAGCAAGTTATGGAGGTAAGGCAATAAATAGGCTATAGTGCAGAATAATTACAATAGTATTAACACTGGAATGCTAGATGTGCAAGAGATGATGTGCAAATAGAGATACTGGGGTGCAAAAGAGCAAAATAAATAACAATATAGGGATGAGGTAGTTGGGTGGGCTAATTTCAGATGGGCTGTGTACAGGTGCAGTGATCGGTAAGGTGCTCTGACAACTGATGCTTAAAGTTATTGAGGGAGATAAGAGTCTCCAGCTTCAGAGATTTTTGCAATTTGTTCCAGTCATTGGCAGCAGAGAACTGGAAGGAATGGCGGCCAAAGGAGGTGTTGGCTTTGGGAATGACCAGTGAGATATACCTGCTGGAGCGCAGACTACGGGTGGGTGCTGCTATGGTGACCAATGAGCTAAGATAAGGCGGGGATTTGCCTAGCAGTGATTTATAGATGGCCTGGAGCCAGTGGGTTTGACGACGAACATGTAGTGAGGACCAGCCAACAAGAGCGTACAGGTCACAGTGGTGGGTAGTGTATGGGGCTTTGGAGACAAAACGGATGGCACTGTGATAGACTACATCCAATTTGCTGAGTAGAGTGTTGGAGGCTATTTTGTAAATGACATCGCCGAAGTCAAGGATCGGTAGGATAGTCAGTTTTACGAGGGCATGTTTGGCAGCATGAGTGAAGGAGGCTTTGTTGCGAAATAGGAAGCCGATTCTAGATTTAACTTTGGATTGGAGATTCTTTATGTGAGTCTGGAAGTTGAGTTTACAGTCTAACCAGACACCTAGATATTTGTAGTTGTCCACATACTCTAGGTCAGACCCGTCGAGAGTGGTGATTCTAGTCGGGTGGGCGGGTGCTAGCAGCGTTCGATTGAAAAGCATGCATTTAGTTTTACTAGTGTTTAAGAGCAGTTGAAGGCTACTGAAGGATTGTTGTATGGCATTGAAGCTCGTTTGGAGGTTTGTTAACACAGTGTCCAATGAAGGGCCAGATGTATACAAAATGGTGTCGTCTGCGTAGAGGTGGATCTGAGAGTCACCAGCAGCAAGAGCGACATCATTGATATACACGGAGAAAAGTGTCGGCCCAAGAATTGAACCCTGTGGCACCCCCATAGAGACTGCCATAGGTCCAGACAACAGGCCCTCCGATTTGACACACTGAACTCTATCTGAGAAGTAGTTGGTGAACCAGGCGAGGCAGTCATTTGAGAAACCAAGGCTATTTAGTCTGTGATAAAGAGGAAGTTGGCAGGTTTTGTTGGGCAGATGAGGGAAGTTCACACAGAGAATGGGCCAGATTAATCTCCAGACTGCAGCGGAAAATGGCTTAATCACAGAGAAAAGAGGGAACTTTACCTCATCTCGAATGAAGGAACTCTGACAGGCACCATTATCCAGGGCTTAGAAAGATCATGCTTGGGTGAAACGAGACAACATTAAGAAGGAGCTAGATCTGAGGGTCTCTGCTATTCACTAGTACCTGGGGGCCAGGTTTAAAAGTTAAGAAGTAGAGTGAACGCCCCTGATGATTACCTGCGTGTCAAGACGATTAGCCCACATTAAAAGCGTAATTAAGAGAGAGGAACAGAACTGAGATAGGTGTCATTTTCATTTCCTGTAGCAATCACCTACCACCCACTCCCTCCTTCACAATGGGTCTGTAGCACCAGGGGAGAGAAGAGAGAAGAGAATAAGTTTGAGTGGAGGGGAAAAGGCTCCTGACAAAGAGATGGAGCAGTAAGTCAATTAATCTCTCATTTTGCTGAGGTGAGATGTGATGGTGATGAGTCATAAGTGAACAGGAGAGGCGGAATATGTGTCTGATTATAAAGCCACACTGCTGACAGCCTCTAAGTGGAGCACATATTCTCTCTGATGATAAAGTCTATTAAATACAGGGACACTAAAATAGATGACAGGCGGGCTGAGGAGCTTGTGGTAGTGCATTATAGAAGACAACACTCACACACATGCAAGCACAGATGGATGGAAGCATCCTTTCTCTCAAGTGAGTTCTCTACACACATAAATGTTATCACACAAAACTTTCACTCAATCAAGCTCATACACACAGACACATCCCTACAAACAGGACAAACACGAAATGCCTAATTAAACAGCAGTATTTTTAATTTATTTTAATTTTAAATTTAACCTTTATTTTGACATGGAGTCATGCTGAGAGCAATGTCTATTTCTCAGATGAGCCCTGCATACACATCAATACCCATCAAAAACACATCAATATACACTGAAAGCAAAACACATTCTTCAATTATCAGCAATTGGTGGTGAATGTTTATTACAGGGGTTAGATGACCTCCTTTCCTCATATAGCCTTTGTATGATTACACTGAACCGTGCATACACAGCAGAAGTGAACACACACTGATGGAACAGAGCAGTGCAGAATGGTTTGGTGTTTAGTGGTGTCCTCACTAATTCATGAGAGCTGTCACGCCTGCTCCCACAGGCTGGCTGGCTGTGAAAACCTCTCTCTCAGGGAGATACTGGGTTCACAAAAGTGCTTAGTGATTAAAGCTAGAGCACAGGACTGCATGAGGAAACTGTACAGTCTTACAAACCTTTCCTGCATTATAGGACAGTATAGGAAGACACACTAGATCCTGGTGTGCAGGGTGCAAAAACATGCACTGAGTTACAGACAACTCAAATTGATTTAGGTGGAGACTACTCCTTTGGGTAGAGATGGGCCTGAGAGATGAATTCTTAGTAACACTAAGTGGAATAAGCCGAGAAGAGTGGACATTTGAGAAGGGAAAGTGGAAAATAAATTGCCTCCTCACAGCTAGACGCATAATTGAATGGCCTGTCGTGTTTGTCCTTCCTGTGCTAATCATTGTATACAGAGACATACTTTTGAGTTAGCACTGGCGATTACCTGTCTCTGTTGGAAGCCCATCTCCACTCTGCTCTTAAAACTGAGAGGGTTCTATTGTACACACTAGAGACTTATACACGCATAGGTGCACAAACTATAGCAGTGCAAGGTTACTATATAGAGTTCAGCCGATCTGTCTACAGTAATTTGAGGGTTAAGCACAGGGCAAGGGGGATCTGTTTTTTGCATGCTGGAGCCGGTGTCAATTCATGCAACACCACACCACAGCTTTAGGGTGGTACAATTGAAACAATGCACCTCTTTAATGGCGAGTGTTAGAAGCTCAGAATCATAACAGTGTCCTATATAGCTTCCTCAAGGCCTTTCCCCAAAACTTCAAGTCATACAGTGAAGCTACATAAAGAACCCTATTCTTCTGCAAAAGCTCCACACAATTCAGAGGTTACAATGTTATAAAAATAATGATTTTCCTATGAAACCCAGCAAATCCTCTTCCCTTATCACACGTCACCGTAAGCACATACATACTGATTTACTCATACAGTACTTATACAGTACAAATTTAGCATATTCACATCGACAGGGCTGTAGTGGAGCGGGTCAAGAGCTTCAAGTTTCTTGGTGTCCACATCACTTAGGACCTATCATAATCCAAACACACCAAGAGAGTCGTGAAGAGGGCACGACAACACCTATTTCCCCTCAAGAGGCTGAAAAGATTTGGCATGGGTCCTCAGATCCTCAAAAAGTTATACAGCTGCACCATCTAGAGCATCCTGACTGGTTGCATCACCGCTTGTTATGGCAACTGCTCGGCATCCAACCACAAGGCGCTACAGAGGGTAGTGCGTACGGCCCAGTACATCACGGGTGCCAAGCTTCCTGCAACCCAGGACCTATATACTAGGCGGTGTCAGAGGAAGGCCCAATAAATTGTCAGACTCCAGTCACCCAAGTCATAGACTGTTCTCTCTGCTACCGCACGACAAGCGGTACCGGAGCACCAAGACTAGGTCAAAAGGCTCCTTAACAGCTTCTACCCCCAAGCCATAAGACTGCTGAACAATTAATCAAATGGCCACCCGGACTATTTACATTGACCCACCCCCCGCACATTGACTCTGTACCGATACCCCTTGTATATAGCCTCGTTAATGTTATTTTATTTTGTTACTTTTTATTTTATATATGTTTTTACTTTAGTTTACTTAGTAAATATTTTCTTAACTCTATTTCTTGAACTGCATTGTTAGTTAAGGGCTTGTAAGTAAGCATTTCACGGTGACGTCTACATCTGTGCATGTGACAAATACAATTTGATTTGATTTGAGCAATCAGAGGAGAAGAGCCTTGGTCAGGGAGGTGAGCAAGAACCCGATTGCCACTCTGACAGAGCTCCAGATTCCTCTGTGGAGATGGGAGAACCTTCCAGAAGGACAACCATCTCTGCAACACTCCACCAATCAGGCCTTTATGGCAGAGTGGCCAGACGGAAGCCACTCCTCAGTAAAAGGCACATGACAGCCTGCTTGGAGTTTGCCAAAAGGCACCTAAAGGACTCTCAGACCATGAGAAACAAGATTCTCTGGTCTGATGAAACCAAGATTGAACTCTTTAGCCTGAATGCCAAGTGTCACATCTGGAGGAAACCTGGCACCATCCCTACGGTGAAGCATGGTGGTGGCAGCATCATGCTGTGGGGATGTTTTTCAGCAGCAGGGACTGGCAGACTAGTCAGGATCGAGGGAAAGATTAACGGAGCAAAGTACAGAGAGATCCTTGATGAAAACCTGCTTCAGAGTGCTCAGGACCTCAGACTGGGGCAAAGGTTCACCTTCCAACAGGACAATGACCCTAAGCACACAGCCAAGATAATGCAGGAGTGGCTTTGGGACAAGTATCTGAGGGGCCCAGCCAGAGCCGGACTTGAACCCGATCGAACATCTCTGGAGAGACCTGAAAATAGCTGTGCAGCGACGCTCCCCATCCAACCTGACAGAGCTTGAGAGGATCTGCAGAGAAGAATGGGAGAAACTCCCCAAGAACAGGTGTGCGAAGCTTGTAGCATCATACCCAAGAAGACTCGAGGCTGTAATAGCTGCTAATGGTGCTTCAACAAAGTACTGAGTAAAGGATCTGAATACTTATGTAAATGTGATATTTCCGTTTATGTTTCTGTCAAAAATTTGCAAAAATTTCTAAAAAACAGTTTTTGCTTTGCCATTATGGGGTATTGTGTGTAGATAGATGAAGGAATAAAACAATTTAATCAATTTTAGAATAAGGCTGTAACGTAACAAAATGTGGAAAAAGTCAAGGGGTATGAATACTTTCTGAATGCACTGTAGGCATAAACATAATACAAGCCTGAATAAAAATGGTGGTAGTTAAATCCATATGAAGAAACCTGTTAAATCCAATAATTATCCACAGAGGTTCAGATTTGATCCTATGGATAGTAAAGATCTCTAAGCATTGTGAGATATTGATTGGTCTGTTGAAGGAGGGAGATTGTGAGATAACCCCTTAACCTAACGATCCTATAGGGAAATCCTTTAAGTCTATTCTTAACCATACCAAGTTCAGTCAAGCCTTTCTTTTTTAAACGTGCGCAATCCCGATTATTTCCTTGGTCAACTTTTTTCTAACCAGTAATTGTAACAGACAAATTAATTTAGGTTGGCTTTGCATAAGTGTAAGGGTTGGGGTGAGGTGTGACCCAGGTGCGGTGCAGGATATACAGTAGGCAGTAGGCAGAGATGGTGAAACAAGGATCTTTACTGGTGGTCCCGAAGCCAAAATACAAAATAACGGACTTATCATGATAAAAGAAAGGCGGAGCAAATAAGTCTCCAAAAACCGGCTGACAGCCAAAATACTAAATACTACCTGAGACTGAAACAAATAACGAAACAGGGAGAACACTTCTCAAGTACCTGTACATAGATCTCCGATCAGACACTGAGTAGTACTGCTGGACATAAAGAAACTAGCAGAGAAAACTGAGCAAGGGAACACAGGGAAGTGAGGGCATAAATACACAGGCAAACCGATAGACACAGGTGACACCAACAGGATGATGATTAGTCCTGACTGTGAGTGAGGAGGTGTCTAAGGTTGTCGGAGGATGACACCTAGTGGGTCGCTCCGGAACTGTGACCCCCTCCTGTAACACAAGTATGTACTGTCTCTCTTCATTTGTTCCTTTGAGTGTGCATCAAATGATGAGAGCATGATAATGGAGTGGTTTGAGCCGTGCTCAAAATCCAAAAAGGGTTTCCTATGGGGACAGCAGAAGAAGCCTTTTTTCTAAGAGTGTTCTTGTGAATGACAGAGAAAAAGGCACTAAAGATTTCATCAACACATATAGGGGGAAAATATAAATATGTTCATTGTCACCAACGAACTGAAAGAACATACTGTATTCATTGAAATGACTTACTGCCTCTCCCAGCTGTCTGCAATTTTAATGGTTCTTAATGGACCCTAATCCTTACTACCTCTGTCAGTTCAAAAAGTTCAAAAACCTGCTGCCCCTTTTATTTGATTGGCTGCGTTATTAAACACAAAATGAGGGCAATTACTGTAGCTCGTTCTCTATTTTACAAAGTGATGATGGAAAAAATAGAAAATGCGATACAAAAACAAACAAGCCCAATGACATAATAACAGGATTATAGATCAAGAGTAGAGGTGAGACGATGGACTTTAGTAAACTCAGAAGCTTAGCTTATCAGGAATTGGTTAGGCTTAATCTTTGGTTTATTGTTAGCAGGAGCAAATAAAAATAATCCTCACGCCCATTGTGTATCATCCCTGGTCTGACACCTGTGCTCACTGCATATGAGTGTTTTAGCAAATCACAGGTTACAGTAAATGTGGGGAGTACCTATATTGCTGCATGTGATTGGTGAGTACATACACTCACTGGTCAGTTTATTAGGTACACCACCCCGTTAACGAAAATGAATTGCCCCTACAGACAGTGAGTCATGTGACCATGGCTTGCTATATAAAGCAGGCAGACAGGCATCGAGTCATTTAGTTACTGTTCGATTGAACGTTAGAATGGGCAAAACAAGTGAGCTAAGCGACTATGATCGTCGGTGCCAGGCGCGCCGGATCCAGTACCTCAGAAACGACCGCCTCCTGGGCTTTTTACGCATGACAGTGTCTAGGATTTACCAAGAATGGTGCGACAAACTAAAAATATCCAGTCAGCGGCAGTCCTGTGGGCAAAAACAGCTCATTGATGAGAGAGGTCGAAGGACAATGGCAAGAATCATGCAAGGTAACAGGCGGGCCATAAACAGACAAATAACAGTGCAGTACAACCGTGATGTGAAGAACGGCATCTCGGAAACCACAACTTATCGATCAATGTCATGGATGGGCTATTGCAGCAGACGACCACACCGGGTTCCATTCCTATCAGCTAAAAACAAGAAGAAGCGGCTCCAGTGGGCACGCGATCACCAAAACTGGACAATTGAGGAGTGGAAAAACATTGCCTAAAACATGACAGTGAGTTCAGTTCACTTGAGTGGCCTGCGCAGTCCCGAGACCTTAACCCAACAGAGCATCTTTGGGATCAGATGGAATGGGCTGTTCGCAGCATTAATGTACCGGCATTCCATCGCGTCAGCCTAGACCAACATCCCTGTGGAACATTTCCGATACCTTGCCCCAAAGAATTCAGGCTGTTCTGGAGGCAAAGGGGGGTCCGACCCGGTACTAGATCGGTGTACCTAATAAAGTGTATATGACCTTAGCAACCGCAATCAGTAGGTCCCACGGGTCCCGCTGTTGGAACAAGCTCTGTTTTCTAAAGGAGCTCTGACCCATAGAATTCGAATTTAATAGGATCTCTATGCCCCGACCCTGCTTCCCCTGGCTCCACGGTAACTGTTACCATGGTGCTGTCAGCGAGTGATCCCTCACCCGCTCCTCTCAGCCCCCCAAACTGACAAAACAGAAAGGAGAAGAGATGTTGGAAAAAGAGGGCCTTTCACTGTAAGGGCACAGTTCCCATGAGACTTTGTAAACCAACAGGGACCTTGATCTGTTGCTCTACACTCTCTAAGTCTCATGGGAACTGTGATCTTACAGTGAAAGGTCCTATTTTTCCAGCATATTTTCTCTTTTGTGTTTTGTCAGCAAAATTGTGCAACCCCTTTCAAAATACATGAATATATTTAAATCCAAAAAGGCATGTCAAAAAGTAGTGTAGAAAGCACAGATCTTACATACCATCAGTATGAAAAATGTATGCACTCACTAACTGTAAGTCGCTCTGGATAAGAGCGTCTGCTAAATGACTAAAATGTAAATGTAATACATGTAACATAGTAGAATAGCGGACATGGCTGCTTGCATCAATTATGTCCAGGCGGCAGTCTCAGGCTACTGATGAATGTGCATCCTTTCCATGGATGGGCAACTCCTCGGGGGCCGGAGTGGTGTCACACTTTTTCCCCATCCCTAGCAAACAGAACTGATTAAACAAATTGCGTTCTAGACTGAAGATCATGATTAGTTGATTATTGGAGTCAGGTGTGTTAGCTGGGGCTGGGGCAGAAATGTGACACCAATCAGGCCCCTGAGGACTAGAATTGCCCGTCCCTGATTTACATGATTGGAGAACGCTGTGCATTGGCACTGCTTCAAACTGCAAGAATGATGTAACAACAAAGAGGAGAGCACGTACATATAGCTCAACGCTAACAATCAATGATTACACCTGTACCTCTTATTTAATAAGCCGATAGGTTCACTAGAAGACATCCTTTGCTGCATCCTTGCGTTATTTTAGGGATGCGGAGAGATGTATTTTAATCTTAGGAGGCCTCACTCTAACCCCACCGCGGGTGTATACTGTAGGCAATACTTGTTATGTTTACAAAAGCTGATTCTCGGCCCACGGAGATGCTGAAATATGTTCATCAAAGGCCCACAGTGTCGCAAGCAGGAATAATACAAAGCCATGACCAACCGGATCTCAAAGCAAACAATTTCACACACTTCCCAAAACGTCAGACACTATGCCACTCAGCATTAAGGGACATTATGCAATGCTTTGCATAGTCAGGCTGGCGTTTTTTACAGTAAAAATGTGTTATGCTTTTAGCCAAGGTCTATAAGAGCGCAGTGAATGACTTAACTCCCACCAGATCCTCCATCGGCAAGTAGCCTAGCAGTTTACAGTGTTGGGCCAGTTACCGAAAAGTCGCTGGTTTGAATCCCCGAGCCGACTAGGTGAAAGATCTGTTGATGTGCCCTTGAGCAAAGCATTTAACCCTAGTCGCTCTGGATAAGAGTGTCTGCTAAATGACTAAAATCTTAAGGTTAGTCATCCTTTGAGCAGGGCTAAGGCCAGCCCTCTCCTTCTTGGTGTGGCCCAGTGGGTTAAAATTATTAATACATTACTGGGGCTTCAGACTTTGATTTTAGCATAGGCCTGCCGGGCTATATGTGCATCTGTAAAGGACATCACGCTGCTTGCTTAGCTCCTGATTTGTCTCACACTGAAGCTTGAACCCAGGACCTCTGCCTTGCTAGCACACGTGACCGCCCTCCTGGAGCATTTAACCAGTCGGCGCCACACAAAAAGCTAGCTATTCGGTGGCGCAAGTGGGGACACTTCAGGCTGAGGAGTACGTTTCACACATCCCCATGTGCTACATTTACTCCTCAAACTTACTCAAAAGCAACCCCAGCGCAAATGTAGATCCGGGTCACTGCACAACTGTAAAGGACGTCACGCTGCATGCTTCTTTGAACTCCAAGCACAGATAGGACACATGGAAATTCAATTTCCTTAAGTGTTAATCATGCAAAAACATGTATTTTCTATTGTGGAACGGCGTCAGTGAGATTCAAACCTATGATTTTCTGTTCTCTATCCATGGAATTAGTCCACTGCATGGAGCTAGCATGCCATGTTTTTTAACTCATACAAAGCTGTTCATTTTAGTCTATTTAAATAGACCTAATTTCAACGTTCTTTGAATGTTACTAATGTTTTCTTGTGGTTTTTATGTAAAGTTTTCTTAATGTTCTGAAAACATTACTTTAAATAGAACCATGAGGAAACCTGCAGAAAACGTTGTGCTGAAGTATTGAAATTACCACAGAAGAACATTGTTTTTTACCATTCTCTGAATGTTCTGAGAACATAACTTTAATTAAATAGAACCATAAGGAAACCTGTACAAAATGTTATGCTGAAGTACTGAAATTGGAAACATATGGTTTTTAGAACGTTATGTGCTAGCTGGGTATCTTGCACCATTCCCAGAACATTGTGGGAAGATTGTATGCAAAATAACCATAGGACAACCACACTCTCACCAAGCTCTAAGAATCATATGGTTCTCAGAACGGTATGTGCTAGCTGGGCTGCTGTCTCATTTAAAGACAGTGAATACTGTACCCTGGGGAGCAGACACTGTGTCACTGATGACTGAGATGAACTTATCATCACTCAGCGCCTTTCACAGCCAACAGACATAATGGACCCTGATAGGACAAGGAGATGAGTGGACAAGACATGCCCCTGGATCGTCTGAGTAAACAGAAGTGTAGAGTCACACAAGGACACATGCATGGACACACACACGCTCTGCTGATCAGAGTGGGCAGTGGGCAGTGGGGAGAATAAGTGTGAGAGACACACATAAACATTATATGATGAGTAATGATAACAGGATGATTCGAATTGCATCTTCAGTGCATAAGAGTCATCGACAGAGTCGATGGGTATCATTACCAATACCATTACCATGGAGGGATTGTGCAGACGAAGAAAACTGTTCCTTCTACTCACTTACACTACTTCTTATTTTATTTTGTCTAGCTCAGCCTGAATCCTGTTGTTGTAGCAGTTGGACCTTCTCATAATGGTGCAGCTATCTCAAGTGCCAGTCAGGGTGACTGCGTTCATCAGAAACCCTAATTGTAACTAATAATATAAACAACACGTTGGAGAAGCAAAATCTGGAGAGCAGGTTTCTCAATTGCATAGCTGCAGGGCTGAATAAATTATGCATCGATTTGGTCCTTGCGGCTCCTTCTCCCCTTTGTTGCATAGTTATTTTGGAAGTATTAAGTATGGGGCCGCATAAATTCGTCTATAGAAATTGTGCTCTGCTATCACCATCAATATGAGCATGATCAGGCCAGGGAGAGGAAGAGCATGCTGACTGCTTCAATGGATTACTGTTGGAGCCTCTATTGTGAAGCTACTTGCTGGTTTATTCTGCTCTGACCTTGGAGAAGCTATATGCTCTACCAACAGGCCCTGTTTGTGACAAGGAGAGGGGTGTCACTCAATAGGGTGTCCAATCAAAAACACATCGTTTGACCAATAGGTAAAATAAAATCATTTAGATAATCCTTTAAGAAAACCAATGGTCCAAACCTCATGTCTCTATCACAATCTGTTCAAATGTTATTGGAGTTTTTACCCTTGTAGGATGGCCAAAATTAGGGTGACTAAATCAATGGAGGCCAAAGAAAAAAAGTGGTCAAATACTGTGTCAGGAAAATTGCATTGCATCAGCTAGGCTGCATTCTGTGCAAGAATTAAGGCTACTGGTTACTTGAAAGGCAAACTTTCCCATTGAACTCATCATCTTTCTTCTGGAATCCGCAGGACATAAAATAACTTAGAGTTAAGATGGATATCGATTTTGAGACATGACATTCAGTATACGCTTTTCATATTAATTCGAAATTCCTGTTCTTTTTCTAAGATTTCTCACAAAAACAAGATTATCTCTGTGAAATGTCAACGGAGCACAGAGCGTATATCAAGCTTTTTATTTTCAAAGCCTTTTGCATTTAATTCAGCTCGTGTCATGCTAATTTTGCTTTTTGCTACCCACAGAAAACTACTTTGAAGACGCTGACCACAAAATGTAAAATCCTCAAAGGTTTTTATAAAAAATCTGGACCGCTATGTCAACAGAGCTCGATGCTTATTATCGGATGTATTAGGTTACAAAATACAACTTTCCTGTTATAATGTTAATGATATGTTAGAGAAAGACCCCACTGAACTATTCAGAAAAATATAACATAGTGAAAATTGAAATTTCATCACCAAAGCGCGTTTTCACCCACTGGGCAGAGTGGGTGGACACCCTTCACTCAAGAGAACAGGGGGATCTTCCCCTATCTGAGTTCTCCTGCGACTTTCTTGGAGGATCACAGTCACCGATCACATGCTAACTCTGGAGGGCAGCCTGACTGGAAGGGACAAGGGCACTGTGAGGACAGGGACATTGTGACTAAGGAGCTGGTGACCTGAAGCAACTCTAAGAAAGTGGGGCTGACAGTCTCATTGCTCTGGCCTTTTCTCCGTCTCTGTGTGGTGTCAGAGACAAATCCCCAGGGAAGGCCTCCCATGCCCACTGCTCTCTTCCTGCACCCACTGTCTAAGAATAACAGGGATGGTGAGGAAGTTACAGTGGGCCTGATGGGCTGAGTGTGACACATAGCTGCTTTTCTGTTCTTCCATCCAGACTACTACTCAAGGCCAATGTTTCTCTATTGGCCCTCACCAGCCAAAGCAGGGGGGAGTAACCGTGATACTATGAGCTCCGGTGGGACCAATCTGTCTTTGAAGAGCCCACCAATCTACATGCAATGTTTGCATAATGTGGTCAGTTATGCCTCTGCCATGCCGAGCTTCCACTCCAGTGTTTGATTTCAGGCGATCTGATAGGCAGAGATGTGTCCATGTATTGTTGTGAATTGTTAGATATTACTGCACTGTTGGAGCTAGAAACACACGCATTTCGCTACACTCGCAATAACATCTGCTAAACATGTGTATGTGACCAATATAATTTGATTTGATTTGAGGTTACAGATAATCTTCGGTACTTTTGTATACTTATGCCAATAGCTCTTAAAGTAGCACTCATGAGCTAAAAGTGTTCCCCTCGAAAATTGTGTACTACCTCACATAGGTGCAGATACAGTTGAAGTCTGAAGTTTACATACACCTTAGCCAAATACATTTAAACTCAGTTTTTCACAATTCCTGACATTTAATCCTAGTAAAAATTCCCTGTTTTAGGTCAGTTAGGATCACCACTTTATTTTAAGAATGTGAAATGTCAGAATAATAGTACAGAGAATGATTTCTTTCAGCTTTTATTTCTTTCATCACATTCCCAGTGGGTCAGAAGTTTACATACACTCAATTAGTATTTGGTAGCATTGCCTTTAAATTGTTTAACTTGGGTCAAACGTTTCGGGTAGCCTTCCACAAGCTTCCCACAATAAATTGGGTGAATTTTGGCCGATTCCTCCTCACAGAGCTGGTGTAAATGAGTCAGGTTAGTAGGCCTCCTTGCTCGCACACGCTTTTTCAGTTCTGCCCACAAATGTTCTATAGGATTGAGGACAGGGCTTTGCCACTCCAATACCTTGACTTTGTTGTCCTTAAGCCATTTTGCCACAACTTTGGAAGTATGCTTGGGGTCATTGTCCATTTGGAAGACCCATTTGCGACCAAGCTTTAACTTCCTAACTGATGTCTTGAGATGTTGCTTCAATATATCCCCATAATTTTCCTTCCTCATGATGCCATCTATTTTATAAAGTGCACCAGTCCCTCCTGCAACAAAAGCACCCCCACAGCATGATGCTGCCACCCCCGTGCTTCACGGTTGGGATGATGTTCTTCGGCTTGCAAGGCACCCCCTTTTTCCTCCAAACATAACGATGGTCATTATGGCCAAACAGTTATATTTTTGTTTCATCAGACCAGAGGACATTTCTCCAAAAAGTACGATCTTTGTCCCCATGTGCAGTTGCAAACCGTAGTCTGGCTTTTGTATGGCAGTTTTGGAGCAGTGGCTTCTTCCTTGCTGAGCGGCCTTTCAGGTTATGCTGAAATAGGACTCGTTTTACTAAGGATATAGATACTTTTATACCTGTTTCCTCCAGCATCTTCACAAGGTCCTTTGCTGTTGTTTTGGGATTGATTTGCACTTTTCGCACCAAGGTACGTTCATCTCTAGGAGACAGAACGCGTCTCCTTCCTGAGCGGTATGACGACTGCGTGGTCCCATGGTGTTTATTCTTGCGTACTATTGTTTGTATAGATGAACGTGGTACCTTCAGGCATTTGGAAATTGCTCCCAAGCATGAACCAGACTTGTGGAGGTCTGCAATTTTTCTTCTGAGGTCTTGGCTGATTTCTTTTGATTTTCCCATGATGTCAAGCAAAGAGGCACTGAGTTTCAAGGTAGGCCTTGAAAAACATCCACAGGTACACCTCCAATTGACTCAATGATGTCAATTAGCCTATCAGAAGCTTCTAAAGCCATGACATAATTTTCTGGAATTGTCCAACCTGTTTAAAGGCACAGTCAACTTAGTGTATGTAAACTTCTGACCCACTGCAATTGTGATACAGTGAATTATAAGTGAAATAATATGTCTATAAACAATTGTTGGAAAAAGTACTTGTGTCATGCACGAAGTAGATGTCCTAGCCGACTTTCTACAAATTTCTTGTTAACCAACTATAGTTTTGGCGTGGTTAAAAAACATGTTTTAATGACTCCAAGCTAAGTGCATGTAAACTTCCGACTTCAACTGTATGTGTACAACGTCATTGCTCTCTCTCACTTGCTCTGCTGTGTTTGCATCTTGCTAGCTGTCACTTAAATGCAAGGGGCTGAAGCTCATTGGCTAGAACTCGAATTGCTAGGGGTCTGGCCCACATGGGGGAAAATGTAGGGAAAATGCCGCAGCACAGCTTCCAGAAAAACAGTCGTTTTCAAAGTAGGGATTTCAAGGCTAATTGAGGTAAAACAGTAATTCTGCTCATAGATTATGTATGTATGAACTACACATTGACACATCCAGCCCAAAGCTGGAGGTTTAAAAAAATACTCAGTAGTCGCCAATGTTCCGGAGCATGTCTTTAAGCAGGAATTGGCAGTGTACTTGAGGTGTTAACAGCAACAGAGAGAGCTAGCTATAGCTTTGGGAAATCTGTGTAGAAGAAGCCCATTATTTCAGTGTAAACAAAGAATAACCTCTCTCAACCACTCAATTCAACCATAATTACAGCTACGCGATCTGAGAGCAGTGCCCTTTTGCTTGTCAATACATCAAATCATAAAAAAACAAGCTGAAAAGCAAGATAGGTGAACTGTTAAAGGTTCTCTGGAGTAGAATTCTGCTGAAGCAACTGAATACTAAAACATTGAATACATTGTCACACAGTTTCCTGCTTTGACATGTGCACAATATAATATTTGAAAACACAAGTCCATGGAAATCATGAAACCTACACACGGACACACGCACATAAGGACACACACACATACATACATACAGTAAAGTACACTGCTGAGCCGAGCACAAAGTGAGCAGTGGGGTATGTGGAGAATAAGAGCAGGAGATTAGATGATTGATTTGATTTTTTCTTCAGCTCACAAATATCCATCAGGGGAAGGGATAGGAAGAGATATATGGGGTTGTGGCCATTCATCAACATCACATGAGCTGGAATACCCCAGCCAGCAGCAGGGAGGAGAAAAAGACTACAATATAATGAACTACACAATGGCCTCTAATGACACCCTAGCTAGAACAATATGATCCCTAAAACTTAAGCTCTCACTCTTTAAATTGACACATCTTGTCACGACTTCGGCCGAGGCTCATCCCCTCCTTGTTCGGGCAGGCTTTAGCGTTCATCGTCACCGGAGTACTAACCACTGCCGCCCCAATCATCATCACAATTGTCTTTTCTCGTTATCACACACACCTGATTCTAATCCCCTAATTAGTCTGTGTATAAGTGTTCCCTCTGCCCCCTTGTCCTTGTGGGTGAATGTTTATTGTGAAGGTTAGTGAAGCTCGGTGGAGCTCGTGTATTTTGTTCGACGGGAGTATTTTCCTGTGTGCCTTGTAGTTTGCAGTGCGCCTTGTAGTTTCCAGTGCACCTGTTTTGTGCCCTGGAGTGTGTTTGACGCAGTTCTGCGTAAACCTGTATTTTGCGGATTGAAGCATGTTGTTCTGTGATTTACCCTCCTGCGCCTGACTCCTTCAACACCACCTCATCACACATCTGGAATGTCATCCTTGTCCTCAAATATGACTCTGAATGCCTCTGAATAATAAATGGAACATGAGTAAGGTAACAGTACATATTCCATGCTCCCACATAATATGTAATGATATGTAATATGTATGTGTCAAATGTGTCAAAGTCCCAAACCTTGTGCACTTCTGAGTGAATGGACATGTCAAGATCGTCTAACAGAGTGGAGCAATGCGCAGCATTGAATGCAAACATATTTATTCTCACTGAAGGAAACACGAACAAAACAACGAACGATACGTGACAGTTCACGGTTACCATAAACAGACTCGAAACAAAAACCCACAAACACGAATGAAAACCCGACTGTTTAAATATGGCTCCCAATCAGAGACAACCAGCTGACACTCGTTGCCTCTGATTGGGAGTCACTCAGACCAACATAGAAATAAGTAACCTAGACCCACAACAAAAACATAGAAACTAACACCCTGGCTCAACATACGAGAGTCCCCCGAGCCAGGGCGTGACAGTACCCCCCCCTAAAGGCGCGGACTCCGACCGCGCCAACGAAACACAACAGGGGAGGGACCGGGTGGGAACTCCGCCTAGGCGGCGGATCCGGCTCCGGGCATGATCCCCACTCGCTCTCTAACCCCCCAAAGTACCCCTGGTCCGGTCTGGTCCTGCTGACCGGAGCTGGACTGCACACTGGTGGAGCGGATTGCTCTAGCTCCGGCGTAACGCATCTGACCGGCGCCGGACCAGGCACCAGTGGAACAGGCACGTGCCGTGCCGGACCGACGACGCACACCACTGGCTTGGTGTGGGGAACAGGCACGGGCCGTGCTGAACTGACGACGCACACCACTGGCTTGGTGTGGGGAGCAGGAGCGGGCCGGACAGGGCTGACGAAACGCACCACAGACTTGGTGCTGGGAGCAGGAATGGGCCGGACTGGGCTGGCGACGCGCACCACAGACCTGGTGCGGAGAGCAGGAACGGGCAGAGCCGGGCTGACGAGACGCACCACAGGCTTGGTGCGGGGAGCAGGAATGGGCCGGACTGGGCTGGCGACGCGCACCCCAGACCTGGTGCGGGGAGCAGGAACGGGCAGAGCCGGGCTGACGAGACGCACCACAGACTTGATGCGGGGAGCAGGAATGGGCCGGACTGGGCTGGCGACGCGCACCACAGACCTGGTGCGGGGAGCAGGAACGGGCAGAGCCGGGCTGACGAGACGCACCACAGACTTGATGCGGGGAGCAGGAATGGGCCGGACTGGGCTGGCGACGCGCACCACAGACCTGGTGCGGAGAGCAGGAACGGGCAGAGCCGGGCTGACGAGACGCACCACAGACTTGGTGCGGGGAGCAGGAACAGACCGGACCGTACTAGGGACACACACCACTGGCACTACACTGGGATCTGGAACGGGCCGGACCGGACTGGTAACACACCCCAGTACCTCTCGCCGTGCCTCTACACCTTCCATCCCCTCTTCTACCAGTGGCCCCCGTAACCTGGCGGCCTCCTCTGCAACCCCGCTGGACCGCTCCATAGCGGCCTCCTGCTGCCCCGACGTCGTGAGCCCCCCCCTAAAAAAATTCTGGTTCTCGCCCACCTCTCGCTCCTCTGTCTCCAACCCTCGTCACTCAGCTCCTCAATGGGCTTGACCCAGTCGAAGCTGCCACGGAGATCTGCCAGCGATTTCCCTGGCGATGGCTCCTCGACTCGCTGCTTGGTCCAGTAGAGGTGGGTTTTTCTGTCAAGATCGTCTAACAGAGTGGACCAATGCGCAGCGTTGAATGCAAACATATTTATTCTCACTGAAGGCAACACGAACAAAACAACGAACGATACGTGACAGTTCACGGTTACCATAAACAGACTCGAAACAAAAACCCACAAACACGAATGAAAACCCGACTGTTTAAATATGGCTCCCAATCAGAGACAACCAGCTGACACTCGTTGCCTCTGATTGGGAGTCACTCAGACCAACATAGAAATAAGTAACCTAGACCCACAACAAAAACATAGAAACTAACACCCTGGCTCAACATACGAGAGTCCCCCGAGCCAGGGCGTGACAGGACATCCCAAAAAACATGTCCCACTTTGCTGCATATATACCTACTGTATACCTTTCTAATGGGGGCTGAGTTTGGTGACTGCACATAATAACATCCCTATGATATTACCTGATATTCCTCCTCTGTGACTCAGTCAGCCAGACTGGGCTGGTCTCAGACAGGGTCCATGTTCCTCATTAGTGTGTGTGTGTGGGTGCAGGGAGTAGACCCCGCTCAGTAGAACACCCTGTGTCATTAGACAGCCTGTCATGTCACCCAGTGGTGGCCTCTGGGTAATTATCAGCACCGGACCAATTACCACCATGGGATGAGATAGGAGGCTGGACAGAGAACTTTCTGAAGTGGTCTAGTAGTTTTAAAGTGACATCAAAGGACTGAAAATGAGACATACATTATGGTGAATGATAGAGATTGCATTATTAGGCAGTGGAGTCATTTTGACTTCAGGCATGGCATCTTTTTTTGCCAGGTCAATAAGGAAGTTCTCTGTTTTTCTACAGTAATTGACTGGGTAAATTGACTGGCTTGTCTAGCTAGCCTGCCTTAGGCATATTAGGGTTGCAACTCAATACTAGGAAGGTGTTCCTAATGTTAGATACACTCAGTGTATGATACAATCTGTACACGAGTCAGAGTGAATTAGTGTAAAATACAATAACGCTAGTTTCAATTTCATTGCCATGGGATTGGTTTTAAGGCCAGTACAGAGGCTGTTCTGAATGGAGATTATCATCATTTGTTAGCAGCAAATACAACTGTAAGCACTAAACACTTGCCTTGAGTATGGTTGTTTAATAGATATAACAAAGTCAGGTATCCAAGTTTCTCTCTCTGTTTTGTTTTACCTCTGTCCCTCTCATTCTTTACCTCTTAGTTACAAAATATCATTCTTGGACTGTTTTTGTGTGATCTGCTGTGGAGAGATGCAGAAGTGCCTGTGGAAGGTTAAGCTTCAATACAAGCTCAAATCGATGGCTAACGTTGACTCACTCAGCAGTGGAAATAACAGCTGCATGCTCCAGGTTACATCTTTAAAAATGAAGGACTCAGAAACACCTATCCCATCTATTTTCAATATGTAGCATTATGTAAGGCTAATGAATATATTATTTAGCTTTTGATTCCCAATTTAGTATCTTTAAAGCGCAATATGTGATGCAAGGTTGTATGCATCGAGGGTGCAGATTCACCTTCAACTAGCCCCTCTGTCTACAGTATATGACAGCCCATTTCCAACTCCTGTTATCACTCACATCCCAGTCAGTAGATGGATCTAACCAGTAAACCCTGACCCCTGACCTGTTTTTATACCCAAACAAATTGGAATTCCTCTTCTTTATTTGAGCAGGTGAATAAACATGGGCAGGGATGCTTAGTTGCCCTCTAGACAGTCTATTTTGTTTCTATTTTCCATTCTCCAGAATTTGTCCTGTCCTCTTCTGACTGTTAGAGGAGTCAGCATATAGAGTAGTGGCAGCCACCAGCTATGTTGTTAATGCTGGGATGACAACAGCCTGGTCCTACCCTGCTGTTACAATATGTTTGTCATTGTTTATCAGTGCCCTTTAGCAACAATACAACCTCAATGAGTCAGCACATTCTACAGTAGATACAGGAAGAAATCTCATAGAGTTGACAGATTTATCATACAGTGTGCTTACATCGACTAATACAAGTGATTAATGTTGGAAACCATGATGTGTTTCTCAGCTTTGATGAAGGGGAGAAGAAAAAATGCCTGCACTATGTATTCTACCAAGACAGCTTTTCCACTCCAGTGTGTGTGTGCGCGTGTGGACTGTCAACAAGTAAAAAAATATATATTTAAAAAAAAAGTTGGGATTGGATTCAGGGATTAAAGCAGGCCAAACCGGTCTCTCTCCTCTCCCCCATGTCACTGCTTTCTGAGGATTCCCTTTGGCTCAGGGCAGAGACACACACACACACACAACCGACCACGGTAAACACACCACTCAACACCCCTTTCACACACTGCATTTTACAGCCTGGACCCCTAAACATCACAAACATCTCTTTATGAAAAGCTGTGCTCTCCCCCCTCACCTGCCTCAACACAGAGTACCTGTGTGAGTGATCTTTACGAATGCTCACTCTAACATCTAATATCTCTGCTCAGCGTTTCCACCTCCCCTCATCCATGGAGACTGGGTAATACCAGCCATCAGACTTTCTACAAACACACCCAGTCACACTCCCACCGCCTCACATTCTCAATGGCATTATATAACATCCTGAATGAAAAACAGGGGAAAGGAAAGCTGGAGGGGAGACCAATGTCAATATCCCACCCCCACCCCCCCCCCCCCCCCACACACACACCTTTTGCCCTGTGTGTTTTAACTACACTTCATCATCAGCCGCTCTCTCACTCAATGAGCCATCAGCCAAGAGCAATAACAGCCCAAAGCGAGGGAAGAATAATCACAAACAAACAACCAAACAGTGTCTCCGGACCGCTCCTGTCTCAGCCTCCAGTATTTATGCTGCAGTAGTTTATGTGTCGGGGGGCTGGGGTTAGTTGGTTATACCTGGAGTACTTCTCCTGTCTTATCCAGTGTCCTGTGTGAATTTAAGTATGCTCTCTCTAATTCTCTCGTTCTCTCTTTCTCTCTGAAAACCTGAGCCCTAGGACCATACGTCAGGACTACCGGGCATGATGACACCTTGCTGTCCCCAGTCCGCCTGGCCTTGCTGCTATTCCAGTTTCAACTGTTCTGCCTGCGGCTACGAAACCCCTACCTGTCCCAGACCTGCTGTTTTCAACTCTTTAATGATCGGCTATGAAAAGCCAACTGAGAGACCTGAGCCCTAGGACCATACGTCGGGACTACCGGCCGTGGTGACTCCTTGCTGTCCCCAGTCCGCCTGGCCTTGCTGCTATTCCAGTTTCAACTGTTCTGCCTGCGATTATGGAACCCCTACCTGTCCCAGACCTGCTGTTTTCAACTCTTAATGATCGGCTATGAAAAGCCAACTGAGATTTATTCCTGATTATTATTTGACCATGCTTGTCACTTATGAACATTTTTGAACATCTTGGCATGGTTCTGTTATAATCTCCACCCGGCACAGCCAGAAGAGGACTGGCCACCCCTCATAGCCTGGTTCCTCTCTAGGTTTCTTCCTAGGTTTTCGCCTTTCTAGGGAGTTTTTCCTAGCCACCGTGCTTCTACACCTGCATTACTAGCTGTTTGGGGTTTTAGGCTGGGTTTCTGTACAGCACTTCGAGATATTAGCTGATGTAAGAAGGGCTATATAAAATAAAATTGATTGATTGATTGATGCAGTCACTGAGCTACAAAGGCATTTGGTGTAGAGTAGATACAGAACAGGAGGGTAAGCATGTGATGATCACATGATGATGGAGTGGAACATGTATGCCGGCCCCCATGTGGTCCACAGCTGCTTCACACCAGGAGGGGAAAGAGGTGAGGAGGAGGGGGTACACACAGGGACACTAGACTGATGGGTTCTATGGTGCCTACTGCCAATGCCCTATGAGTGTGGCTGTTGTGAGAGGATACAGTGTTTACATGATGCTATACAGCTAGGGGAAGTGGCAGGCGCGAGCAGCGCTGGGCATCAGGAGGGAAAACGTCAGGCCCCGGCCTGGAACAGGTCTCTGAGACAGCAGCCAGCTCTGCAGGGCTGTTGCATTGTGTGTGTGTGTGTGTGTGTGTGTGTGTGTGAGCGTGCATGTAAGTGACACTGTGTGTTTGAAAGTGTATATGTGATCTGTGTGTGTTCATGAGTCAGAGTGTGTTGATGTTAATAACTGTGTATAAATAACTCTGTGTATGAGCGCTAAGTCCGTGTATGAGACACTATAGCATGAGTGTGTGTGTGTCTGTGTGTGTTCTGCCTGTGTGTTTTGGGAGCTGCATGGTGTCACGTCCAGCTGCGTTAACTAATGCAGGCTCCAGAAGTGGACGCCCTAGGGGGCAGTGGGCAAGTGAAGTGGCCCAGTCAGCAGCACTCTGCCTTGGGGAACAACTGGGAGAGAAGAGGCTCTCTGGAGGAGAGCGGCTGGAGAGCCTCCTCTCAGGCTCCACACAACCGTGTCAAACCAAGGCAACCCCGCCAACTCAGCCCTTTCTTTCTTTCTTTCTTTCTCTCTCTGCTGTCATCCTGCCCCAGTCCATATGTCCATGACGTTTATGAGTATTATGTTGGCTACCTAATCCAACTGTCTAACCTCATCTTTCTGTGGAGACTTTCGTTCCCTCACTGCTGCTGTGTGCGTGTGTACTGCTAGCCCAGCTGCCATATTGGGAGAAGGGTGGGGTGGGGGAGGATGGGAGGGGGACTAGATTTAAATGTGCATCTGTCCAAGAGAGGCATGTTTACGCTAGGAAACGATCCCGCTTTCTGACACTAGAGAAATTCCCTGAGTCACTAATCCCAGCAGGCATAGCTCTTAAGCACAGAGAGGAACTGCAGTGACTCCTGTCACAACGCGCATCGTTAATCGCTATCATCCCTGGTAGTGTCCCTGGTAGACCTGGGCTAAGCTAGGCTAACCACTAACATGCGGAGAGCTAGAGACCCAGAGAGCCAGAGCCCACTGCTGCTTCTGTCTTCAATAGTACAGTACAGTGTGGGCTTCAGGGTTATTTTATGATTATGTGGTGGTGATTTATTTTCTCTATAATCTTGGGGTTAAGATGCAGAGCGTGTGAGCCACAGTATCGCTTGATGCATGTCAGGACAGCATCTGTCAAGAGCTCTGATATTTTCAACCCCAGAGTATCGAACAGAAAGGATGCCGTCAGAATAAGATATTAGGAGTGGTAGCGTTTTTTTACTGTGTGCATATTCTCATGCAATGTCAACAAATTGCGAGGCAAATGAGTGAAAACAGATGATTTGAATAGAGAAGATGCATGCCAAGGATTAAATGGTGGAATAACAACATGTGTTGGGGAGCAATGTACATCACACACTGACTGTGGTATCACACAGAACACCACAAATCCTGCAGGTTTACTGTACATGGAATAACGATGACACTTTTTCCCTTTGGTGTGATATGTCTTGTGGTATTGTTGCTAATGCAAAGAACATATGTTTATTCATTATGTCGGGCTTCAGAGCTCAGGGCGCACTATCAAAGGCAGATATGTGTTGTGCGTCACACTATTCCGTGTGAGTTTGTGTGGCAGGGAGACAGAGGCGGGGGGGGGGGGGGGGGTTGTTGATAAATGGATTGTGTGAGCATGTGCTCCATGTGTGTGCGTGGCCATGCTGAGAGAGAGAGAGAGAGAGAGAGAGAGAGAGAGAGAGAGAGAGAGAGAGAGAGAGAGAGAGAGAGAGAGAGAGAGAGAGAGAGAGAGAGAGAGAGAGAGAGAGAGAGAGAGAGAGAGAGAGACTGACTGACTGACTGACTGACTGACTGACTGACTGACTGACTGACGTTCTGTTTTGATCATGGCAAACAGTCCCCCCCTCTTTCCCCACCACCTTTATCACTGCATCTCCTTGTTTTTTGTTATTCTATTCTCCTCGCTTCTCTTCAATTCCATTATTTTCTGTTTAGTTTTCTTCCCTTCACCAAGCAAGGGCAAGAGGGTTGGCGTAAGTTCCATTGCAATTCACCAATAAAAACATTGGATTCTACATGAAAAATGTCAATATTGGTGATGTGTTCAATAGCTCAATTTATTTCCTGTTTTGGATGAACTGAAATGGCATTGGCAACCAGGGCTATTAAGGTGGCGTATTATCGCCACACAGGCAGTCATGAGTCATGACAGCAACCAAATTCCACTGTTGAGTCACAGTAATCTCCTTTTATGCACTCTGGACATGCGTTGGTAGTACCCAACTCGCTAACAACCATCAGGTCACTAATGGCCTGGTACTCAGTGCTCTATTGTCCCTCAAACCACTGACATCAATGCGACCGACAATCACAAACACTTACCATCAAAACAGTATCATGCTTTTAAAACTCACCGTTGGGCTACATTTTTTTTTACCTCACTGTGGTGATCAATTTGAAGAAGTTCAACAATAGGTTGAAACTGAGTGGAAAACATGGTCGTTGTGAATGTTGTTTCAAAGCCAAACAACGAAATGGCCAACGCTTTCTAAGGTGAAGATTATTTCAAAGCATTTAAGATGTTGCATGTAGAACACTCATATCCGTATTAGAGCTGATGCATATGCGTATATGAGCCCAAGCCCCCCCCCCCCCAAAAAAAACGACATTAAAATAATGATTGTGCCGTTATACAATACATGTCCTAATAGCCTAACACCAACGCATTTCCAGAGTGCATAAGAATGCATATTATGCACGGCAGAAAAACATACAAAAAAATGACATAGATTTAAGATGTCTTTGGTAGATATTTGGTCTAGCCTATACTCCAAAATTAAACAAATTCTAGTAATCGCTTTTGAGTGTGGACTGTATTATTATACAGTATATATAATCGATGGACTGGTTACCTTATGCTATGCTCCAAACGTTCTATCCATGAGTCTTGGAGAGAATGTATAGGCCTAGGCCAGGGATGGGCAACTGGCGGCCCCCCTTTTTGAAGGCCCTCGGATCAATTTTTAAAAAATGCGGAACTCAGTCGGGGTCTCAACTTACTGTTGCGAGTTAGAATACACAAGGTGCCATTTCAAAATGTGTTTGTGCATCAGCAGTTTTTCTTTTGTTATGTCAGTCAATTAGCTCATGTCAGCTAACATTTTTTAGATTGCTGAATTAGTTTAGTGGCCAGCTATCTAAACTTGTTATCATGGTCAAATTACCTGCCGTGGGCCCCCCCATTGATTTTGTTAGTCATATTAAAAACTGCAAACATTTCTCTCCACCCTATGGCAAAATGGGTAGAATTGCAGGAAATTAGCTGTAAAATTGCTAAGTATTTTCTCGCAATGTGTGTGTGTGTGTGTGTGTGTGTGTGTGGGGGGGGGGGGGGGGGTTAGCCTACTATTATAGTGAATTTGTATTTGATTTTTTATATTTTCATAATTAATAGGCTGACACATTACCTTTAGCTACAGAATATCTCACCACCATGCATATCCAGCTCCTCCTCTCTCCCTCTCTCAAGTGTGCAGAGATAGGGGCTGTCAACAGTTTAATTAAGTATGTTTTGTTGTGAAAACATGTTACTATCCATGTTTGATTTTACTTGGTTTCCCAAATTTGGAACATGGTTGGAGAGCCCATGGCATACAGAGTTTGGGCGGAATATCACCTGTCGTGCAGCGAGAGATTGCCTGCTCCTCAAACAGTGGTTGATGCATGATGTGAAATAAGTATTCTTATAAGGACAGACATTTCTATATGCAACTTGAGAGAACAGGGTGTGTAGCATGAGGCAAGGAACAGAGCACAATTTTATTTTCCTACTTTTTCAAAATAGTCAAAAGTCGCATAATGCAGCCCATATACAGTGTAGAACTAGTATTTGATACACTGCCGATTTTGCAGGTTTTCCTATTTACAAAGCATGTAGAGGTCTGTAATTTTTATCATAGGTACACTTCAACTGTGAGACGGAATCTAAAACAAAAATCCAGAAAATCACATTGTATGATTTTTAAGTAATTCATTTGCATTTTATTGCATGACATAAGTATTTGATCACCTACCAACCAGTAAGAATTCCGGCTCTCACAGACCTGTTAGTTTTTCTTTAAGAAGCCCTCCTGTTTTCCACTGATTACCTGTATTAACTGCACCTGTTTGAACTCGTTACCTGTATAAAAGACACCTGTCCACACACTCAATAAAACAGACTCCAACCTCTCCACAATGGCCAAGACCAGAGAGCTGTGTAAGGACATCAGGGATAAAATTGTAGACCTGCACAAGGCTGGGATGGGCTACAGGACAATAGGCAAGCAGCTTGGTGAGAAGGCAACAACTGTTGGCGCAATTATTAGAAAATGGAAGAAGTTCAAGATGACGGTCAATCACCCTCGGTCTGGGGCTCCATGCAAGATCTCACCTCGTGGGGCATCAATTATCATGAGGAAGGTGATGGATCAGCCCAGAACTACACGGCAGGACCTGGTCAATGACCTGAAGAGAGCTGGGACCACAGTCTCAAAGAAAACCATTAGTAACACACTACGCCGTCATGGATTAAAATCCTGCAGCGCACACAAGGTCCCCCTGCTCAAGCCAGCGCATGTCCAGGCCCGTCTGAAGTTTGCCAATGACCATCTGGATGATCCAGAGGAGGAATGGGAGAATGTCATGTGGTCTGATGAGACAAAAATAGAGCTTTTTGGTCTAAACTCCACTCGCCGTGTTTGGAGGAAGAAGGATGAGTACAACCCCAAGAACACCATCCCAACCGTAAAGCATGGAGGTGGAAACATCATTCTTTGGGGATGCTTTTCTGCAAAGGGGACAGGACGACTGCACCGTATTGAGGGGTGGATGGATGGGGCCATGTATCGCGAGATCTTGGCCAACAACCTCCTTCCCTCAGTAAGAGCATTGAAGATGGGTCGTGGCTGGGTCTTCCAGCATGACAACGACCCGAAACACAAAGGTTTCTGTACCAAATATTAAGTTCTGCTTTTCTGATGTATCAAATACTTATGTCATGCAATAAAATGCAAATTAATTACTTAAAAAGTATACAATGTGAGTTTCTGGATTTTTGTTTTAGATTCCGTCTCTCACAGTTGAAGTGTACCTATGATAAAAATTACAGACCTCTACATGCTTCGTAAGTAGGAAAACCTGCAAAATCGGCAGTGTATCAAATACTTGTTCTCCCCACTATATGTTTCGATTTCAAAGGGCAAGTCTTGGTTCAGGAAAGTTATTGGGGGGGGTGGGGGGGGGATTATTTAAGACACTCTTTGAAGAGGTAGGGTTTCAGGTTCTGTGTGAGTGGGACCAGTTGACTCAACAGGCTGAGTGAATAAGGAGCGGATGTTGTCAACATTCTTTTCAAAGTGGTTGACAAAGTTGTGAGCAGAGAGGGAGGTAGGAGGGAGGAGAAGGTGGAAAAGAGTTTCCTAGGGTTAGAGGCAGAAGCTTGAAATTTAGAGTGATAGAAAGTGGCTTTAGAAGCAGATACAGAGGAAGAGAAGGTAGAGAGGAGGGAGTGAAAGGATGATAGGTCCTCCGGAAGTTTAGTTTTCCTCCATTTTTGCTCAGCTTCCCACAGCCCTTTTCTGTAAGCTCGCAATGAGTTACTCAGCCACGGAGCAGGAGGGGAGGGGAGGGCCAAGCAGGCTGGGAGGAATGGGGACAGTGCGAGTCATAGGATGCGGAAAGGGAGGAGAGTAGGGTCGAAGAAGCAGAATCAGGAGACAGGAGGGAGAAGGATTTAGCAGAAGGGAGGGATGATAGGATAGAAGAGGAGAGAGTAGTGGGAGAGAGAAAGAGCGAAGATTGCGACGACGCATGACCATCTGGGTAGGGGCTGAGTGGTTAGGGTTGGAGGAAAGGGAGACAGAAAAGGAAACAAAGTAGTGATCAGAGATCTGGAAGGGGGGTTGCAGTGAGATTAGTAGGTGAACAGCTTCTAGTAAAGAGGAGGTCAAGCCTATTGCCTGCTTTGTGAGTTGGAGGGGATTGGAAAAGGGTGAGGTCAGAAGAGGCAAGAAGGGGAAATTAATCGAAGGCAGATGTTGGGAGATTAAAGTCAGCAAGTACGAAGAGCGGTGAGCCATCGTCAGGAAATGAGTTTATCAAGGTGTCAAGTTCATTGAGGAACTCTCCAAGGGCTCCTGGTGGGCGATAGATGACAACAATGTTACGTTTGAGTGGACAAGTGACAGTGACATCATGGAATTCAAATGAGGAGATGGACAGGTGAGAGGGAGAAAATAGAAAATCTCCACTTAGGAAAAATGAGTAGACGTGTGCCACCACCGCGAAGACCAGATGCTCTTGGACTATGAGAAAAAACATAGTCAGATGAAGAGAGAGCAGCTGGAGTCGCAGTGTTCTCTGGGGTGATCCATGTCTCCGTCAGGGCCAAAAAGTAAAGGGACTGAAGGGCAGCATAGGCTGAAATGAACTCTGCATTCTTGACCGTAGATCGGCAAATGCTGCCAGAGACCTGGAATTCCACATGGGTTGTGCACACAGGGTACACTAAATTAGAAGGGTTGAAGCCAAGGGGTGGGGAGCGTCTGTAAAGCCTACAGGGAGAGGAACTGGGATAGAAAACACACACATAGGTGCCAAAGCTACAAAAGAGCACAATTAGATAATCAGAAAATAACTAGGTAAGATGCTCAAGTGAGAGAGTGGTGTGGAGCCTTCCTCTCAGAACTCGGTAGAACCGTCTTTGTTTCGGCGACACAACCGCCGCTTACAGCTGACGCTGAGAAACCAGGTAAGAATGAAGTACTAACACTAATTGCTAATTGCCTAGCAGAGGTGAAGAGCACACCTCCCTGTACTAATTGCTGATTGCCTAGTAGAGGAGAAACCACTTCCCATCCAATACAGCCACTGATTACCAAAACAAGTCACAAATTGCATTGCCCCTTGATCCTGGTTGATGTGTCAATAATAATCTGCAAATTATGAGCAGTCAGCAGTTCACACACCAAGTAGGCTCCTGGGAAGACAGGCATCACTTAAAGTAGATGTCCCTAGCTAGAAAAAAGACAGTACTAGACAACAGATTACTGGACAGAAAAATATTGGAGATATCAGGAGTCCTCTAGCTATCGAATGAAGTGAAACCACTCCCCCTCCAATACAGCCACTCTATTGTTTTCAGCTAAGATTAATTATATTATTATATTATTCTTACAATAAAATAAAATAATGGCACGGGACTTATAAGCATATCTTGTCTGCTAAATTAACAAGCCTACAGCATATGGCATGGCGCATAGCCAAATAACATACAGTAGGTGACTCATATTCGGTTCTTCTGAAATACATTTTCTTCATATCATGTTTCTTTAGACCTGCCTAAAATAAATAATGGAATATTGTGATGGTGTACTATATTAAATGGATTTATTAGACTTTTTTAAATGTAGATGTTCCAAAGGCACGCATCAGCGGCTTGTATGTGGAGGCCTGGAAATGCTAAACATATTTATGTTAATTAGTGGTCAATTACCAAGAGACCGGCAGTCATTTGTATGACAATAACCAGCTGACAAAATGTAATGACCGCCACAGCCCTATTGGCACCCAAATCTAAAGCAAAGAACATAGAAAAAATTACACCAAGGAGAATCAATGTCTCACAATGGAAACCGGTGTCACACCTCCATGCGTCGATTCACCCTGCTGAATGGGTCATCTGACCCCAACGATAACTCTGGGTAATGGTTCCAAGGGGACTCATTTCTGGAGGCTTCCCTCAGTAAAATGTGTTAATGCTGACAAATAAACATTAACTTCTCAAGAAGCTAGGGATTTGACATTCTTTGACCTTCCCATGGTTCACAAATGACACACCTCCTCCATAGTGACTGCAGACAAACAAGTACAGGGCCTCCTGTAGAGAATGGCACTTGCAACGCCAGGGTTGTGGGTTCGATTCCCATGGGGGGCCAGCATGGAAAATGTATGCACTCACTAACTGTAAGTCGCTCTGGATAAGAGCGTCTGCTAAATGACTAAAATGTAAAAAAAAAAAAAAGTTGTAAGGAAGACAGTACTTATTTAATCATCTTTGTTACTATGTGGAACATGCTTCCATGGGGTGCACATTTTGGTTTTTGCCTTGCACTACAGAGCTGATTCAAATGATCAAAGCTTGATGATTAGTTGATTATTTGAATCAGCTGTTTAGTGCTTTGGCAAAAACCAAAACTTACACCACTTGGGGTCCCGAGGACCAGGTTTAGGAAACCATGGATTATGCTGTGATTGTGCTCTGAGAGTTATTGTTTGTAGAAGCAACGAAAGAGCAGTGAGTATGAGTGTTTCACGGTTGTGTTTTTCTGGAAACAAATTAAGAGGAAGACCTTTTGTTATAGCGAAAGTGACCCTGATAATGATATGTCTACAGGGAAGAAGTGTGGATGTTATGTAATTCTCCATCTCTCGTTCTTGTTCTCTCTCTCTCTCTCTCTCTCTCTCTCTCTCTCTCTCTCTCTTTTCCATGTCTCTTTCCAGTACCATCTGGAAAGAGACATGGAAAACTGTAATATCTTACAGTAAATCTTACATTAAAAACTGTAATATCTTATGTTTCACGGAGTCGTGGCTGAACGACAACAATGATAACATTCAGCTAGCGGGCTATACGCTACATCGACAGGACAGAACTGCAGACTCTGGTAAGACAAGGGGTGGCGGTCTCTGTATATTTGTAAACAACAGCTGGTGCACAAAATCAAATACCAAGGAAGTCTCGAGGTTTTGCTCGCCTGAGGTAGAGTATCTTATGATAAGCTGTAGACCACACTATTTACCAAGAGAGTTTTCATCTATATTTTTCATAGCTGTCTATTTACCACCACAAACCAATGCTGGCATTAAGATTGCACTGAATGAGTTGTACAAGGCCATTAATCAACAGGAAAACGCTCATCCAGATGCAGCGCTCCTAGTAGCCGGGGACTTTAATGCAGGGAAACTTAAATCCGTTCTACCTAATTTCTACCAGCATGTTAAATGTGCAACCAGAGGGAAAAAAACTCTAGACCACCTTTACTCCACACACAGAGACGCATACAAAGCTCTCCCTCGCCCTCCATTTGGCAAATCTGACCATAACTCTATCCTCCTGATTCCTGCTTATAAACAAAAACTGAAGCAGGAAGCACCAGTGATTCGGTTAATAAAAAAGTGGTCAGATGACGCAGATGCTAAGCTACAGGACTGTTTTGCTAGCACAGACTGGAACATGTTCCGGGATTCTTCAGACAGCATTGAGGAGTACACCACATCAGTCACTGGCTTCATCAATAAGTGCATCGATGATGTCGTCCCCACAGTGACCGTACGTACATACCCCAACCAGAAGCCATGGATTACAGGAAACATCCGCACTGAGCTAAAGGGTAGAGCTGCCGCTTTCAAGGAACGGGACTCTAACCCGGACGCTTATAAGAAATCCCGCTATGACCTCCGACGAACCATCAAACAGGCAAAGAGTCAATACAGGTCTAAGATTGAATCATACTACACTGGCTCTGACGCTCGTCGGATGTGGCAGGGCTTGAAAACTATTACAGACTACAAAGGGAAGCACAGCCGCGAGCTGCCCAGTGACACAAGCCTACCAGACGAGCTAAACCACTTCTATGCTCGCTTCGAGGCAAGCAACACTGAAGCATGCATGAGAGCACCAGCTGTTCCGGACGACTATGTGATCACGCTCTCCGTAGCCGATGTGAGTAAGACTTTTAAGCAGGTCAACATTCACAAGGCCGCAGGGCCAGACGGATTACCAGGACGTGTACTCCGAGCATGTGCTGACCAACTGGCAAGTGTCTTCACTGACATTTTCAACATGTCCCTGACTGAGTCTGTAATACCAACATGTTTCAAGCAGACCACCATAGTCCCCGTGCCCAAGAACTCTAAGATAACCTGCCTAAATGACTACCGACCCGTAGCACTGACGTCTGTAGCCATGAAGTGCTTTGAAAGACTGGTCATGGCTCACATCAACAGCATAATCCCAGAAACCCTAGACCCACTCCAATTTGCATACCGCCCCAACAGATCCACAGATGATGCAATCTCTATCGCACTCCACACTGCCCTTTCCCACCTGGACAAGAGGAACACCTACGTGAGAATGCTATTCATTGACTACAGCTCAGCATTCAACACCATAGTGCCCTCTAAGCTCATCACTAAGCTAAGGATCCTGGGACTAAACACCTCCCTCTGCAACTGGATCCTGGACTTCCTGACGGGCCGCCCCCAGGTGGTAAGGGTAGGTAACAACACATCTGCCACACTGATCCTCAACACGGGGGCCCCTCAGGGGTGCGTGCTCAGTCCCCTCCTGTACTCTCTGTTCACCCATGACTGCATGGCCAGGCACGACTCCAACACCATCATTAAGTTTGCCGACGACACAACAGTGGTAGGCCTGATCACCGACAACGATGAGACAGCCTATAGGGAGGAGGTCAGAGATCTGGCCGTGTGGTGCCAGGACAACAACCTCTCCCTCAACGTGACCAAGACAAAGGAGATGATTGTGGACTACAGGAAAAAAAAGAGGACTGAGCACGCCCCCATTCTCATCGACGGGGCTGTAGTGGAACAGGTTGAGAGCTTCAAGTTCCTTGGTGTCCACATCACCAACGAACTATCATGGTCCAAACACACCAAGACAGTCGTGAAGAGGGCACGACAAAGCCTATTCCCCCTCAGGAGACTAAAAAGATTTGGCATGGGTCCTCAGATCCTCAAAAAATTCTACAGCTGCACCATCGAGAGCATCCTGACTGGTTGCATCACCGCCTGGTATGGCAACTGCTTGGCCTCTGACCGCAAGGCACTACAGAGGGTAGTGCGTACGGCCCAGTACATCACTGGGGCAAAGCTCCCTGCCATCCAGGACCTCTATACCAGGCGGTGTCAGAGGAAGGCCCTCAAAATTGTCAAAGACTCCAGCCACCCTAGTCATAGACTGTTCTCTCTGCTACCGCACGGCAAGCGGTACCGGAGTGCCAAGTCTAGGTCCAAAAGACTTCTCAACAGCTTCTACCCCCAAGCCATAAGACTCCTGAACAGCTAATAATGGCTACCCGGACTATTTGCACTGCCCCCCCACCCCATCCTTTTTACGCTGCTGCTACTCTGTTAAGTATTTATGCATAGTCACTTTAACTCTACCCACATGTACATATTACCTCAACTACCTCAACTAGCCGGTGCCCCCGCACATTGACTCTGCAACGGTACCCCCCTGTATATATAGCCTCCCTACTGTCACTTTATTTTACTGTATATATAGCCTCCCTACTGTCACTTTATTTTACTACTGCTCTTTTTTTCTCAACACTTTTTTGTTGTTGTTGTTTTATTCTTACTTTTTTTGTTTAAAATAAATGCACTGTTGGTTAAGGGCTGTAAGTAAGCATTTCACTGCAATGTCTGCACCTGTTGTATTCGGCGCATGTGACCAATAAAATTTGATTTGATTTTATTTGATTTGATCTCACTCTCTGTTAATCTCTCATTTCTCTAAACCCCTCTCACTCTCTCTTTCCTCCCTCTCTTTTTCCAGCCCTCTAGTGCTACCTTCTCTTCTCATCAGGAGCAGCTCAGAGGCACGTTGGGACTAATTAGACTTGCCAGTGATTATGGAAAAATACCCAAATGACGAGGGGCAGCTAAGGGGGTCCAGTGGCTAATGATGAATGAAGAGGGGGGAGCACGTAATATGGGGTTGAACTGGTGTGTGTGTGTGTGTGTGGCTGAACACATAGGGTGTTGATGAAAGCTGGGGGAGTCAGATGGTGATGTTCTGTGATGTTCTTCCAGCTGTGAAGATGCTTCACCTGAGAGGGAGAAAAACATGGCACAGACACCCTACAGTTATCGAAAGCTGTAAAGAAACATGTTGTAAAAGTATACAACTGAGCTTGGATGTAAAATTGAAATTTGCCTCCATCTTACAGTACATGATTCAAACTCTTGGTTGTGTCCCATCCTATAGAGTGCAACAAGTCTATAAATACAGCACATTCGGAAAGTATTCAGACCCCATCACTTTTTACACATTTTGTTACGTTACAGCCTTATTCTAAAATGGATTAAATTGTTTTTTTCCCCTCATCAATCTACACACAATACCCTATAATGACAAGGCAAAAACAGTTTTTTTGAAAAAACGGAAATATCACATTTACATAAGTATTCAGACCCTTTACTCAGTACTTTGTTGAAGGACCTTTGTCAGCGATTACAGCCTCGAGTCTTCTTGGGAATGACACTACAAGCTTGGCACACCTGTATTTGTAAGTTGATCTTGAATGTATACAATACAACAATCAATATAACTATACACTCAGAAATCACTGATGGACTTACCTGTTTTTAAAAAATCTGATTCTACTACTTGTATCAGTTACCTGATGTGGAATAGAGTTCCACTTCTTACAAAAACAAGTAGTGATTAATGAAAATCTATGCACTCACTACTGTAAGTCGCTCTGGATAAGAGCGTCTGCTAAATGACTAAAATGTATATGTAAATGTATTTGGGGAGTTTCTCCCATTATTCTCTGCAGATCCTTTCAAGCTCTGTCAGGTTGGTTGGGGAGCGTCACTGCACAGCTATTTTCAGGTTTCTCCAGAGATGTTAGATCGGTTCAAGTCCGGGCTCTGGCTGGGCCACTCAAGGACATTCAGAGACTTGTCCTGAAGCCACTCCTGCGCTGTCTTGGCTGTGTGCTTAGGGTTGTTGTCCTGTTGGAAGGTGAACCTTCGCTCCAGTCTGAGGTCCTGAGCGCTCTGGTGCAGGTTTTCATCAAGGATCACTCTGTACTTTGCTCCGTTCATCTTTCCCTTGATCTGGACTAGTCTCCCTGCCGCTGAAAAACATCCCCGCAGCATGATGATGCCACCACCATGCTTCACTATAGGGATGGTGCCAGGTTTCCTTCAGACGTGATCTTTAGGTGCCTTTTGGCAAACTCCAAGCGGGCTGTCATGTGCCTTTTACTGAGGAGTGGCTTCCATCTGGCCACTCTACCATAAAGACCTGATTGATGGAGTGCTGCAAAGATGGTTGTCCTTCTGGAAGATTCTCCCATTGTGGGGAATTTTTGGTTAACTACTCTATCTCAGTTAGGAGCGGACAACATAAACACCTATTATATTAATTATGCATGTTGTAGAATGAAACGCCTATATGCCTTAAATGCTTATGGATTAAGAACCAATTAAAGGGTTAAAACAGAGCAGAGATATTTCTTTAGTGCAAATGCTGTGCTTCTGATAATGGACGGTTCCCTCTAGCTCCCTGCAGCTGGTCTGGGTATGTCAATTACATGTGATGGAGATAAAACTTCAGGAACAGATAAAGACCTGTGTAGACCCATGTTGTTTCTCGTTGTAGCTGTGTGGAGATAGGAGTAACAATGAAACTGGTGTTGCCACTTGTTTGTGCTTATGACCTGACACACATAGCCACATGCACATAGTCACAAGGAAAAACCATAGTGGCTCAAGGTCCTTGGAGGATGGCTGTTGGGAAAGGCTTAAATGTATGTTATGGACATGACATGTGTAAACCATGTTTAAGTATTAATTGATATGTTTTATAATGTGTTATGAAATGATAAGGATAAAACAGAATGAACATGATTGATACTTTGTACTCCAAATGCATGCCTGGATAGTGAATATAGTCAATACAGAGTGTGATTGTTCTTTAACGTACGTATGTATATAATTTCTTGAGTCACGCCACCAATATAATGAGAAAAGAGACAGAGGCCCCATTTAGAGAAACGCACGTAGCCCTCGTGAGTTTTTTTATTTTTTTATTTCACCTTTATTTAACCAGGTAAACCAGTTGAGAACAAGTTCTCATTTACAACTGCGACCTGGCCAAGATAAAGCAAAGCAGTGCGATAAAAACAACAACACAGAGTTACATATGGGGTAAAACAAAACAAAGTCAAAAATACAACAGAAATACATATATATACAGTGTGTGCAAATGTAGCAAGTTATGGAGGTAAGGCAATAAATAGGCTATAGTGCAAAATAATTACAATTAGTATTAACACTGGAATGATAGATGTGCAAGAGATGATGTGCAAATAGAGATACTGGGGTACAAATGAGCAAAATAAATAACAATATAGGGATGAGGTAGTTGGGCGGGCTAATTTCAGATGGGCTGTGTACAGGTGCAGTGATCGGTAAGGTGCTCTGACAACTGATGCTTAAAGTTAGTGAGGGAGATAAGTGTCTCCAGCTTCAGAGATGTTTGCAATTTGTTCCAGTCATTGGCAGCAGAGAACTGGAAGGAATGGCGGCCAAAGGAGGTGTTGGCTTTGGGGATGACCAGTGAGATATACCTGCTGGAGCGCAGACTGCGGGTGGGTGTTGCTATGGTGACCAATGAGCTAAGATAAGGCGGGGATTTGCCTAGCAGTGATTTATAGATGGCCTGGAGCCAGTGGGTTTGGCGACGAATATGTAGTGAGGACCAGCCAACAAGAGCGTACAGGTCACAGTGGTGGGTAGTATATGGGGCTTTGGAGACAAAACGGATGGCACTGTGATAGACTACATCCAATTTGCTGAGTAGAGTGTTGGAGGCTATTTTGTAAATGACATCGCCGAAGTCAAGGATCGGTAGGATAGTCAGTTTTACGAGGGCATGTTTGGCAGCATGAGTGAAGGAGGCTTTGTTGCGAAATAGGAAACCGATTCTAGATTTAACTTTGGATTGGAGATTCTTAATGTGAGTCTGGAAGGAGAGTTTACAGTCTAACCAGACACCTAGATATTTGTAGTTGTCCACATACTCTAGGTCAGACCCGTCGAGAGTAGTGATTCTAGTCGGGTGGGCAGGTGCAAGCAGCGTTCGGTTGAAGAGCATGCATTTAGTTTTACTAGTGTTTAAGAGCAGTTGGAGGCTACTGAAGGAGTGTTGTATGGCATTGAAGCTCGTTTGGAGGTTTGTTAACACAGTGTCCAATGAAGGGCCAGATGTATACAAAATGGTGTCGTCTGCGTAGAGGTGGATCTGAGAGTCACCAGCAGCAAGAGCGACGTCATTGATATACACAGAGAAAAGAGTCGGCCCAAGAATTGAACCCTGTGGCACCCCCATAGAGACTGCCATAGGTCCAGACAACAGGCCCTCCGATTTGACACATTGAACTCTATCTGAGAAGTAGTTGGTGAACCAGGCGAGGCAGTCATTTGAGAAACCAAGGCTATTTAGTCTGCCAATAAGAATGCGGTGGTTGACAGAGTCGAAAGCCTTGGCCAGGTCAATGAAAACGGCTGCACAGTACTGTCTATTATCGATCGCGGTTATAATATCGTTTAGGACCTTGAGCGTGGCTGAAGTGCACCCATGACCAGCTCGGAAACCGGATTGCATAGCGGAGAAGGTACGGTGGGATTCGAAATGGTCGGTGATCTGTTTGTTGACTTGGCTTTCAAAAACTTTTGAAAGGCAGGGCAGGATGGATATGGGTCTGTAACAGTTTGGATCTAGAGTGTCACCCCCTTTGAAGAGGGGGATGACCGCGGCAGCTTTCCAATCTCTGGGGATCTCAGACGTTACGAAAGAGAGGTTGAACAGGCTAGTAATAGGGGTTGCGACAATTTCGGCGGCTAGTTTTAGAAAGAAAGGGTCCAGATTGTCTAGCCCAGATGATTTGTAGGGGTCCAGATTTTGCAGCTCTTTCAGAACATCAACTGTCTGGATTTGTGTGAAGGAGAAGCGGGGGGGGCATGGGCAAGTTGCAGCGGAGGGTGCAGAGCTGGTGGCCGGGGTAGTGGTAGCCAGGTGGAAAGCATGGCCAGCCGTAGCAAAATGCTTGTTGAAATTCTCGATTATTGTAGATTTATCGGTGGTGATAGTGTTTCCTAGCCTCAGTGCAGTGGGCAGCTGGGAGGAAGTGCTCTTATTTTCCATGGACTTTACAGTGTCCCAAAACTTTTTGGAGTTAGTGCTACAGGATGCAAATTTCTGTTTGAAAAAGTTAGCCTTTGCTTTCCTAACTGCTTGTGTATATTGGTTCCTAACTTCCCTGAAAAGTTGCATATCGCGGGGGCTATTTGATGCTAATGCAGTACGCCACAGGATGTTTTTGTGCTGGTCAAGGGTAGTCAAGTCTGAGGAGAACCAGGGGCTATATCTGTTCTTAGTTCTGTATTTTTTGAAAGGGGCATGTTTATTTAAGATTGAGAGGAAATTACTTTTAAAGAACAACCAGGCATCCTCTACTGACGGAATGAGATCTATATCCATCCAGGATACCTGGGCCAGGTCAATTAGGAAGGCCTGCTCGCTGAAGTGTTTTTGGGAGCGTTTGACAGTGATGAGGGGTGGTCGTTTGACCGCGGACCCGTTACGGACGCAGGCAATAAGGCAGTGATCGCTGAGATCCTGGTTAAAGACAGCGGAGGTGTATTTAGAGGGTAAGTTAGTCAGGATGATATCTATGAGAGTAAACAACATGTGACACCGAAGGATGTTAATCATGTACATATAATGGAGTAACTGTGTAGGTTGTATGAGCATGACTATGCATTGTGTCTGTATAAAAGGAGAGCTCCGAGTCAGGTCAGGAAGTTGCTCCATGGACCAGCCCTGCTTTGTTGCGCTTTAATAAAGTATATTCTGAATTCAAAAGCTCCGGTTTTTTTAGAGATACTTTTGAGTTAAATATTTCTACCACACCATCTCCACAGAGGAACTCTGGAGCTCTGTCAGAGTGACCATCGGGTTCTTGGTCACCTCCCTGACCAAGGCCCTTCTCCCCTGATTGCTCAGTTTGGCCGGGCGGCCAGGTCTAGGAAGAGTCTTGGTGGTCCAAACTTCCTCCATTTAAGAATGATGGAGGCCACTGTGTTCTTGGGGACCTTCAATGCTGCAGACATTTTTTGGGACCCTTCCCCAGATCTGTGCCTTGACACAATCCTGTCTCGGAGCTCTACGGACAATTCCTTCGACCTCATGGCTTGGTTTTTGCTCTGACATGCACTGTCAACTGTGGGACCTTATATAGACAGGCGTGTGCCTTTCCAAATCATGTCCAATCAATTGAATTTACCACAGGTGGACTCTAATCAAGTTGTAGAAACATCTCAAGGATGATCAATGGACACAGGATGCACCTGAGCTCAATTTCGAGTCTCATAGCAAAGGGTCTGAATACTTATGTAAATAAGGTATTTCTATTTTTTTTTCATAAATGTCCATACATTTCTTAAACCCTGTTTCACTTTGTCATTATGCGGTATTGTGTGTAGATTGATGAGAACATTTATTTAATCCATTTTAGAATAAAGCTGTAACGTCACAAAATGTAGAAAAACGGAAGGGAACTGAATACTTTCCGAATGCACTGTAGCAGTCTGTCAGTTGGTGGTAGCTGAGCTTCCACTCTATCTCTCATCCAAAAGTATATTACTCTACAGTTCTTCTCTTTACAACCGTCCCTCTGGATCCCTATGCAATTACTGGTACAAGTTGGCTTCACTTTGAGCTAGCAGAGAGACAGATATTTAGTTTCCCAGGGAGACAACTCTAAGGGATGCAGGTGTGATTACTGTCTTAAGTGTTAACCCCACCTTGTTTCCTCTTCCTGTTGGAGGGAGGAGATGGAGTGTTAAAGGCCAAACAGAGGAACAGAGAGGGGAGCGACAAATATATTTTTTTATTTGAAAAAATACCTTTATTGGCCCAATAGTTACATCATTAAAAGCACAATCTTTACTTCATTGTAATGGACCTAAAAAGTTCGAACCAAACCCCCCTCCTCGTCCTCCCCGGCTGACCTCTGCAAACTCCCCCAGGGGGTTCACCAGAGTACAGTAGTATGCTCCAGTGTCAGCTGAGCCCGCACCAGCCCCAGCAGCATAGCTCTGGGGTCCGTACACCCTGTCCCCTGCATCTGATGCTTCCTGGTTTTACAAACATACATTTTTGCCTGCCCCAACAAGTAATTACCTAGACAGTCCCTTTGCATGTTGACTACACTAAACTTAGCAGCCTGGAGGACTTTTTGGAAGAAGCCTTTGCCATTTCCACCCAGCCTCCTCTCTCAGGTCACCCAACTCCACTCTCACAAGTCTAGCTCGCAAGCTTGCAGAGGTCAGCACTCTGGTCTGGATGAGTGGGTTGTGGAACAGTGCCTCCTCCATTATCCAGGCTCCTGACCGAGAAACGTCTCTGTGAACAGTTAGTCTCTTTTCACGCCTGAAGCACAGTGCGGTAGAACGGGGTAATGGTTGACATACCGACCTGCTCCAGGTCCAAAAGGAACAAGTGCTTGTCGTATCAAAGGCCCCCTGCCCTCCTTAGAATAGCCCATGCAGTGTCTCTCCAGCACATCCCCTGCTGGTATGGAAGTCCCTGTGTAGCTTGTAGATGGAAAGCTGCAACTCTGGACCCAATGTCTACCAGCCCTTGTCCCCCCTCATGCAAATGCAGGTGTAACACTGCTGCGCGTGTCCAGTGTTGACCAAAAAAAGTCGACAAGTAACTTTTGCAGCTGTCTGACGAGACTCTATGGGGGGCCAACACCATTAACCTGTGCCAGAGCATTGAAGCGGCCAAGTTGTTAGTGACCAGGACACTTCCCCTGAAAGACATCAGTGGCAACAACCACCACCATTTAGACAATTTAGCTGCAACCTGTACCACCAGCCCCTCCCAGTTTCTCTCCTGAAATTCTGAGGACCCCCAAAATACCCCTAGGAACTTCATCCCAACTCTGCCCCATTGTAGCCCTCCAAGAAGTTTAGGACATCCTGCTTTGGCCCATCTCCCCATAATCAGACCCTCACTTTTCTTCCAATTCACCTTAGCTGATTTCGCCCGCTCAAACAACACCAAAGCCCTGCTAACGTCCTCCACATCTCCCTGCCACTTGACAAACCATTCCATCATCAGCATAAGCCGACACTGAAACCGACTCCCCACCAACTGCCCCCGGAACTGACATCCCCTGCAGCCTCTCCCTCAGCATACACAGCAGTGGATCTATGGCTAGACAGTAGAACTGACCTGAGAGTGGACACTCCTGCCTAATCCCTCTCCTAACTGGGACTGGCCGGCTCAACCCACTCCCCCAAATGTACCATACCGGAAGCCCTGCACTACAATAGCTTGACCCATGATCTAAACCCACTACCCAGGCCAAAAGCTTCCATGGTCCTAAACAGATAGGCATGACACATACAATCAAAAGCTTTTTCTTGATCTATAGAAAATAATCCCAGATCGTGATCATACAGTGGCTTGCGAAAGTATTCACCCCCCTTGGCATTTTTCCTATTTTGTTGCCTTACAACCTAGAATTAAAATAGATTTTTGGGGGGTTTGTATCATTTGATTTACACAACATGCCTACCACTTTGAAGATGCAAAATATTTTTTCTTGTGAAACAAACAAGAAATAAAACAAAAAAACTGAACTTGAGCATGCATCATTATTCAACCCCCCCCCCCCCCCCCCTCCCCCCAAAATCAATATTTTGTAGAGCCACCTTTTGCAGCAATTACAGCTGCAAGTCTCTTGGGGTATGTCTTGGCACATCTAGCCACTGGGATTTTTGCCCATTCTTCAAGGCAAAACTGCTCCAGCTCCTTCAAGTTGGATGGGTTCCATCTTTAAGTCATACCACAGATTCTCAATTGGATTGAGGTCTGGGCTTTGACTAGGCCATTCCAAGACATTTAAATGTTTCCGCTTAAACCACTCAAGTGTTGCTTTAGCAGTAAGGTCATTGTCCTGCTGGAAGGTGAACCTCCATCCCAGTCTCAAATCTCTGGAAGACTGAAACAGGTTTCCCTCAAGAATGTCCCTGTATTTAGCGCCATCCATCATTCCTTCAATTCTGACCAGTTTCCCAGTCCCTGCCGATGAAAAACATCCCCAGAGCATGATGCTGCCACCACCATGCTTCACTGTGGGGATGGTGTTCTCGGGGCGATGAGAGGTGTTGGGTTTGCGCCAACAATAGTGTTTTCGTTGATGGCCAAAAAGCTCAATTTTAGTCTCATCTGATCAGAGTACCTTCTTCCATATGTTTGGGGAGTCTCCCACATGGATTTTCTTTAAGCAATGGCTTTTTCTGGCCACTCTTCCGTAAAGCCCAGCTCTGTGGAGTGTACGGCTTAAAGTGGTCCTATGGACAGATACTCCAATCTCCGCTGTGGAGCTTTGCAGCTCCTTCAGGGTTATCTTTGGTCTCTTTGTTGCCTCTTTGATTAATGCCCTCCTTGCCTGGTCCGTGAGTTTTGGTGGGTGGCCCTCTCCTGGCAGGTTTGTTGTGGTGCCATATTCTTTCAATGTTTTAATAAAGGATTTAATGGTGCTCCGTGGGATGTTCAAAGTTTCTGATATTTTTTTATAACCCAACCCTGATCTGCACTTCTCCACAACTTTGTCCCTGACCTGTTTGGAGAGCTCCTTGGTCTTCATGGTGCCGCTTGCTTGGTGGTGCCCCTTGCTTAGTGGTGTTGAAGACTCTGGGGCCTTTCAGAATATATATACTGAGGTCATGTGACAGATCATGTGACACTTAGATTGCACACAGGTAGACTTTATTTAACTAATTATGTGACTTCTGAAGGTAATAGGTTGCTCCAGATCTTATTTAGGGGCTTCATAGCAAAGGTGGTGAATACATATGCACGCACCACTTTCCCATTATTAATTTTTTAGAATTTTTTTTAACAAGTTATTTTTTAAATTTCACTTCACCAATTTGGACTATTTTGTGTATGTCCATTACATGAAATCCAAATAAAAATCAATTTAAATTACAGGTTGTAATGCAACAAAATAGGAAAAATGCCAAGGGGGATGAATACTTTTACAAGGCACTGTACATCCTAGCGATGTCTACTACATCTCTCAACAGAAAAAGGTTGTTGATTATTGTCCACCCAGGCACACAGTATGCCTGGTCCTTGTGAACTAGTGTCCAAGCAACCTTTAAGAGGGAGAGAGGGAGAGAGAGAGAGAGAGAGAACAACTCCTAAATCAAGAGATTTCCATCACAGTTGATCATTCAGATGAAAGGGCCACTCAGTGATGAAGAAAGCAGCAAGGCCTCTGCAATTAGATACACTACACTCTCTCATTAGAAAGATAATTCTCACAACTTCTCATTTTCCTTATTGTTTATACATAACCAACATACAGTGGGGAAAAAAGTATTTAGTCAGCCACCAATTGTGCAAGGTCTCCCACTTAAAAAGATGAGAGAGGCCTGTAATTTTCATCATAGGTACACGTCAACTATGACAGACAAAATGAGAAAAAAAAATCCTGAAAATCACATTGTAGGATTTTTAATGAATTTATTTGCAAATTATGGTGGAAAATAAGTATTTGGTCACCTACAAACAAGCAAGATATCTGGCTCTCACAGACCTGTAACTTCTTCTTTAAGAGGCTCCTCTGTCCTCCACTCGTTACCTGTATTAATGGCACCTGTTTGAACTTGTTATCAGTAATAAAAGACACCTGTCCACAACCTCAAACAGTCACACTCCAAACTCCACTATGGCCAAGACCAAAGAGCTGTCAAAGGACACCAGAAACAAAATTGTAGACCTGCACCAAGCTGGGAAGACTGAATCTGCAATAGGTAAGCAGCTTGGTTTGAAGAAATCAACTGTGGGAGCAATTATTAGGAAATGGAAGACATACAAGACCACTGATAATCTCCCTCGATCTGGGGCTCCACACAAGATCTCACCCCGTGGGGTCAAAATGATCACAAGAACGGTGAGCAAAAATCCCAGAACCACACGGGGGGACCTAGTGAATGACCTGCAGAGAGCTGGGACCAAAGTAACAAAGCCTACCATCAGTAACACACTACGCCGCCAGGGACTCAAATCCTGCAGTGCCAGACGTGTCCCCCTGCTTAAGCCAGTACATGTCCAGGCCCGTCTGAAGTTTGCTAGAGTGCATTTGGATGATCCAGAAGAGGATTGGGAGAATGTCATATGGTCAGATGAAACCAAAATAGAACTTTTTGGTAAAAACTCAACTCGTCGTGTTTGGAGGACAAAGAATGCTGAGTTGCATCCAAAGAACACCATACCTACTGTGAAGCATGGGGGTGGAAACATCATGCTTTGGGGCTGTTTTTTTGCAAAGGGACCAGGACGACTGTTCCGTGTAAAGGAAAGAATGAATGGGGCCATGTATCGTGAGATTTTGAGTGAAAACCTCCTTCCATCAGCAAGGGCATTGAAGATGAAATGTGCCTGGGTCTTTCAGCATGACAATGATCCCAAACACACCGCCCGGGCAATGAAGAAGTGGCTTCGTAAGAAGCATTTCAAGGTCCTGGAGTGGCCTAGCCAGTCTCCAGATCTCAACCCCATAGAAAATCTTTGGAGGGAGTTGAAAGTCTGTGTTGCCCAGCGACAGCCCCAAAACATCAATGCTCTAGAGGAGATCTGCATGGAGGAATGGGCCAAAATACCAGCAACAGTGTGTGAAAACCTTGTGAAGACTTACAGAAAACATTTGACCTGTGTCATTGCCAACAAAGGGTATATAACAAAGTATTGTGAAACTTTTGTTATTGACCAAATACTTATATTCCACCATAATTTGCAAATAAATTCCTAAAAAATCTTACAATGTGATTTTCTGGAATTTTTTTTCTCATTTTGTCTGTCATAGTTGACGTGTATCTATGATGACAATTACAGGCCTCTCTCATCTTTTTAAGTGGGAGAACTTTGTCACGATCGTCTGATGAATGAACGGACCAAAGCGCAGCGCGTTGAGTGAACATGATAAGTTTAATAGAGTAAAGCACGTAAATACAAAACAAACGACGATTCGTGAAGTCCTCTGCTAAACTGACAGAAACGGAACAATAACCCACAAACCCCACAGGAAAACATACAGAAATAAATATGGCTCCCAATCAGAGATAACGAGCCGACAGCTGACACTCGTTACCTCCGATTGGGAGTCATTGACCAAACCTAGAAATACAACACTTTGACACCCAACATAGAACAAAACCACATAGACTGCACACACCCTGGCTCAACATAATGAGTCCCAGAACCAGGGTGTGACAGTACCCCCCCCTAAAGGCGCGGACTGCGACCGCGCCTCAAAACCCCCAAACAGGGGAGGGCTGGGCGGGCATACCTCCTCGGTGGCGGTTCTGGCTCCGGCCTAGACCACCACCCCACCATAGTCACTACCCGCTTACGTAGGTTCCTCCAAATGACCCCCACCGGTTTAAGGGGCAGCACCGGACTAAGAGGCAGCAATGGACTAAGGGGCAGCACCGGACTAAGGGGCAGCACCAGACTAAGGGGCAGCACCAGACTAAGGGGCAGCACCGGACTAAGGGGCAGCACCAGGATAAGGGGCAGCACCTGACTCAATGGCGGATCCTGGCTGGCTGGCTCTGGCGGATCCTGGCTGGACGGCTCTGGCGGATCCTGGCTGAACGGCTCATGGCTGGCTGAAGGATCTGGCTGCTCATGGCTGGCTGACGGATCTGGCTGCTCATGGCTGGCTGACGGATCTGGCTGCTCATGGCTGGCTGACGGATCTGGCTGCTCATGGCTGGCCGACGGATCTAGCTGATCCTGTCTGGCCGAAGGCTCTGGCTGATCCTGTCTGGCGGAAGGCTCTGGCTGATCCGGTCTGGCGGAAGGCTCTGGCTGATCCTGTCTGGCCGAAGGCTCTGGCTGATCCTGTCTGGCGGAAGGCTCTGGCTGATCCTGTCTGGCGGAAGGCTCTGGCTGATCCGGTCTGGCGGAAGGCTCTGGCTGATCCGGTCTGGCGGAAGGCTCTGGCTGATCCTGTCTGGCCGAAGGCTCTGGCTGATCCTGTCTGGCCGAAGGCTCTGGCTGATCCTGTCTGGCGGAAGGCTCTGGCTGATCCTGTCTGGCGGAAGGCTCTGGCTGATCCGGTCTGGCGGAAGGCTCTGGCTGATCCTGTCTGGCGGAGAGCTCCAGCGGCTCCGGTCTGGCGGACGGCTCTGAAGGCTCATGGCAGACGGGCGGCTTTGCAGGCTCAGTACAGACGGGCAGTTCAGACGGCGTTGGGCAGACGGACAGTTCAGACGGCGTTGGGCAGACGGGCAGTTCAGGCGCCGTTGGGCAGACGGGCAGTTCAGACGGCGTTGGGCAGACGGGCAGTTCAGGCGCCGTTGGGCAGACGGGCAGTTCAGACGGCGTTGGGCAGACGGACAGTTCAGGCCCCGTTGGGCAGACGGCAGACTCTGGCCGTCTGAGGCGCACCGTAGGCCTGGTGCGTGGTGCCGGAACTGGAGGTACCGGGCTGAGGACACGCATCTCAGGGCTAGTGCGGGGAGAAGTAACAGGGCATGCTTGGCCCTGGGGACGCACATAAGGCCTAGTGCGGAGAGCAGCAACAGGGCATGCTGGACCCTGGGGACGCACATAAGGCCTAGTGCGGAGAGCAGGAACAGGCCGGGCTGGGCTGGCGACGCGCACCGTATCCCTGGTGCGAGAGGCCGGAACAGGCCGGGCCGGGCTGGCGAAGCGCACCGTATCCCTGGTGCGTGGAGTAGGAACAGGCCGGGCTGGGCTGGCGACGCGCACCGTATCCCTGGTGCGAGTGGCCGGAACAGGCCGGGCCGGGCTGGCGAAGCGCACCGTATCCCTGGTGCGTGGAGTAGGAACAGGCCGGGCTGAGCTGGCGACGCGCACCGTATCCCTGGTGCGAGTGGCCGGAACAGGCCGGGTCGGGCTGGCGTAGCACACCGTGGGTTTCGTATGAGGCTCAGGAACAGGCCGGGCTGGGCTGGCGACGCGCACCGTACACTTAGTGCGAGGGGCCGGAACAGGCCGTACCGTACTGGGGACACACACTACTGGCTGTACCTCGGGATTAGGAACGGGCCGGACCGGACTGGTTACACACCCCAGTACCTCTCGCCGTGCCTCTACACCTTCCTTCCCTGCCTTTCCCAGTCGCCCCCTTAACCTGGTAGCCTCCTGAATCCGTCCCTTCTCTGCCTCCGTCAGCCCCCTTAACCTGGTAGCCTTCTGAATCTGCCTTGTGGCAGCCTCCTGCTGCTCAGTCGCCCAAGCCATGTGCCCCCCCCAAAAAACGTTTTGGGGTTGCCTCCCGTCCTTCCGACGATGGTCCTGCCGATGCCGTTGCTCCTCTCCTGCCAGGTTCTCCCCCTTCATCGCCCTCCGGTACCGGACGGCCTCCTCCTGGGTAATATGTCCCCAGCCGAGGAGGACATCCACCAACGTTCTCTCCTGACCCGGCGCCTCCTCCCATGTCCAGACCCTTTGCTCCTGGACGCGCTGCTTGGTCTTTCTTTGGTGGGTTATTCAGTCACGATCGTCTGATGAATGAACGGACCAAAGCGCAGCGCGTTGAGTGAACATGATAACTTTAATAGAGTAAAGCACGTAAATACAAAACAAACGACGATTCGTGAAGTCCTCTGCTAAACTGACAGAAACGGAACAATAACCCACAAACCCCACAGGAAAACATACAGAAATAAATATGGCTCCCAATCAGAGATAACGAGCCGACAGCTGACACTCGTTACCTCCGATTGGGAGTCATTGACCAAACCTAGAAATACAACACTTTGACACCCAACATAGAACAAAACCACATAGACTGCACACACCCTGGCTCAACATAATGAGTCCCAGAACCAGGGTGTGACAAACTTGCACAATTGGTGGCTGACTAAATACTTTTTTTCCCCACTGTATATTCAGCGTTCATCACTCCTACGAGACACAGCCTTTGGTTAAGTGGACTGGAATGTGCATTATTTATTACATCTATTCAATTCATTTTAAACTATTATTAAAGGTAATTCCTTCATTTTCCCACGTGCATTGCCAAAGATACAACATTAACAATATAGGCAACCTGTTCAGGCAAAGGATTCTGAACCATGTTCAAACACATGACAACTATTTTTGGGGGTCTTATGTCACCTTATGTCACCATATTGTGATACGACTGTAAGGTTTACAACTAACTGGTGTACTTTATAAAGATTTGACTTGCGTAAGTGACGGAAATGGAAATGGAAATCAAGCGTGGTCTCATGCGCAATGAATTAATTTATTAGATCGCTGTAATTTCATACCCTCCTTTCTCCTCTGCTTTATTCATGTACACACAAAGGATGACAAACAATAACAAGGAAATGCGGCACATGTGTGCAATGCATACAAACACATATAAAACAGCTAAAGACATAGACAGAGACACACACACAGATACACAGAGACACACACACACACACTTTCTTCATAAAGAGTAGACGGTGGGGGACTACCGTACCCTTTCCCTCCCAACCCTCAGGGATGTGAAGGGAATCACAGGGAGGTCAAAGACCAAAGTATCTTAACAAAAGTAATTTAGACACAGCTGTAGAGAGCAGAGACACCTGCTGTCGAAACACAGTGCTCTGTCACATACACATAGCTATACACACACCATTCTACTGCCTCTCACGAACATATAATACTGCAATGCACTGTTACACAACCATAAAACACATTCTAGCATATATGGGTCTTTCTATAAATAATGGGGCCAATGTGTGACATTGGGATAAACATTTCGAAATGGTTTGAAACTAAAATAAAAAAGATTTTAATGCAGTACACCATGTGTACTTAGAGGAATAAAATGTAATATATGCAAATTGGCCCATAACTCCACCTATACAACAACAATATTCAGTTAGTAACTTTAATATGCCATTCTTAGTGCAAATGTTGACAAATCAAAAGGGAAAAAAGTATTTGATCCCCTGCTGATTTTGTACGTTTTCCCACTGACAAAGACATGATCAGTCTATAATTTTAATGGTAGGTTTATTAGAACAGTGAGAGACAGAATAACAAACACAAAATCCAGAAAAACACATATCAAAAGTGTTATAAATTGATTTGCATTTTAATGAGGGAAATAAGTATTTGACCCCTCTGCAAAACATGACTTAGTACTTGGTGGCAAAACCCTTGTTGGCAACCACAGAGGTCAGACGTTTCTTGTAGTTGGCCACAAGGTTTGCACACATCTCAGGAGGGATTTCGTCCCACTCCTCTTTGCAGATCTTCTCCAAGTCATTAAGGTTTCGAGCCTGACGTTTGGCAACTCAAACCTTCAGCTCCCTCCACAGATTTTCTATGGGATTAAGGTCTGGAGACTGGCTAGGCCACTCCAGGACCTTAATGTGCTTCTTCTTGAGCCACTCTTTTGTTGCCTTGGCCGCGTGTTTTGGGTCATTGTCATGCTGGAATACCCATTCACGACCCATTTTCAATGCCCTGGCTGAGGGAAGGAGATTCTCACCCAAGATTTGACGGTACATGGCCCTGTCCATCGTCCCTTTGATACGGTGAAGTTGTCCTGTCCCCTTAGCAGAAAAATACCCCAAAAGCATAATGTTTCCACCTCCATGTTTGACGGTGGGGATGGTGTTCTTGGGGTCATAGGCAGCATTCCTCCTCCTCCAAACACGGCGAGTTGAGTTGATGCCAAAGAGCTCGATTTTGGTCTCATCTGAGCACAACATTTTCACCCAGTTCTCCTCTAAATCATTCAGATGTTCATTGGCAAACTTCAGACGGGCCTGTATACGTATGTGCTTTGTTGAGCAGGGGAACCTTGCGGGTGCTGCAGGATTTCAGTCCTTCACGGCGTAGTGTGTTACCAATTGTTTTCTTGGTGACTATGGTCCCAGCTGGAATTGTGATACAGTGAATTATAAGTGAAATAATCTGTCTGTAAACAATTGTTGGAAAAATGACTTGTGTCATGCACAAAGTAGATGTCCTAACCGACTTGCCAAAACGATAGTTTGTCAACAAGAAATTTGTGGAGTGGTTGAAAAACAAGTTTTAATGACTCCAACCTAAGTGTATGTAAACTTCCGACTTAAACTGTACATATCCTTTAAAAAAATATATCTCCCTTTATTACTTTCCAACCCCACCACCCCTTCCCTAATTGGAGTAAACTATTGAACAACAACGCTTAGGCCTCTACTTCCAGCTTATACATACTATATACATTTTATGGACACAGTCAATTTTACAATAATTGTAATTGTTTGTTTTTACTCCTGAACTTCCTCTACCCTCAACCTCTCTGATCATTTTCATGAAGTCCATCCGGTTTGCTTCTATATGCAATATCTCTCCAACTGTGCTCCTTCACAAAAGCTTTCAACCTATAACCTATATACTTATTATGGACACAGTATGCCCTACATTAGTTATCTTGCTGTTATTAGTTGTTGTTAGTTGTTATTATTCCCATCCTTCAGCTCCATTCAACACCTCCCATCTATCTCTTAACACCATCCACATTGGATTTTTATTTGCCATATATTTTTCAATTGTGCTGTGATGTTTCACAAAAGTTTTGAACCCTTCTATTCTCATTGTTTCTGCAGATTGTACATTGAAAATAAACATTTTTGCTAAAAGTATTATTATATTATTGATTGATTGACTATGACTTTTCAGATCACCCAGTAGTGCTCTTTGCAGGGTTAGCTCCAGGTAAATATTGAAGTCCTTCAGCCATTCCTGGACCTGTGACCAAAAACAAGCCACAAATGGACATTACCAAAACAAATGATCTAATGATTCTGTCTCTTCGCAGCGAAATCTGCAGAGCTGAGAAGATTGTATCCCCCATATAAATAACATTCTATTGGTAGCAAGAATTTTGTATAATAATTTAAATTTAACAACTCTAAGTTTTGAATCAGGCGTCGTTTTGCATATCAGTTCGTAAACACTATGCCATGGAATCGGTACGTCAAAAATCTCTTCCCAACTATTTTGCAATCTATATGGGATGGCTGTCAATCCGTTGGTCCTTAAATGAAACCAGTTATACTTTTTTATTTATCACAATTGTCTTTAACCAATTATGTTCTTTAATGCAGGGTTGACAGACAAGTTCCTTACTTTTTTCCCCCTTCCACATTCCTCTTCCATTTTTGAGGTAATGCTGCAATTATTTGATTGTAATTTTGGTTAGAGCAGACATTTCCATATGTTTCTGTTAGCTGCATATGGGACATAACTCCAACAGTCCTACCTATGATATCGTTTAGATTATACCTTTTTTTTAATCAATTAATATATTTGAGTTTAACCACAATATTTGTTGCATTATTTGTTCTGTCATTTCTGGAGGATTAAATTGAAATTGATTTCCTTTTCAAATAACTGAAAGTGATAGGTTGTAATCTGAATAAAGGGAAAAAGGCCATTCTTGAACATGGGGTGAGACAATCTTACTAATTTGCTAGAGAACCAGTTTGGATTTAAGTATAACTTTTGTATAACTGAATCTTTTAGTGATAGGTCTAATGCTTTAATATTTCACAATTTCTGTCCTCCGAATTCATATTCATTATATAAATAGGCCCGTTTAATTTTGTCTGGCTTGCCGTTCCAAATAAAATTGAATCTTTTTTACTCATATCATTTAAAAAACTGTTCACTAGGCGTAGGCAAGACCATAAGCAAATAGGTAAACTGGGATAATACTAAAGAGTTAATCAGTGTGATTTACCCACAAATAGACAGGTATTTATCTTTTCATGGTAGCAGGATCTTATCTATTTTTGCTAACTTTCTATTAAAAGTTAGATCATTTATTTCATTTGGGATATGTATTCCGAGTATATCCACATCACCATCAGACTATTTTATAAAAATTGGATTTTTTAGTGATCCAATACGTAATACAATACATTTATTATAATTTGGTTGTAATCCAGAGAGGTTAGAAAATGTATCTAGATCCTCTATGAGGCTGTGGAGGAATTCAAGTTGTGGATTTAAAAGAAAACATGAATCATCAGCGTACAATGACACCTTTGATTTTAAGCCCTGGATTTCTAATCCCTTGATATTATTGTTGGATCTGATTTTTAATAGCTAACATTTCGATGGCCATAATAAATAGATATGCCGATAGTGGATAACCTTGTTTTACTCCTCTTGACAGTTTAAAACTTTCTGAGAAATAGCCATTATTTACTATTTTACACCTAGGGTTACTATACGTGATTTTAACCCATTTTATAAGAGATTCTCCCAAATTGAAATGCTCCAGGCATTTATATATAAACTCCAGTCGTACTTTATCAAATGCCTTTTCAAAATCTGCTATGAATAGCAGGCCTGGTTTCCCAGATTTTTCATAGTGTTATATTGTTTCCAGTACTTGCCTTATATTATCTCCAATGTATCGTCCATGTAAAAACCTGTCTGATTGATTTCTGGCTCCCAGGTGTCTTTTATACAGGTAACGAGCTGAGATTAGGAGCACACTCTTAAAGGGAGTGCTCCTAATCTCAGCTTGTTACCTGTATAAAAGACACCTGTCCACAGAAGCAATCAATCAATCAGATTCCAAACTCTCCACCATGGCCAAGACCAAAGAGCTCTCCAAGGATGTCAGGGACAAGATTGTAGACCTACACAAGGCTGGAATGGGCTACAAGACCATCGCCAAGCAGCTTGGTGAGAAGGTGACAACAGTTGGTGCGATTATTCGCAAATGGAAGAAACACAAAATAACTGTCAATCTCCCTCGGCCTGGGGCTGCATGCAAGATCTCACCTCGTGGAGTTGCAATGATCATGAGAACGGTGAGGAATCAGCCCAGAACTACACGGGAGGATCTTGTCAATGATCTCAAGGCAGCTGGGACCATAGTCACCAAGAAAACAATCGGTAACACACTACGCCGTGAAGGACTGAAATTCTGCAGCGCCTGCAAGGTCCCCCTGCTCAAGAAAGCACATATACAGGCCTGTCTGAAGTTTGCCAATGAACATCTGAATGATTTAGAGGAGAACTGGGTGAAAATGTTGTGCTCAGATGAGACCAAAATCGAGCTCTTTGCCATCAACTCAACTCGCCGTGTTTGGAGGAGGAGGAATGCTGCCTATGACCCCAAGAACACCATCCCCACCGTCATACATGGAGGTGGAAACATTATGCTTTGGGGGTGTTTTTCTGCTAAGGGGACAGGACAACTTCACCCCATCAAAGGGACGATGGACGGGGCCATGTACCATCAAATCTTGGGTGAGAACCTCCTTCCCTCAGCCAGGGCATTGAAAATGGGTCGTGGATGGGTATTCCAGCATGACAATGACCCAAAACACACGGCCAAGGGTAGAAGGATTACTTTATCCTATCCCAGGTATTCCTTAAAGAGGTGGGGTTTCAAATGTCTCCGGAAGGTGGTGAGTGACTCCGCTGTCCTGGCGTCGTGAGGGAGCTTGTTCCACCATTGGGGTGCCAGAGCAGCGAACAGTTTTGACTGGGCTGAGCGGGAACTATGCTTCCGCAGAGGTAGGGGAGCCAGCAGGCCAGAGGTGGATGAACGCAGTGCCCTCGTTTGGGTGTAGGGACTGATCAGAGCCTGAAGGTACGGAGGTGCCATTCCCCTCACAGCTCCGTAGGCAAGCACCATGGTCTTGTAGCAGATGCGAGCTTCAACTGGAAGCCAGTGGAGTGTGCGGAGGAGCGGGGTGACGTGAGAGAACTTGGGAAGGTTGAACACCAGACGGGCTGCGGCATTCTGGATGAGTTGTAGGGGTTTAATGGCACAGGCAGGGAGCCCAGCCAACAGCGAGTTGCAGTAATCCAGACGGGAGATGACAAGTGCCTGGATTAGGACCTGTGCCGCTTCCTGTGTAAGGCAGGGTCGTACTCTCCGAATGTTGTAGAGCATGAACCTACAGGATCGGGTCACCGCCTTGATGTTAGCGGAGAACGACAGGGTGTTGTCCAGGGTCACGCCAAGGCTCTTCGCACTCTGGGAGGAGGACACAACGGAGTTGTCAACCGTGATGGCGAGATCATGAAACGGGCAGTCCTTCCCCGGGAGGAAGAGCAGCTCCGTCTTGCCGAGGTTCAGCTTGAGGTGGTGATCCGTCATCCATACTGATATGTCTGCCAGACATGCAGAGATGAGATAGACATTTATAAGAACCAGTTGAACACTGATGTGCTCAATGTAAAACACTATGATGAATGGAAAACACTTCTTCTCCATTCATCATAATGACTTAGGCCTTTTTTTGGTTCAGTGTTGCCATTACTACAGACAGTACATACATAAGTGTGTTGTAAAATATTTGAGAATATTGTTTTTATACTCAGAACACACAAATACACGGTAACAAATATATTTCATTTTTGCACATACATTGGTCTACATACAAAACAGAATTTAATGTATACAGTTACAGTAAAAAAAAAATACAAAATAAAAAATACAATAAAAAAACAATGCTGCATCCTCTCTTCTGTTGCGGTCTGGCCACAGCACCTCATCCACATCACAAGCAATGTATTCCCTGGCCAAGCAGCGGGGGAAATATCGCCTAGCATGGCGATTCCAGCCATGAAAAGCATCAGCTGCTATATCTCCACATGCGTCTTCCATAGCTTGGAGAAGAGGTATACGCGTTTGTGGATTTCGGTCATACACTTTCCATCTCCAGGCAGAAAAAAATTCCTCGATAGGATTGAGGATGGAGAATATGGAGGGAGATAAACAACTAAAAAGCGTGAGTGGGCAGTGAACCAGTTACGAACCAGAGCAGCCCTGTGGAAACTCCCAAATGACAACGTACCTGAGCTGCTCTGGGCCATCTACTCTGGTGGAATGAGTGTGTTGTGTAGGGTGTCCAGGAATGTGATCAGATGGGCGATGTTGTAGGGGCCAAGGGTAGCATGGTGATGGATGACGCCGTGGTGGGTAATCGCTGCACACATTGTGATGTTCCCTCCGCGCTGGCCAGGGACTTGAACAATGGCACGCTGGCCGATGATATTCCTTCCCCTCTTTCGTCTTTTTGTGAGGTTGAATCCACAAAAAGAGAGTATGCATCAATTGTGGGATTGTATAGGACTCACTTGCACATAGTTATATCGCAATTCTTTGACTCTTTCTGAATTGCGTTCAAATAGCACCCTGTAGACCTGCTTCATCCTGAGATTATTTCTGCGCAAGACATGGTAGAGTGTTGATAAGCTTACCCTATCAATATTTTGAAATATCTAATTGTTTTCTATTATTTTTCTTTGTATTTGCCGTAATGTTATGGCGTTATTTTCTAGGACGATGTTCATGATTTCAGTTTCCTGTTCAGGAGACAGAACACGTTCCCGACCACCTTGTGTTGGTAATCTTTCAGTTCTGCCAAACAAATAGTAAAATGCTGTAAATACAAAGTAGAAATACATTTCCCAAATACTTGAAACATACTTTATTTTTACAGTCCTACAGAACAGTCCACAGGTAATACTGTACTCATTGAGTACTGTATTGATATGCAGTACTGCAATTTTCTAGTGAGAGTAGATTTCTTACCTATTCTCATTTCGGAATGTCCGGATGATGGATGCTACAGTGTACCTGCTCAAATTTGGCTGTACTCTTTGCCCAGCCTCCCTCATTGTTAGACCATGGTTGACCACATGATCAACCAAAGTGGCTCGGATCTCATCAGAGATTACGGTCCTTGGCCTTCTTCGTCCTCGTCCTCGTCCTTGTCCTCCCCGTCCTCCTCCTCTTACTCTCACTCCTCCGGCTCTGCCTCTGTTTCCAATGTTGGCATCCATTGCTCCAAAACAGAAGAGCTCACCTGTTGCCCTTTTATGCTAAAGCTCTGATTGCTAATTGTAAAACTGTGTGACGGGTGTTTGCCCATGTGATGAGTCAGTGTGCATATTTGAATGGCAGTGAAAACAAGAGATTTTCTGCATGAAAATTGTGCCAAATGCAAAGATTTGTGTGTAGTGTTTTGAAAAAAGTGTGTTGTAGAACTGCAATTTGAGTGTAAAGCCGGAATTGTGCTTGTAGTTTAGCAGAATTGGTTCAGGGGGTTGGTGCATGAGTTACATGTTGTGGTCATTGTGTCTCAAGTACAGTATTTGTGTGTAAACAATTGAGAAAAACTGTAAAATTATAGACTGATCATGTCTTTGTCAGTGGGCAAACATACAAAATCAGCAGGGGATCAAATACTTTTTTCCCTCACTGTTTATTGTCAAAGAAGTGTGGATAATCATTATTTGCCCCCCCCCCCCCCCCCCCCCCAGTCCTTTTTCCACACAACTTCATCTGGAATTGTTGAATGAGTTTCCTGTAAACAATAGATATTATATTCCGTCACTTTGAGCCATGTAAATATTGTTCTTCTTTTGTTATTATCTGCTAAGCCATTACAATTATAACTGTCTATACTTATTTCACCACTTACCATAATGAGATACATGTTTCTATTCATCATAATATATGTTTGTAAATTTACCAATAAAAAATACCATAGCGATTGAGTGTCCATATAGCTGTACCATGATATTTGCATTGCTACTAAGTAACCCTCCAATTGTTCTCCACTATTCCCCCCGCTAAAGCCCCTCCCCATCACAAGTTGGGTTGTCTTCCCAGTGATCGTGTCACACCCTGGCTCTGGGACTCTATATGTTGAGCCAGGGTGTGTTCATTCTATGTGTTGTGTTTCTATGTCGGGAGTTCTAGTTGTGCTATTTCTATGTTGGCCTGAGTGGCTCCCAATCAGAGGCAACGAGTGTCAGCTGTTGTTGGTTGTCTCTGATTGGGAGCCATATTTAAACTGTCTGTTTTCCCTTTGTGTTTGTGGGATCTTGTTTCCGTTTTGGTTTGTTCCTTGTTGGTTATATTATACCGTAGGACTGCACGTTTCGTTTTGTTGTTTTGTTGTGTATGTTATCACTATCGATAATAAAGATTCAATATGTTCGTTCATCACGCTGCGCCTTGGTCTACTCCATACGACGATCGTGACAGATCGGCATACCACCCCGTCCCCCCGGTTCCCTAGGCCCCCCGAGAGGCCAGGACCCATCCTTCGTAAACAGCACACAGTGCCACCCACAAAACAGAAGCAGTTCAACCGCCAAAAGCATTTCCAATGCTCTCACCTCAATATATATATATATATATTATTATTATTAACTATTAAAAATACATATCTATTCAAATCTTGCATATCTTAATTTCCATCATTATCAATTAATATACGTAATAATGTTGGCAGTTCATGCGAAGGATTGTTACCTATAACCCGGATTGCCATTGTATTACATTACATTTTTGTCAAGCAATTCTTATTTTAGCAAACAATTATTGTGGTTCATCCTATATTCTCCATAACATCCTTACCCCCTTGCAACAGATGTGGGATACACACACACACATACTCTAACACACTCAGCCCCTTTCCTCCACAATCAACCATAAGCTCAGATGCTCAACGGTTGTTACATCCCAGAGCCCAACTCAAGAAAGGACCTGATTTACGAATGCATATATAGTTACAGCTGTTTGAGAAAGCATGCAAGATTGAGCAAAAAGTCTTAGGTGATGGAGATCAGAGCCACCCTCTTCCCCTGAGACACAAACACTCTGGTCCCCTGTTTTTCCCAAGCATCTCCGAGCAGTCAGACCTTTGATTATTTTGTGCCACCGGGGCCACAATAATATGCCCCCTCTCTGATTGTCTGAGTGTGACCCCCTCCCCATGGGTTACTGCAGCCAGTGTTGCCAGCACTGCCACTACCTGGGTGGGGGTACCCCACCGGAATCCCCACTGGCTAGGTACAAGGTCATCAAGGTTCTCATTAGCAGCTTTGAGAATTTCCTTGTATATTATGCTCTCCCATCAGGGGGCTCTGGCTTTGTTGGACCAACCCTGCCAGGCAGGCTCAAAATCTTGAAGGGGCGGTGCTGCTTTGGCTGCATACAGGTAACTTACAGCAGGGCCATAAAACAGATGGGGACTTCTCTTTGGTGTATGGGTTGCTCAGGTGGGTGTCTAGGATATAGGGTTGGGGACTGTTCCATCATGATAGGACAATAAAATAATAGATTAGATGTATACTTTATTTTAAAATGTTTATCCCTAAACTGCACAAAATTGAAAGCTCTCTCTCACAACCCCTAATCACAGACACACGTTGGTTCTGGGATATGCAATCATTTCCTTTCTCACTCACATAACGCCACACTTTTCCAAACACAAAGATGCACACCACACCTTCCATCACAATACATCCACACATACCCACATACTGTACCTTCTATGTCTTCTGTTTGCTATGTTTTTATCTCCACTATGTTGATTGAGTACTTGTGTTCTAATTAGTTATATTTGAAGATTGTTATCATTTCTTGTAATACCGTCTTATCCCTTTATAAAATACTATGAATACTATAAATGTGTTTTATTATTACAATCCCTTTATCGCAATCTTTCTCCATTATCGTAGCTTTTTCGTCACTCATTTCAAGACTCGCCTTCAACTCTTTTACATCCTTACTGACCAACTCTAGTATGCCCAGTTTGTCATTTATCGACTTCAACAGATCGCTTTCCACACTTACCAGTCCCAGTGGTGAAAAGCATAAATCATCTGTATCCGTCGAGGAGTCGTGTTTTCTCTTGGAGATTGATTCTCCTCGTTTACCCTCCATCATGTTTGAGTGTTGCTTGTTGTTGTAATATTTGTCGATTAATTTCTCTAGCCTTATGATTTGTTTTGTGTTATTATCCAGATTGAATGTTATTATTCACAAGTATATCAAGTGCTGATATTTAGTCTAACTTACTGATATTGAATATTATGTTTTTATCTTGAGGTGATTCGCACCGCTGTGCGTTCAATACGCCATCTTGTCACGTGAATCATACACCCCCTTATAACTTAATTTCATGTAATGAAATAATTGTCCAGTGTAGGAAATCCTCACTGATACCCTAGTTTATAGAAAGACCCATATACTGTAACATTCTGTACATAAATACACTCTCCTCTGCCGTCTCACATAAGGACTGTTTTTCTCCCACACACAGGGTGGAGAGGTGTGAAGATAGAGGGAGAGGGGGGTCAGGCCTGCTGATTGCCTCAGTATAAAGTAATAGAGGCTGCCAGCTCAGGATCATTTACTGTGGGGCACAATCCCTGGACGGATCCACAATCCAGTATACAGTGGGGGAAATAAGTATTTAGTCAGCCACCAATTGTGCAAGTTCTCCCACTTAAAAAGATGAGAGAGGCCTGTAATTTTCATCATAGGTACACGTCAACTATGACAGACAAAATGAGAAAAAAAAATCCTGAAAATCACATTGTAGGATTTTTTATGAATTTATTTGCAAATTATGGTGGAAATAAGTATTTGGTCACCTACAAACAAGCAAGATTTCTGGCTCTCACAGACCTGTAACTTCTTCTTTAAGAGGCTCCTCTGTCCTCCACTCGTTACCTGTATTAATGGCACCTGTTTGAACTTGTTATCAGTATAAAAGACACCTGTCCACAACCTCAAACAGTCACACTCCAAACTCCACTATGGCCAAGACCAAAGAGCTGTCAAAGGACACCAGAATCAAAATTGTAGACCTGCACCAGGCTGGGAAGACTGAATCTGCAATAGGTAAGCAGCTTGGTTTGAAGAAATCAACTGTGGGAGCAATTATTAGGAAATGGAAGACATACAAGACCACTGATAATCTCCCTCGATCTGGGGCTCCACGCAAGATCTCACCCCGTGGGGTCAAAATGATCACAAGAACGGTGAGCAAAAATCCCAGAACCACACGGGGGGACCTAGTGAATGACCTGCAGAGAGCTGGGACCAAAGTAACAAAGCCTACCATCAGTAACACACTACGCCGCCAGGGACTCAAATCCTGCAGTGCCAGACGTGTCCCCCTGCTTAAGCCAGTACATGTCCAGGCCCGTCTGAAGTTTGCTAGAGTGCGTTTGGATGATCCAGCTTCACCAGATTCTTCCCTGGTGAAGCTATGCCAGGCCTTTACTGCAGCTATCTTCAGTTCCTACTTGTTCTTGGGGTGTTTTGCCTTCAGTTTTGGCTTCAGCAGGTGAAATGCACACTCAATTGGATTCAGGTCAGGTGATTGACTTGGCCATTGCAGAACATTCCACTTGTTTGCCTTAAAAGATAATTGGGTTGCTTCGCAGTATGCTTCGGGTCATTGTCGATCTGTACTGTGAAGCGCCGTCAAATGAGTTTTTAAGCATTTGGCTGAATCTGAGCAGATAATATAGCCCCAAACACCTCAGAATACATCCTGCTGCTTTTGTCAGCAGTCACATCATCAATAAATACAAGGGAACCCGTTCCATTGGCAGCCATACATGCCCACGCCATAACACTACCTCCACCATGCTTCACAGATGAGGTGGTATGCTTTGGATCATGAGCAGTTCCTTCCCTTCTCTTCCCATCATTCTGGTACAAGTTGATCTTTGTCTCATCTGACCATAGGATGTTGTTCCAGACCTGTACAGGCTTTTTTAGATTTTTTTTGGCAAAATCTGGTCTTCCTGTTTTTGAGGCTTAACAAATGGTTTACATCTTGTGGTAAATCCTCTGTATTTACTCTGGTGTCTTCTCTTGATTGTTGACTTTGACACAGATACGCCTACCTCCTGGAGGGTGTTCTTGATCCGGCCAACTGTTGTGAAGGGGTTTTTCTTCAACAGGGAAATAATTATTCTGTCATCCACCACAGTTCTCTGTGGTCTTCCAGGCATTTTGGTGTTCCTGAGCTCACCAGTGCATTCTTTCTTTTTAAGAACGTACCAAATAGTTGATTTGGCCACACCTAATGTTTTTGCTATCTCTCTGATGGGTTTGTTTAAATGTTTCAGCCTAATGATGGCTTGCTTCACTGGCAGTGACAGCTCTTTGGACTTCATATTGAGGGTTAACAGCAACAGATACCAAATGCAAATGCCACACTTGAAATCAACTCTAGACCTTTTATCTGCTTACCTGTAAATGAACTAATGAGGGACTAACCATGGAACAACTGAGTAGGCAATTGTCCAATTGTCCAAATATTTATGGCCTGACTGTGTACTGTACAATATGCATATATTGTGTGTGTGTGTGTGTGTGTGTGTGTGAGAGTGAGAATAGGACAATATCCAAGCGGGAGAGCTGTGGGAAAGAGTGCACCCGGGAGTTTGTCCGCCTCCACCGAAGCAGCCCTTGTTCTAAACTGAGGTTGGACTCGGTGAGAGAGAGAGAGAGAGAGAGAGAGAGAGAGAGAGAGAGAGAGAGAGAGAGAGAGAGAGAGAGAGAGAGAGAGAGAGAGAGAGAGAGAGAGAGAGAGAGAGAGAGAGAGAGAGAGAGAGAGAGAGAGAGAGAGAGAGAGAGAGAGAGAGAGAGAGAGAGAGAGAGAGAGAGAGAGAGAGAGAGAGAGAGAGAGAGAGAGAGAGAGAGAGAGAGAGAGAGAGAGAGAATGTGCCAAGGAAGCACTGGTGTTTCAGATGCAAATACAGTAATACATACATCTTGCCTCTATCCATCATTGTTATCCTGTCTATGCCTCCCACTGTTTCTATTTGGCAAAGATTCAACAGAACAGGAAGGCTTAGCTTTGAGTCGACACAATCAAATCACCTCTCCAACCGCGTTAATTTTCCCAGATAGCCTCCCTATTGTACCATACTCTTTTTGATCCACTTTCCTGTGATGTTTGATGCACATTGTCATTGCTAGAGGTGCCTTTGCCAGCTCTTTGCTTAACCTGTCATCAGATGTTGATTCACCTCTGTGACAGCTTTCTTTCTGTTATGTGTTTGAGAGCTTTACAAAAGTAATTAAACTGCCTGTCACCAGGGGCGTAGGAGCGACTCTGACATTGGGGGGGTGGGGGGGTTACATTTAGCTTGAAAAACGGGTTTTAAATGCTCATTTCTAGTGACTTTGAGAAAAGGATACAGACCAATCTTAACTTACAAATGGGCAAATTTACAAGGCTAAGGGGGCCCTTGCAGAGGGGAACTTACTCTTGTACAGTCTAATCAGTCTTAGGACCATGGTCATGAAATACTGTACTAAATGACTGTTCATGTGGATATATTCAGTTAAACATCCATTTGATGAAGACTAAGACAGTAATTGTGCAAGTAATTTTGTAGCTATCAAGTATTCTTGGCTTCAAAACATTCACTAGTTTTTCACACAGCCAGAACCATAAGGAAAAGATCTATAAGAATCGTATAAGGTGTTTTTATGTTCTACCTGAAACTTGTAAGTAATACATACGGCTTCAAATACACATACAAGATTCATAGTGGATTCTTGTAATATCTGACTTACAGTGTATGTGGGTGGGCAAGCTTTAGCCAAATAGAAATGTTGTATAAAAATCATACGAGACACATGTAAGTGTGACGAGTACTGAGTATACAAAGAGGTAGGACGCAGATGCAGGAATTAACAAGGTCAAGGTTTACTTAAACAATGACAAAGAGAAATAACAAAGAGGGGACACGACACGAAGCTAAACAATCACAAACAACATCATAAGGAACAGTCCAGGGCTAAATGGGAGTGGGATGAGGTGCAGGTGCGCTGGAGATGATTAGGGTGCGTTGGTTTCCATTTCGGTGTTGCCGAGGTGGTGCGCTCAGACCGGTGGCTCAGTAGACCGGCGAATCAGAGCCCTCACCGCATACGCCGGACTCCCGTCAATGTCCAGGGACGGAGGAGGCATACGCCGGGGGACGGCATTCGCCAGAGGACCAGGAACCACCGGCCTGAGGAGAGACACATGAAAAGTGGGTGAGACACGGTAGTGAGGGGGAAGGAGCAGCCGGTATGATACCTCATTTATCCGCCGGAGGACCTTAAACCGCCCCACAAACTGGGGTCTCAGTTTCTTGCAGGGCAGGCGGAGAGGGATGTTTTTTGTGGACAGCCAGACACAATCCCCAGGCTGGAATACAGGGGCCTCACTGCGGTGGCGGTCGGCTTGGTCCTTCTGCCGTTGAATGGCCCTCTAGAGATGGACATGGGCGGATTCCCAGACCTGTCCGGCCCTGTGGAACCACTCATCGACAGCGGGCGCATCGTTCTGGCTGGGTGTCCAAGGAGCCAGGCCGGCTGGTACCCCAGGACGCACTGGAAGGGAGTGAGCCCCATGGACGAGTGAACGAGGGAGTTCTGGGCATATTCTGCCCAGGGAAGAAACCTCGCCCACTCACCCTGCCGGTCCTGACAGTGGCAATGAAGAAACCTCTCCAGCTCCTGGTTCATGCGCTCCACCTGTCCATTCGACTGAGGCCTATACCTGGAAGTGAGGCTGGCCGTGGCCCCAATCTTCTCCAGGAAAGCCTTCCACACTCGGGAGGTGAATTGGGGGCCACAGTCCGAGACAATGTCCTCCGGAAGTCCATAATGCCGGAAGACCTGTTGGAACAGGACCTCAGTGACCTGGAGAGCAGAAGGAAGACCAGTTAGTGGAAAAAAACAGCATGATTTGGAGAACCGATCTACGACCACCATGACTGTGGTGAAGCCGTCAGAACGTGGAAGGTCGGTGACAAAGTCTATGGACAGGTGTGACCAAGGTCACTGAGGCACTGGGAGAGGAACTAGTTTGCCTGCCGGGGCGTTCTGAGGTGTCTTCATTTGGGCACATACGGAACAGGAGTTGACGTAGCGGGAGACATCAGAAGCCAAGGTGGGCCACCAGTATTTTGGGGCTAGAGAATTGCAGGGTGCACGTAATACCAGAGTGACCTGCCGTAAGGGTAGTGTGCGCCCAGATCAGCAGGTGGTTACGGACACTGGTGGGTACATACACGCTCCCCGGAGGGGCATTGGCAGGCGCTGGGTCCTCCTGAGCCGCCAGGCGGATGTCTTTGTCCACATCCCAAACGACAGGTGCAACGATGAGAGACGAGGGCAGGATAGGAACCCCCAGATCCTTCCTTTCTCCGGTATGGTGCATCCTGGAGAGTGCGTCGGTCTTCACATTCTGGGATCCTGGTAGGACAGAAGGAATTGGAAGCGAGTGAGAAATTGGGCCCACCTGGCTTGACGAGAGTTCATCCGTTTCGCTGCCCGTATGTGCTCCAAATTCCAGTGGTCAGTAAGAATCCAGAATGGATGGCCTGCGCCCTCCAGCCAGTGTCTCCATTCCTCCGGAGCGAGGACCACCGCCAACAGCTCCCTGTTTCCAACTCCATAGTTCCTCTCTGCGGGGGTAAGCTTTTAGAGAAAAGGGCACAGGGATACATTTTCTCTGGCTTACTGTGCCGCTGGGAGAGGACCGCACCCACACCCTCCTCCGATGCGTCCACCTCCAGGATGAAAGGACGAGATGGATCTGGGTGTTTTAGGATGGGCGCTGTGGTGAACCTCTCCTTCAGCCTCTTGAAGGCAGCGTCAGCCTCAGGGTTCCAGGTCAGCTTCTGAGGCCCACCCTTAAGGAGAGCGGTGAGCGGGGCAGCTATGGAGCTGAAGGACCGGATGAAACGCCGGTAGAAATTAGCGAAGCCCAGGACGCTCTGTAGGCCCTTGATGGTGGTGGGAACTGGCCATGACCTGACAGCGTCCGTCTTCACTCCTTCAATGAACACCCCCTGAGGACTGATCCGGTATCCCAGGAAGGAGATGGCCTGTTGGTGGAATTCGCATTTCTCCCCCTTCACCAACAGGCTGTGTTCCCGGAGGCGGAGTAGGACAGCTCGGACGTCCCTGACGTGCTCCTCGAACGTAGCCGAGTAGATCAGGATATCGATGATGTACACCACCACCTGTCTACTCAGCATGTCCCGGAACACATCATTGACGAAGGACTGGAACACAGAAGGTGCGTTGGCGAGGCCATAGGGCATGACGCAGTATTCATAGTGGCCTGAGGTAGCTAATGCCGTCTTCCACTCGTCTCCTTCCTGATTCAGATCAGGTTGTAGGCGCTCCTCAGGTCCAACTTGGTAAAGTATCGGGCCCCTCGTAGCTGCTCGATGGCCGACGGAACCAGAGGGAGGGTGTACCGGTACTTGGTGGTGACTGCGTTCAACCCCCTGTAGTCAATGCATGGTCTCAGTCCTCCGTCCTTTTTGGCCACAAAGAAGAAGCTGGCGGAGGCAGGAGAGGTAGAGCATCTGATGAACCCCTGTTTCAGGGTCTCCGCCACAGACTTCTCCATGGCCTCAGTCTCCGCCATGGAAAGGGGATAAATGCGACTCGTTGGGGGGTGTTGTCCCTCCAGCAGGTCAATGGCACAGTCCCAGGGCCTGTGAGGAGGGAGACACGTAGCCTTTACTGAAGAGAAGACATCGGAGAGATCTGCGTACTCACATGGAATGTTGGCCTGGAGGGCGGACTCCAGACTCTTCACTGACGTGGAACAACAAACCACCGGCAGGCAGGTCTTCTGGCATGAGGTAGATCAGGCTGTGATCCTCTTGGTGCTCCAATTGATGGTGGGGTTGTGTAGTCTGAGCCAGGGCAATCCCAAGACGATCCGGTGAAGGGGTGACGTGACGATGTGGAATGACAGCTCCTTGTGGTGCTCCGGTAGTGTGGGAATGGTGATAGTGATGAGGAGAGTGACATGCGTAATGGTGCCTGATCCAAGGGGTTTATTGTCCAGTGAGGTGACGTGTAGCGGAGAAGGCAGTGGCACGGTGGGCAACCCCCATTCAGAGACCAGCTCCCTATCTATAAGGTTCCCTGCTGATCCGGAATCTATCATAGCAGTAGAAATGGAAGAGAAGCAATAACCAGACACCATTATGGGAACTAAAAACAATGGTTTTATGATAGGAGCTGACGTAACACTCACGGAGCGGCGACAGGAGTCATACCGCCTAGATAGGGAGCCGCCAGGAGATCTGTGGTCCATGGTGGTGTATGGGGTGCTGCCCACCTCCATGGGTGAGGACTCGGAAGCAGGGCTGCTTCCAAAGCTCAGATGGTGTGAGCGTCGAGACTCCGGGAGGTGTTGAGAATGCCGTCTCTCTCTCAACATGTCGTCAAGACGGATGGACGTGGTGATGAGGGTATCAAGGTCCATCTCGTCGTCCCGACATGCGAGTCGTAAGCCTCTCCTGAAGGCTGTGCGCAGAGCACGCTCATTCCAGCCGGAAGACGCCGCCACCGTAAGAAAGCTCAGAGCATACTCGGACCCCTCTCTCTGTTGTAGATGGAGGAGATGCTCACCCCTGTCCTTTCCCTCCGTGGGATGATCAAACACTGCCCTGAACCGAGTGAGGAAGGTGGGGTAGGGTAGTGCCACTGTCTCCTCTCCTTCCCAGACTGCCTTGGCCCAATCCAGCGCCTTCCCTTTAAGTAGCGAAATCACCAGCGCTATCCTGGCTTGGTCAGATGGATATGCCTCAGGCTGACGCGCCAGATAAAGTGAAACCTGTAGCAGGAAGCCGCTACATTTAGTAGTTTTACCGTCAAAGTGCTCCGGTAGGGCGAGGGTTCCCGCAGAAGTGGGTGATAGCCCGGGAACAGGTGGATTGGGGGCACTCGCCGCTCTCTGAGGTGGAACCGGAGAGCTGGGCAGATTATGCAGAGTTTGGAGCACTTCCTGCATGGCGGCGTTCAACTGGGCAAGCTGCTGCTGTGTACTACCTCACATAGGTGCAGATACAGTTGAAGTCGGAAGTTTACATACACCTTAGCCAAATACATTTCCCCTCCCCCGAAGAAGTGTTTAAAAAAAAGAGTATGCCATTACCACTTTAAGAATAAGGATTTTTTTTTGGCCTTGCCAATGCATTGATATTCAAATTATCATTACATTCTAAAATATGTGAGAATCATTTTGCAGTCGCATTTATTATTTTGGATTTGTGTGCCAATGAAAACTGTTTTCACCCAATAACATAAGACACGAAATGTAACTGTCACGGATTCAGCTGAGGCTGCTCCTCCTTGCTCGGGCAGGCTTCGGCGTTCGTCGTCCCCGGAGTACTAACTGCTACCGATCTATGTTTCGGTGGTCGTCTTGTTTGGTCTTTATTGTTTACCCCTGTTTCCCATTATGTTACATTGTATTCCCTTTATAACCCCCTGTCTCTCATTGGTTATTGTGTGTGATTGTTTTCCGTAAGATCGGCATTGCTGTTTGTATGCGAGTATTGTTTCCTCCCTGTTAGGAGGATTTGTTTTGTATGTTCCTTTACTGTGTAGTAAAGTACGTCTGCCAGTAGCTCGGTGTCCTGCGCTTGACTTCGCTCACCGCATACACGTCACCTTGACAGTAACGTAGTTATACTACATTTCTGAAATCTCTATACAAAAAACTGTCTGATAGCTAGATCAAGGATTGTTACAAGGTTCAAGTTCAATGTCTAATTTACCTGATTAATGCATGTTATATGATATAACGACAACTTACACTGCCTTAAATCCAGACAAAATGAGAAAATAAACCCCACAAAATCACATTGTAGGATTTTTTATAAATGTATTTGCAAATTATGGTGGAAAATAAGTATTTGGTCAACAACAAACGTTTCTCAATACTTTGTTATATACCCTTTGTTGGCAATGACACAGGTCAAACGTTTTCTGTAAGGCTTCACAAGGTTTTCACACACTGTTGCTGGTATTTTGGCCCATTCCTCCATGCAGATCTCCTCTAGAGCAGTGATGTTTTGGGGCTGTCTCTGGGCAACACGGACTTTCAACTCCCTCCAAAGATTTTCTATGGGGTTGAGATCTGGGGACTGGCTAGGCCACTCCAGGACCTTGAAATGCTTCTTACGAAGGCACTCCGTCGTTGCCCGGGCGGTGTGTTTGGGATCATTGTCATGCTGAATGATCCAGCCACGTTTCATCTTCAATGCCCTTGCTGATGGAAGGAGGTTTTCACTCAAAATCTCTCGATACATGGCCCCATTCATTCTTTCCTTTACACGGATCAGTCGTCCTGGTCCCTTTGCAGAAGAACAGCCCAAAAGCATGATGTTTCCACCCCCATGCTTCACAGTAGGTATGGTGTTCTTTGGATGCAACTCAGCATTCTTTATCCTCCAAACACGACGAGTTGAGTTTTTACCAAAAAGTTATATTTTGGTTTCATCTGAACATATGACATTCTCCCAATCCTCTTCTGGATCATCCAAATGCACTCTAGCAAACTTCAGACGGGCCTGGACTTAAGCAGGGGGACACGTCTGGCACTGCAGGATTTGAGTCCCTGGCGGCGTAGTGTGTTACTGATGGTAGGCTTTGTTACTTTGGTCCCAGCTCTCTGCAGGTCATTCACTAGGTCCCCCCGTGTGGTTCTGGGATTTTTGCTCACCGTTCTTGTGATCATTTTGACCCCACGGGTGAGATCTTGCGTGGAGCCCCAGATCGAGGGAAATTATCAGTGGTCTTGTATGTCTTCCATTTCCTAATAATTGCTCCCACAGTTGATTTCTTCAAACCAAGCTGCTTACCTGTTGCAGATTCAGTCTTCCCAGCCTGGTGCAGGTCTACAATTTTGTTTCTGGTGTCCTTTGACAGCTCTTTGGTCTTGGCCATAGTGGAGTTTGGAGTGTGACTGTTTGAGGTTGTGGACAGGTGTCTTTTATACTGATAACAAGTTCAAACAGGTGCCATTAATACAGGTAACGAGTGGAGGACAGAGGAGCCTCTTAAAGAAGAAGTTACAGGTCTGTGAGAGCCAGAAATCTTGCTTGTTTGTAGGTGACCAAATACTTATTTTCCACCATAATTTGCAAATAAATTGAAACAATGTGATTTTCTGGATTTTTTTTCTCCTCAATTTGTCTGTCATAGTTGACGTGTACCTATGATGAAAATTACAGGCCTCTCTCATCTTTTTAAGTGGGAGAACTTGCACAATTGGTGGCTGACTAAATACTTTTTCCCCCCACTGTATATATAGCGTTGAAGTCGGAAGTTTACATACACCTTAGCCAAATACATTTAAAATCCGTTTTTCACAATTCCTGACATTTAATCCTAGTACAAAATCCCTGTTTTAGGTCAGTTAGGATCACCACTTTATTTTAAGAATGTGAAATGTCAGAATAATAGTAGAGAGAATGATTTATTTCAGCTTTTATTTCTTTCATCACATTCCCAGTGGGTCAGAAGTTTACACACACTCAATTAGTATTTGGTAGCATTGCCTTTAAATTGTTTAACTTGGGTCAAACGTTTCGGGTAGCCTTCCACAAGCTTCCCACAATAAGTTGGGTGAATTTTGGCCCATTCCTCCTGACAGAGCTGGTGTAACTGAGTCTGGTTTGTAGGCCTCCTTGCTCGCACATGCTTTTTCAGTTCTGCCCACAAATAGGCAGAATATATAGGGTTGAGGTCAGGGCTTTGTGATTGCCACTCCAATACCTTGACTTTGTTACCCTTAAGCCATTTTGCCACAACTTTGGAAGTATGCTTGGGGTCATTGTCCATTTGGAAGACCCATTTGCAACCAAGCTTTAACTTCCTGACTGATGTCTTGAGATGTTGCTTCAATATATCCACATAATTTTCTTTCCTCATGATGCCATCTATTTTGTGAAGTGCACCAGTCCTTCCTGCAGCAAAGCACCCCCACAACATGATGCTGCCACCCCCGTTCTTCACGGTTGGGATGATGTTCTTCGACTTGCAAGGCACCCCCTTTTTCCTCCAAACATAACGATGGTCATTATGACCAAACAGTTCTATTTTTGTTTAATCAGACCAGAGGACATTTCTCCAAAAAGTACGATCTTTGTCCCCATGTGCAATTGCAAACCGTAGTCTGCCTTTTTTATGGCGGTTTTGGAGCAGTGTCTTCTTCCTTGCTAAGCGGCCTTTCCGGTTATGTCGATATAGGACTCGTTTTACTGTGGATATAGATACTTTTGTACCTGTTTCCTCCAGCATCTTCACAAGGTCCTTTGCTGTTGTTCTGGTATTGATTCGCACTTTTCGCACCAATGTTCATCTCTAGGAGACAGAACGCGACTCCTTCTTGAGCGGTATGACGGCTGCGTGGTCCCTTGGTGTTTATAATTGCGTACTATTGTTTGTACAGATGAACGTGGTACCTTCAAGGATGAACCAGACTTGTGGAGGTCTACAATTTTTTTTCTGAGGTCTTGGCTGATTTCTTTTGATTTTCCCATGATGTCAAGCAAAGAGGCACTGAGTTTGAAGGTAGGCCTTGGTACACCTCAAATGATGTCAATTAGTTTATCAGAATCTTCTAAAGCCATGACATCATTTTCTGGAATTTTCAAGCTGTTTAAAGGCACAGTCAACTTAGTGTATGTAAACTTCTGACCCACTGGAATTGTGATACAGTGAATTATAAGTGAAATAATCTGTCTGTAAACAATTGTTGGAAAAATTACTTGTGTCATGCACAAAGTAGATGTCCTAACCGACTTGCCAAAACTATAGTTTGTTAACAAGACATTTGTGGAGTGGTTGAAAAACGAGTTTTAGTGACTCCAACCTAAGTGTATGTAAACTTCAGACTTCAACTGTATATAATAAACAGTATTATCAATCCACAATGGACTGGGTCAAGAATATTCCTTGCCCTGAGCCGAGTAGATGACAACGCAAAGACCGTCAGAAACCTACGTGTATGTAAACTTCCGACTTCAACTGTATGTCAATTATCTGGATGTGTGTACCAATGTACTATAGCTGTGCATAGCTCTTGGAATCAATCCATAAAGTGGACATCTGTCTGTACACACCAAGTAACACACATCGCATGTAGTCAGGGACAATTCCATTGATCAAATCAAACTTAGGTAAACCCAAAATGGCAGGTGAGCCCTTTATGCCCAATATGGTCTGACCTTCAGTCTCAGCTATTTCTCCTATGTCCACAGTGGTTCGGTTTCTCATCTAAACATGTGTAAACAAAGCCTTGACATTCCATTTCCCCTTGTGTGTTGCACCCTAGGGAAGGCACAGTCCACAGCCATACTCTCCATTAAATTGTTTGAAGTTCTGTAGTAATGGTCTTGCTACAGCATCACAAACACAACATAATGGGTGCACCTTCACGTGTCTCCATGACTGACCACTGGGATGCTGCCACTCAAAGCCAGTCTGTGAAAGAGTGGCACATTCCTCCACAAAAGGCTTGAAGTAGCATGTCATATCCAGCTTTTTGGATCCAAACCACAAACTACACAAAAGCACATGCTTATCTCTACTCTCTGGGGTATCTCATTGACACAACACAGTATTGGCCAAATACTGAATTTGAAGGACTGAAAGACTGGCACACCATCACAATTAAATGTAAGGGACAAGAAATCTTCATCACAGTATGCCTTCAAGGTCTGATATAAAGTGTCATCACCTATATCACGTATTACATGTCTACTACAGACATCAGAATGAAAACCTTGATCATGCATACCCTGATTCTCAAGAAGATCTTTCAGCTGATGCTTCAATGGGACATTTATAAAGAAATGTCCTTCCTCTAAACAGTTTTTCACTGTTATGGATGAGGAACAGGACACACATGTGAGTGTTTCTTCTTTAGTTTGTGAATTGCCAAGGTACTTCGTACATACTCTGCAGTTGACCTACTACTAAAAAAAGACTTGCTTGCTGGAACTGCACTTGTCCCAGCAGAATGTAACCATAGAAGTGTCAGCAGGTCTTCCACCAACACACCAGTAGTGTTGTGTCTCAAAGCAAAGGAGAGAATCGATATGCGACTTGGTAATTCTGTAACTCAATCTACATGATCACCACGACAAGAGCTGAAAGTACAAGGAGACGAAGATAGGTAAGCTAACAATACAAATGTATTCCCACGATTTCACATTAAATTCACATGAAATGGAAAGATAAGAAGACTGGTCCAGTAATGTTGCACATGTGTGCTTGGCTAACATTAGCTAACTTAACGTTAGCTAGCTAGCCAGCAAATTTTTCTAAGAAGTGGTGCGTGCTAAAAATAGCGGGCTAGCTAGCTAGCTAGGTGAAACATCAATTTTCTGTTCTAATCATGTGAAGTTAGTGAGAATTGTGTTTCACTCATTCAGCATGGACCGAAAGTTCGCTGTTGTGTGCTGGAGTGAGGGGAGCGATCAAGGGAGGTACAGCGAGGTCAAGACAGATGCTATAAGGCGATTCAATGACAGCAAACTTGGTGACCAGGCAAATCCTCTGGCTGACTATCCTGACATAATTGAGTGGAGGCAGGGGAAGAAGCCGCCAGGAGGGTGGCCCCATTATAATGGCAATGTCATTTTTGTCAGCAATAAGTAGAAATCTTCTGCTTCAGATATGCATTGTTACTTCTTTTTGATTTGATTATTTTACATTTTACCCCTTTTTTCTTCCCAATTGTATTTACAGTCTTGTCCCATCGCTGCAACTCCCGTACGGACTCGGGATATGCGAAGGTGGAGAGCTAAGAGTCCTCCGAAACACGACCCTGCCAAGCTGCACTGCTTCTTGACACACTGCTCAATTACCTGGAAGCCAGCCACACCAATGTGTCGGACGAAACACCGTACAACTGGCAACCAAAGTCAGCTTGCAAGCGCCCGGCCCTCCACAAGGAGTTGCTAGAGCGCGATGAAACAAGGAAATCCTGGCCAGCCAAACCCTCCCCTAACCCGGACGACGCTGGGCCAATTGTGCGCCGCCTCATGGGTCTCCCGGTCACGGCTGGCTGTGACACAGCCTGGGATGGAACCCGGGCTGTAGTGACGCCTCAAGCACTGCGATGCAGTACCTTAGACCGCTGCGCCACTTGGGAGCCATTGTTATTTATTTAAGCATGACATGTCATTCGTTATAAGTTATACTATATGACACTGTTCTTGTGTCTTTATTTCATTCACAGAGTGGAATAACAGTGACACCCATTTCCAGGGCAAAGCTTCCCCTAAACCAGGGATGTGCAAGTCCAGTGCTCCGGGGCCTGATTTGGTGTCACAATTTTCCCCCCAGCCCTATAGCTAATGATGCATTTAGATGGTACGAGGTAGACGGTAGATGGCAAACTGTGTGTCATTGTTTTCAAAGAGAGCACAACGGTGAATGCCATTGAGGAAGGCGGTGAATGTTGTCAGCCGCCATGGTAGAGGGGACTTGCTGCCAGAGTTGAAATATGTAAACTTTTGCCATCTGCCGTAACGTTGAAGATCAACCTGATATTGAGTTTGTATCCAGACAACATGGAGGACAAAATGTTTACTGAAATCACCATAGCAACGCACATGTCTTGCTTTTGCCGTCTTTCTTGCTTTCTTGTCCCTCGTCTAAATGCAGTATAACACACATGATTAAACTAGCATACTAAATTGAAGACCATGATTAGTTGATCATTGAAGTCAGGCGTCTTAGCAGGGGCTGGGGCAAACGTGTGTCACCAATCATGCCACTGAGGACTGTAGTTGCCCATCCCTGCATTACATGCTGATCTAGGTCTGTAGTTTTATTGGAATTTTTGCAACTTTTGTCCATAGAGGGGCGGCAGGTAACCTGGCAGGTAGGAGTGTTGGGCCAGTAACAGAAAGGTTTCTGGATCGAATCCCTGAGCCGACAAGGTAAGAATCTGTCGTTCTGCCCCTGAGCAAGGCAGTTAACCCCCAACAACAAATACTCCCTAGGCGCCAGTGACGTGGATGTCGATTAAGGCAGCCCCCACACCGCTCTGATTCAGAGGGGTTGGGTTAAATGCGGCAGACACATTTCAGTTGAATGCATTCAGTTGTACATAGTAGTCAATCTTGCAGGCTAGATTACATTTAGACTGGGAAAGAGGTTGGATTAAGCCTGACAATTGACCCTAACTCTGGTAAATGTCTTCTTCTACCTTGTATTTGTTTCAGACAACCGACTCCACACAACAACCAAGATTAAATCCCTCACCAGTGATAACGATGTCGAATCCCAGGCTCCCAAGCAAGGCAAGAGGGCATCTGTTCCACCCCAGAAATGTGTCAAAAGTTTGGACACACCTACTCATTCAATGGTTTTTCTTTATTTTTGCTATTTTCTACATTGTAGAATAACAGTGAAGATATCAAAACTATGAAATAACACATATGGAATCAAGTAGTAACCCAAAAAGTGTTAAACAAATCAAAATATATGTTTTATTTGAAATTCTTCAAAGTAGCCACCCTTTGACTTGATAACAGCTTTGCACACTATTGGTCTTCTCTCAACCAGCTTCATGAGGTAGTCACCTGGAATGCATTTCAATTTACAGGTGTGCCTTGTTAAAACTTAATTTGTGGAATTTCTTTCCTTCTTAATGTGTTTGAGCCAATCAGTTGTGTTGTGACAAGGTAGGGTTGGTATACAGAACATAGCCCTATTTGGTAAAAGACCAAGTCCATATTATGGCAAGAACAGATAAAATAAGCAAAGAGAAACGACAGTCCATCCTTACTTTAAGACATGAAGGTCAGTCAATACGGAACATTTCAAGAACTTTGAAGGTTTCTTCAAGTGCAGTCGCAAAAACCATCAAGCGCTATGATGAAACTGACTCTCATGAGGACCGCCACAGGACTGGAAGACCCAGAGTTACCTCTGCTGCAGAGGATAAGTTCATTAGAGTTACCAGCCTCAGCAATTGCAGCCCAAATAAGTGCTTGGCAGAGTTCAAGTAACAGACACATCTCAACATACATTTTCAGAAGAGACTGTGTGAATCAGGCCTTCATGGCCGAATTGCTGCAAAGAAACCACTACTAAAGGACACCAATAATAAAAAGAGACTTGCTTGGGCCAAGAAACACGAGCAATGGACATTAGACCAGTGGAAATCTGTCCTTTGGTCTGATGAGTCCAAATTTTAGATTTTTGGTTCCAACCGCCATGTCTTTGTGAGACGCAGTGTGGGTGAAAAGATGATCTCCACATGTGTGGTTCCTACCGTGAAGCATGAGGAGGATTTATGATGGTGTGGGGGTGCTTTGCTGGTGACACTGTCTGTGATTTATTTAGAATTCAAGGCACACTTAACCAGCTTGGCAACCGCAGCATTCTGCAGCGATACGCCATCCCATCTGGTTTGGGCTTAGTGGGACTATCATTTGTTTTTCAACAGGACAATGACCCAACACACCTCCAGGCTGTGTAAGGGCTATTTGACCAAGGAGGAGAGTGATGGAGTGCTGCATCAGATGACCTGGCCTCCACAATCCCCTGACCTCAACCCAATTGAGATGGTTTGGGATGAGTTCGACCGCAGAGTGAAGGAAAAGCAGCCAACAAGTGCTCAGCATATGTGGGAACTCCTTCAAGACTGTTGGAAAAGCATTCCAGGTGAAGCTGGTTGAGAGAATGCCAAGAGTGTGCAAGCTGTCATCAAGACAAAGGGTGGCTACTTTGAAGAATCTCAAATATAAAATATATTTTCATTCATTTAACACCTTTTTATGGTTACTACATGATTCCATATGTGTTATTTCATAGTTTTGATGTCTTCACTATTATTCTACAATGTAGAAAATAGTAAAAATAAAGAAAAACCCTTGAAAGGTGTCCAAACATTTGACTGGTACTGTATATACAGCTCTGGAAAAAATTAAGAGACATTCAAGTGTCTGTTGAATTCCAACACAGGCACACCTCATTCTACTGAATTAGGTACTGATTAGGTGATCACCTGAACCAAATCTTATTTAATGAGGAAAAGTATAAAAACCACTGCTGTGGTCATCACTATCCTCTAGCAATAGGACCAGCTGGATGGCAAAAACAGTGCTAATAGTACCTCAAAAGTAATATTAATCAAAAAATAACTATTGACCATGCCAAAAGAGTTGAAAATGAAAGTTTTGAGTGAGGAAAAGAAGGGTTCAATTCTGGCTTTACTGGCAGAGGGATACAGTGAGCGTCAGGTTGCTTCCATCCTTAAAATTTAAAAGACGGCGGTTCATATGAACAAGGTCCAGCAGCAGACATTGGGGACAACAAAGCTACAGACTGGCAGAGGGCGAAAATGATTCTCTACTGACCGGGATGACCGCCAACTCATTCGAATGTCACTCAACAACCGTAGGATGACATCTAGTGTCCTACACAAAAAAAAGGCAAACGGCAGCTGGGGTGAAGTGCACGGTGATGACTGTTTGAAACAGGCTCCTAGGGGCAGGGCTGAAGTCGTGCAAAGCTAGAAAAAAGCCCTTCATCAATGAGAAGCAAAGAAGAGCCAGGCTGAGGTTTACAAAATACCACAAGGATTGGACCGTAGAGGACTGGAGTAAGGTCATCTTCTCTGATGAGTCCAATTTTCAGCTTTGCCCAACACCTGGTCGTCTAATGGTTAGACGGAGACCTGGAGAGGCCTACAAGCCACAGTGTCTCTCACCCACTGTGAAATTTGGTGGAGGATCGGTGATGATCTGGGGGTGCTTCAGCAAGGTTGGAATCGGGCAGATTTGTCTTTGTGAAGGACGCATGAATCAAGCCACGTACAAGGTTGTCCTGGAAGAAAACTTGCTTCCTTTTGCGCTGACTTTGTTCCCCAACTCTGAGGATTGGTTTTTCCAGCAGGACAATGCGCCATGCCACACAGCCAGGTCAATCAAGGTGTGGATGGAGGACCACCAGATCAAGACCCTGTCATGGCCAGCCCAATCTCCAGACCTGAACCCCATTGAAAACTTCTGGAATGTGATCAAGAAAAAGATGGATGGTCACAAGCCATCAAACAAAGCCGAGCTGCTTGAATTTTTGCGCCAGGAGTGGCATAAAGTCACCCAACATCAATATGAAAGACTGGTGGAGAGCATGCCAAGACGCATGAAAGCTGTGATTTGAAAATCAGGGTTATTCCACCAAATATTGATTTCCGAACTCTTCCTAAGTTAAAACATTAGTATTGTGTTGTTTAAAAATGGACATGAACTTATTTTCTTTGCATTATTCGAGGTCTGACAACACTGCATCTTTTTTGTTATTTTGACCAGTTGTCATTTTCTGCAAATAAATGCTCTAAATGACAATATTTTTATTTGGAATTTGGGAGAAATGTTGTCAGTAGTTTATAGAATAAAACAAAAATGTTAATTTCACCCAAACACATACCTATAAATAGTAAAACCAGAGAAACGTATATTTTTGCAGTGGTCTCTTAATTTTTTCCAGAGCTGTATATACAGTGCCCTCCACTATTATTGGCACCCCTGTTTAAGATGTGGTCGAGGACTTCCAAAAATTCTCATTTTTTTTAAAACAACATAGAACCCAAATGCAAAAAAAGAGAAAAATCCAACCTTTTATTTAAGTACATTACTTTGGTGGTAAAAAAAAAATTCACACATTTAGAAAAAAAAAACTTGAAATCATGTGTCCCACAATTATTGGCACCCCTAACAATTCCGCTGAAAATGTTAATTGATTTTTTTTTAAATATATTTTTCTGTAGTTGCTAAAGTTGGTCAGGGTATCTAGGAACTTTTAATTAGTAATTCATGACTTCCTGTTTCCCTGGGGTATAAATATGACGTGACACAGAGGCCTAATTATCTTACCCATTTGTCAACATGGCAAAGACAAGAGAACACACCATTCAAGTAAGGCAGATTTGTGTCGACCTTCATAAGTCAGGCAATGGCTACAAGAAAATAGCCACTCGCCTTAACTTGCCCGTATCTACAGTCAGAGGAATCATTAAGAAGTTTAAAACAACTGGAACAGTGACAAACAAGGCTGGAAGAGGTCCCAAGTTTATCTTGCCACAACGCACAGTGAGGAGGATGGTAAGAGAAGTAAAAAAAAGTCCTAAGCTCACTGTCACAGAATTGCATCAAAGAGTGGCATCTTGGGGTCACAAAGTCTCCAAAACAACCATCAGACGCTCTCTACATGCCAACAAGCTGTTTGGGAGGCATGCAAGGAAAAAGCCTTTTCTCACTAACACTCACAAACGTAAACGTCTGGAGTTTGCTAAGCGGCACTGGGACTTCAACTGGGATCGTGTGCTTTGGTCAGATGAGACTAAGATTGAGCTTTTTGGCAACAAACACTCTAAGTGGGTCTGGCGTAAAACAAAAGATGAGTATGCCGAAAAGCACCTCATGCCCACCGTGAAGTATGGTGGAGGATCTGTGATGCTGTGGGCCTGTTTCTCTTCCAAAGGCCCTGGGAACCTTGTTAGGGTGCATCGCATTATGAACGCTTTGAACTACCAGGACATTTTAAATAAAAACCTGATGGCCTCTGCCAGAAAGCTGAAGATGGGTCGTCATTGGGTCTTTCAGCAGGATAATGATCCAAAACATGTGGCAAAATCTACACAAAAATGGTTCAGCAGTCACAAACTCAAGGTCCTCCCATGGCCATCTCAGTCCCCAGACCTCAACCCAATCGAAAACCTGTGGGGCGAGCTAAAGAGGAGAGTGCATAAGAGAGGACCCAGGACACTGGATGATCTAGAAAGATTGTGCAAAGAAGAATGGTCAAAGATCCCTCTCTCTGTGTTCTCCAATCTTGTGAAATGTTATAGGAGGAGATTAAGTGCTGTCTTGTTGGCAAAAGGGGGTTGTACAAAGTATTAACATCAGGGGTGCCAATAATTGTGGGACACATGAAATCAAGTTTTTTTTTTCTAAATGTGTGATTTTTTTTTTTTACACCAAAGTAATGTACTTAAATAAAAGGTTGGATTTTTCTCTTTTTTTGCATATGGGTTCTATGTTGTTTAAAAAAAAAGGAGAATTTTTGGAAGTCCTCGACCACATCTTAAACAGGGGTGCCAATAATTGTGGAGGGCACTGTATAAACAGTATCAAACCTATTAGGAAAACATTTATTTTGTAGAGGTCACATTGTCAGAACATACACTTTTCTTATAATACTCATAGAGGACACATATAATAAATATATTTTGTCTCATACAGTGCATTCGGAAAGTATTCAGACCCCTTGACTTTTTCCACATTGTGTTATGTTACAGCCTTATTCTAAAATGGATTAAATTGTTGTTTTTTTCCTTCATCAATCTACACACAATACCCCATAATGACAAAGCATAAACAGGTTTTAAAAAAACGGAAATATCACATTTACAGAAGTATTCAGACCCTTTACTCAGTACTTTGTTGAAGCATTTTTGGCAGCGAATACAGCCTCGAGTCGTCTTGGGTATGACGCTACAAGCTTGGCACACCTGTATTTGGAGAGTTACTCCCATTTTTATTTGCAGATCGTCCCAAGCACTGTCAGGTTGGATGGGGAGCGTCGCTGCACAGCTATTTTCAGGTCTCTCCAGAGATGTTCGATCGGGTTCAAGTCTGGGCTCTGGCTGGGCCACTCAAGGACATTCAGAGACTTGTCCCGAAGCCACTCCTGCATTGTCTTGGCTGTGTCCTTAGGGTCGTTGTCCTTTTGGAAGGTGAACCTTCACCCCAGTCTGAGGTCCTGAGAGCTCTGGAGCAGGTTTTCATCAAGGATCTCTCTGTAGTTTGCTCTGTTAATCTTTCCCTTGATCCTGACTAGTCTCACAGTCCCTGCCGCTGAAAAACATCCCCACTCCATGATGCTGCCACCACCATGCTTCACCGTAGGGATGGTGCCAGGTTTCCTCCAAACGTGACGATTGGCATTTCTCATGGTCTTAGAGTCCTTTTGGTGCCTTTTGTCAAACTCTAAGTGGGCTGTCATGTGCCTTTTAATGAGAAGTGGCTTCCGTCTAGCCAATCTACCATAAAAGCCTGATTGGTGGAGTGCTGCAGAGATGGTTGTCCTTCTGGAAGGGTCTCCCATCTCCACAGAGGAACTCTGGAGCTCTGTCAGAGTGACCATTGGGTTCTTGGTCACCTCCCTGACCAAGGCCCTTCTCCCCTGATTGCTCAGTTTGGCCGGGCAGCCAGCTCTAGTAAGAGTCTTGGTGGTTCCAAACTTCTTCCTTTTAAGAATGATGGAGGCTACTGTGTTCTTGGGGACCTTCAATGCTGCAGACATTTTTTGGTACCCTTCCCCAGATCTGTGCCTTGACACAATCCTGTCTCAGAGCTCTACGGACAATTCCTTCAACCTCATGGCTTGGTTTATGTTCTGACATGCACTGTCAACTGTGGGACCTTATATAGACAGGTGTGTGCCTTTCCAAATCATGTCCAATCAATTGAATTTACCACAGGTGGACTCTAAACAAATTGTAGAAACATCTCAAGGATGATCAATGGAAACATATCTGGGTCTGAATACTTAAGGGTAAATAAGGGTTTTCTTTTTCTTTTTTTTATAAATCTGCAAACATTTCTAAAAACCTGTTTTTGCTTTGTCATTTTGGGGTATTGTGTGTAGATTGATGAGGATTTTGTTTTATTTAATCAATTTCAGAATAAGGCTGTAACGTAACAAAATATGGAAAAAGTAAAGGGATCTGAATACTTTCCGAAATCACTGCATATGTCATACCATATCTTTGTAGGAAAATCACCACAATCATGTATTCAATTGTGTTTGCCTCATAAGGCATATAAGTTAACAGATATACAAATACACAACTGTCATAGAAGGCAAAACATACAAAATCTTACCAGATCCTTATTAGATTACTTATTAGATTTTTGTAGAAAAAGACTTCTGCCATACAAGATTCTTGATTTTCATGATTATTTTCAATATGGGGAACTACCCAGCGTTATCTAGGTAGACAAAACCTGACACAGCTAAATATTACTAAACTAGCAAATAAAATGGCTAAACTCCAATGTACTGATAGAGGAAATACCAATTTTCTTCTAAAGAATGTATAAGGAAGGTATCATGTTTAAGAATGATTGTAAATAAGGACTGTAGAATTGTCACACAAGCAATTAACAAAGGTGTAAGATGATGTATGCTCAATACAAAAGTATAACCAACTCTTCACAGCTCTACCACAAAAATGGAAAAGGCTTAAAAGATACAGGAATTAATTAGTTTGTATGCCTCCAATGAAAAACCAATTATGGCTTAAAATGACTAGTATAAGTTTCACTTCAGGTCGAGAGGTTTGACAACTATGCCACATAAAATTCGAGATAGTTGGGAACAGATTTTTGATATCCCAATACCATGTTATCACGTATATAACAGTTTTCAATTTAAACGATTATATACAATTCTTGCCACAAAAAGAATGCTCAATATATGGGGCATTGAACAGTCAGCCCTATGCAGACTCTGCCACGAGGAAACAAAATCAACAGATCATCAACTTTTGGTACTTTCCTTCAGTGGCTCGCTTTTGGAGTCAGGTCCAGGAGTGGATGTTAAGTCATAATGTCTGTGTTCAGATGAACCTACAAACAGTACTGTATGGAGATTGGAAAAACCACAATCAATCAATTTGAAATATGATTATACTCTTAGGTAAAGTATTTATTTTTAGAGGAATCTAGATATAAATGGTACAAATAGAGAGGTTCAAGACCCTTGTAAGACATCACAGTAAAATAAGGTTGTATTGCAAAAGGAAATAGTAAAATGATAGTGTACTGTGAAAGATGGGTCTGTCTGTGGACATCTTAGGGTTGGAATTAAGATTAGAGTGTACTGTATATGTGTGCGGAAAGTGGCTGTACAGTGCTTTTTCTCTCTCACTGCCACACTGCTTGTATCAAACAAGAGTGAGAACAAAGCAGTCAGTGGGGGCAGGGGAAGTGACTCATTTTCCAGCAGCGGAGCCCTTTTCATTATTAAAAATAATAATATTAAAAACATTTTTTTAGAATGTTTTTATTCGGGGGGACGATTTTACCTGATTCTAATATGTTTGCATGATTGGAATGTTAACACAGTTTTGGGTGTTCCCCGTGCAGACATAATATGATTAGAACAAGGTAAAAAATAAAAAATAAATATGTTGAATAATCATCCGGATTAAATGTTAAATAGTCGGGAGGCATATCCAACACTGGTAAATATTACATAAAATCTCTTTGTTGTTGAATGCAGAAATCACTTAATCAATGGGTGGACAATGACCAGCCAACCAGCAGTAGTGTTTGTTTGACACAGGGGACAGACAGAATTAAGGTTGGTCTGACCCGTTCATGAACGAACGTGACAGAAGATCCCACCAAACGAGGACCAAGCAGCGTGCCCAGGAAGAGCGAATAGCCATGTCACAGGTGGGCAAATTGTGGTCATGGGAAGAGATATTTGCGGGGAAAGGGCCATGGGCGAAGGTAAATGCCCAGGCAGGAGAGGAGCAACGGCAACACAGAGGACGCCGGTCGAGGAGGAAGCCCGAGAGACAGCCCCAAGAAAAAAATTTTGGGGGGCTAAAAGGGTGGTTGGCGGAGCCTATCGTTAGAGCAGAGCCAACTCCCCGTACTCACGCGAGGAGGCGTGTGACTGGGCAGGCTCCGTGTTATGCGGAGCTACGTACTGTGTCGCCAGTGTGCCGGCACAGTCCTGTACGTCCTAGCACCACGCACGTGCCGTGCAAAGATGGGCATCCAAACAGGACGGGGTGTGCCGGCTCAACGCTCCTGGTCTCCAGTACGCCTCCTCGGTCCCGCATATCCTGCGCCGGTTCTATGAGCTGTATCGCCAGTACGCATGCACAGCCCAGTGCGTCCTGTGCCAGCGCCCCGCACGTGTAGTGCGAAAGTGGGTAGCCAGCCAGGACGGGTTGTGCCAGCTCTCCGCTCCAGACCTCCAGTCCGCCTTCGCAGTCCGGTCCGGCCCGCTCCAAGCCAGTGGTGCGCGTCGCCAGCCCGACCCGGGCCGTTCCTGTTCCTCGCACCAAGCCAGTGGTGCGCGTCGCCAGCCCGGCCCGGCCTGTTCCTGCCCCTCGCACCAAGCCAGTGGTGCGCGTCGCCAGCCCGGTCCGGCCTGTTCCTGTCCCTCGCACCAAGCCAGTGGTGCGCGTCGCCAGCCCGGCCCGGCCTGTTCCTGCCCCTCGCACCAAGCCAGTGGTGCGCGTCGCCAGCCCGGCCCGGCCTGTTCCTGCCCCTCGCACCAAGCCAGTGGTGCACGTCGCCAGCCCGGCCCGGCCTGTTCCTGTCCCTCGCACCAAGGCAGTGGTGCGCGTCGCCAGCCCGGTCCGGCCTGTTCCTGCCCCTCGCACCAAGACAGTGGTGCGCGTCGCCAGCCCGGCCCGGCCTGTTCCTGCCCCTCGCACCAAGCCAGTGGTGCGCGTCGCCAGCCCGGCCCGGCCTGTTCCTGTCCCTCGCACCAAGCCAGTGGTGCGCGTCGCCAGCCCGGCCCGGCCTGTTCCTGCCCCTCGCACCAAGCCAGTGGTGCGCGTCGCCAGCCCGGCCCGGCCTGTTCCTGCCCCTCGCACCAAGCCAGTGGTGCACGTCGCCAGCCCGGCCCGGCCTGTTCCTGTCCCTCGCACCAAGGCAGTGGTGCGCGTCGCCAGCCCGGCCCGGCCTGTTCCTGCCCCTCGCACCAAGCCAGTGGTGCGCGTCGCCAGCCCGGCCCGGCCTGTTTCTGCTCCTCGCACCAAGCCAGTGGTGAGTGTGTCGAGTCCGGCACGACCCATGCCCGTTCCACCGGTGCCTGGTCCGGCACCAGTCAGCAGCTCCAGTCCGGAGCCAGATCAGTCCGCTCCACCGGTGCCTGATCCAGCTCCGGTCAGCTGCTCCACTCCGGAGCCAGAGCAGTCCACTCCACCGGGGTCCAGTCCAGCTCCGGTCAGCGGCTCCACTCCGGAGCCAGAGCAGTCCGCTCCACCGGTGCCTGATCCAGCTCCGGTCAGCGGCTCCACTCCGGAGCCAGAGCAGTCCGCTCCACCGGGGTCCAGTCCAGATCCGGTCAGCGGCTCCAGTCCGGAGCCTGAGTAGTCCGCTCCACCGGTGCCCGGTCCAGCTCCGGTCAGCGGCTCCAGTCCAGACCCAGACGTCAGCCCCTCTCCAGGTTCGGGGTCTCCCACACCAGGGTCCAGACAGGGCTTGGAGTATAGTGGGAGGAAGGAGAGGGGAAGCAGCGCGCCGAGCTCCAGACCAGACCAGGGGCGCAACAGGAAGGCGGAGAATAGGTGGTGGTCACGCCCACCCGGCCCCTACCCTGTTAAGTAAAGGTTGTGCGGTCGGAGTCCGCACCTTTGGGGGGGGGGGTACTGTCACGCCCTGACTCTGGGGACTCTTATTTGTTGAGTCAGGGTGTGACTTTCTATGTTGTGATGTTCTATGTTGTATTTTCTAGGTTTAGATCTAGTACGTCTATTTCTATGTTGGCCGGTGTGGTTCCCAATCAGAGGCAGCTGTCACTCGTTGTCTCTGATTGGGGACCATACTTAGGCAGCCTATTAGTACTAGTGGGTTGTGGGATCTTGTTCCGTGTTAGGTATGTTGTGTGTGTACCTTGGATTTCACATTTCGTTTCTTGTTTTGTCGTTGTGTTTATAAGTCAAATAAACATGTATGCATATCACGCTGCACCTTGGTCTGACCCGTTCATGAACGAACGTGACAGATTGCCTTATTGTTACAAAATAAAATTATATTTATTTTATATGTCAAGTTCTTGATGATTGTTATCTTTCATTTACTCCTTAAAACACGCACACACAAACAAATTCACATTCACGCTCTCAAAGGACCATGAAGCACAGTACATTCTACATTCTCTGTGTTTTCTCTGAATTGTATTACATTTACATTTTAGTCATTTAGCAGACGCTCTTATCCAGAGCATGAGTGAGTGCATAAATTTTTTTTTTTCAAGTGATGCTCATAAAATATCATCTAAGAAATGTGGCACTGAAATATAATGAAGCAATTTGGTGTGAGAGGCCATAAAACATCCTCACCTTGAAGAGGAAGTGATGAAAAAGCTTTTCTATTTGATTTCACTTTGTTCTTCATTTCACCCCTAAGAAATAAAAGTGGATCAATAAAGTTACAAGGATGTTTTCTCCCCAGGTTCCCAGGACAAGTCTCAAATAATGTGTTGTCATACCAACACAACAGGAACTGCTATACTGTATTGTTGGGTAGAGCTTGCAAGAAAGGCATTTCACTGTACTTGTGAACGTGACTTGAAACTATAGTGTCCACAAAAACACAGTGTCCACAAGGCAGATTAAAACAACACAGTGTATACTATATGTTCAAATATCCATGGATACTAGCATGCCACTTAGAGAGCATGCCCATACATTGCTTCATTCTAAGTTGTATGTCAGTGTTGATACAGTGCAGCGTCTGTCTCTTACTGTCAATCTACACATTACTGTACTTACTATAAATATGTAGTGATGGACTGGCTAGAACCAGTTAACACATGAATAGTATGCTGCAGCATGTTATTATCCTGCAGTGCGCTTCCTTGATTGCATTTCATTCAATAAATTATCATCTCCAAGTCCTGAATTCTGTAAATGAACGAGTCAGCTTTTCAGATTAGCATTTACAGTAGGCCTATAATTCTTACAGAGACTAAAAATATGGGTCCAATCTTTTAACTAATACTTTTTAGACATATACTGTAGACTCTACATTTGAGGCCAGAAAAAGGCTAGAGCGCTTATATCTCTACATTCATATGTCCATCCATCACCACTGATGATGGTCATCAGGGACAAGTCTCAACAAGACAGACAAGATGTCCACATGAGGGACCAGATGAATCGAGGAAAAGTATTCAATTTAAAATCACTGTGAAGCTTCATTCAGTAGAATGGGAGCAGAGCTTTCACTCCTCCATGGGGTGTTTCTAATTTCAACGTAAATTCAAGTCTCACTGCTGGTGCCAAGCCTTCAAATATTACTTGGATGTGCTGAGACATTGATATTTAGGAGTGCTATTATTATTATTACTCGGTTCCGAAGGAGAGCACCTGCAGTCAAAAAGTAAAATAAGGGTAGTCTAAGGCCGGTACCCCACAGTCCAGGGATCGTCCTGTTCAATAACAGATAAAACACAAAGACAACCTTGAGAGACCTGCTGACAGAAATCACATAACAGTTATGCACACATTATTGTGTGTTTGCTCTACACAGACCCTCACACTGACAGCCCATTGATTCAGAACACATCTATTCCCTGAGGATTTATACATAGCAGTGACTGGGTAATGTTCCACACTGGCAGAAGCACATCCAAGACCATGGTAGGTATATAGGTTAGAGACCATTTTGGACACCTGAACCACCTTGGAATACATGGAGGTCCCCTATGCATGACGCTTCGCCCAATTATTGAGCAGGCTAGAGTTTATTTTCCGTCAGGCACAGACAGGGCAGCCTCTCTAGGCGCTGGGGGAGGGTATAGGCCAGGTCGAACTGGATAAATGGGAATCATTGAACATCATAACGCTTTGAGGCTGCTGCTGGAGGCAGTGAGGTGTTGAATCAAACACTTCCACAGCTGTCTCTGCATCTGGCTGGTCTTAACGAAGAGGAGAGAGAGAAGGAGCTGCCCGCCCCAGCCCACCGTGTGCTCAGCAGGAGCTGTCAGTATAGAGCCCCATCCGGAGCCCACCTAGTGAAAATATGTAATGTCCACTGTCAGCTGAAAAGGGTCTTAGAACAAAATGTTTAAGACTAAAGGCTCAATTAAATGGACTGCATTGCAGTTTTTACACAGTATCATACAAACATGCCTTATTTTTTCTTGTGTTCAAATAAAATTGCTTTTATGGTTGTGGGTACTGTTAGAATACTAGGTAGACTATTTCTCCTCACAGGTAGATTATTCCAGAATACGACACATGTACAGGATATAGTTTATAAAGAAACATACTGTTAAACATAGAAATGGTGGAAATAGCATTCGTTCTGAAAGTGTCTGAGAAACTATTTGTTTGTTTTCCAGAGACATCTTCATCCAGATATGTTGTATTTCTTGTTTATTCCTTTCATTCTATATGACTGTTTCATAATATACTGGCCCCGTGTAGCTCAGTTGGTAGAGCATGGCGCTTGCAACGCCAGGGTTGTGGGTTCGATTCCCACGGGGGTCCAGTATGGAAAGAAAATGTATGCACTCACTAACTGTAAGTCGCTCTGGATAAGAGTGTCTGCTAAAATGTTAAAAAATAAATATGTTTTTTGTGTGGACCCCAGGAAGAAAATCTGTAAAGGTAATAGCTGAAAAGGATTTCTATCTTCACATGGGTGCTGCCTACTGATCAGGAGCTCCTTGCCCGTGTAAACTGGGAAGACAAGGAGCAACTAAGGGTATTTAAATGTGTGAAATACATGTTTTTTCTGCAGAGTCCTTTGCCATTATGCCCTATTCTTTAACCTTCACAGTGAAACACCATCCAGCCCTATCTGACTGGTTCAATATCCTCAATTGAATCCATACATCATCATCATCACATATTTTACTGGGAGCAGAGGAATAGGACATTAAAGTCAGACCACTCTTCCCTGTGCTATAGGGGGCAGGTCTCTGAGCTAGATCACTAGACACAGGATGCCATCATAATGTTGTTATGATTTCTGCTTAGATGAGAATAATCTAGAGTTTGCTATACACAGTGAGGAGATCCAAACATTGCTCCTAAGAGCTTATCAGACTTGCAACCATTTTTATGGCTTATCTGTATATAGTCATCCCCCCCCCCCCCCCACACACACACACAGACACAGACACATTTTTCTCTGATTGCTTCACATTGTAGCAAGCCTCTATATGATATGTGGCGAATGCATTCACAGCGGGTGTGCTATAATCATGAAAAGCAATGCCAAATATCTCTTCTGGAATACAATCATACTGAACGTAGATGTTAAACCTTTGTGTTGTAAAAGCTTTAGCAGATGAAAGCTTTAGCTTCAGCAGGATCTGTGTAATGATCAGTGACAGCTGCAGCCCTGCTCCTCTCACACACGTAAGGCAGGCAGGCAGCATCCTGGCTTACCTCAGGGAAAGCACTATACCCTGGGACTCGCCTAGCTGAAGACACGAAAAGACGGAAGACAAGGCAGAAGAGAAGACAGAGGGAAGAGCGGAAGAGGGGAAGAAGGTGTGCGAGCCCCCCGGAGAGCAACCTAGCATGTCTAAAGAGTGAGTCAGCAGAAGTCGAAGCATCAGAGACAACGGCAGTTGGAAGAGGGAGGAAATGGAGGAGGGAAGGAGGGATGGAGAGATGGAGAGAGGGCGGGAGGGCTAGATACCAAAGGAGGGGTGATATAATGCCGGATTGGTGCTCCAGACAGCTCCGGCCTGGTGATATAATGCAGGCAATCCCACTAAGTGCTGCCCAATGATTCCATTTCTGGAATGAGAGGCAGTGCTACAGATAGCCTAATCGAGATGACATGACCCCGTGTCTAAGAAGACCGTATGTATTCTGTAGCGAGCCCATCTCTGCTGCAGTTCTCCTAGCCGACACCCAGAACTGCAGGCACACACACACACACACACTCTCCCTCAATGCGAGTCCATTATATTATTAAGCAGCATTGCTCTACCGACCACAAAACATTGAGCCGCTCACACGAGGCACCACATGCATGCTGATCAGCTCCAGATAGGAAGAAAATGAGAAAGATGGAGGAGGGGAGGAGAATGATTAATTGAGCAAGTATATCTGATGCTCTTGTACCCGTTACCTAGTGTGGGTGTTAATTGGGCATTGCCATTTTAGCTGCATAAAGGGATTAGGACTAGGGCTTTTTATTGACTGTCATGTCTCCCACAGTGAAAAAACTGAAATTCACTACTTTCATTAATCTGCTTGCTCTGCCTTCATATTTAGCCTCACATTGAAGTGTTTTACCATTTTCTTTTCAAGACAACCAGTGCTACTAGTAGAACACAAAACAATTTGACATAAACAGTTACATTAATGAGTTTTATTGACAAATATCAATAAACAAATAAGGTCCACCAAGCAAAAACCAGATAAAAATGAATTTATAAGAATGTTGTAAGTACAGAAATTGTTTGCTCAGTGGGAAATGAATATCCAACAAGTCAGTGACAACTGTGTGGAGTCTGAAGTTGGTGACAGCAACTATGTGAGCTTATTCCATAACTATAAACGTTGGCGAGCATCCACACCAGCTGACCGTTTATCGTTCTGCAGTACACCTATCAATTAACTGATCAACCCATCCTACTGCATGCTGTAGGCCATAGCCGCAGGAAGTAGATTCGGGTGAGGGTGCTGTGTTTTTTTCGCTGACGGTGGGAGGGGGGATGCATAAAATAATAAAAAATGCCCACGCTACTGACATCTATATCTGTCCGCTAACACAGGACTAGTAAAGGCCCATTGCACTACTTTTGTGATAATTTTTTTGACTACATGTATTTGCATTTGAGTGTTTACCAGCATTTGTAACTTGAGTCTGATAATTATCTGTACAAAACAGTTAATTTGATAATGATTGTGGAATATAAAAATACTTGCATGATATATGTTTTCCAGTTTTTTTAAATACTTTGCAAATGCAACTTCTTTTTACGTGAAAACTTAAATGGTCCAATAATATTTGCCGCTCCTCTGTGAATCTGTGCCTGACAGTAGGCTGTTAGAGATTGCGCAGATTGAAAATCCGTCAGCCTGAATCCGCTTGATGCACTGTTCCAAATGGTACAAATAGGGTTTGTAAGGTCATGAAAAGTCATGGAAATTAGTTGCATAATTTTTTAAATGTAATTCATGAAGGCACACTTTTAAATATTATCAATCACTTAAAAATCTACATATCATCCATTATCGGAATGACCCTTCAGTGTCTGTGTGTGCTGCGTGTGTGCGAGTGCGAGTGGGCTGTTGCCTGAGGAGAGAGAGCGCGACATTTCAGCAGCAGGTATAAAATAATGACAGACAACAGACTAAGTAGAAAGCCAATTCAAAACATACTGTAACTTGTAGCAGTTATCTCGCTCGTTAACTATAGCTAACTAAGCATTAATGTCGTTGTCGCCTTTCCACCGGCACTGTAGTAGCCATGTAATTGCGACAACGTTAAACATATTTTAAGAATAGCCTAATTGACAAATAACTTGCTGTGCATAGATCTCCCCCGAAACATGAATATTTGAGCCTCATATATAAACATGTCTAGTTAGATACCTTGCATTGAAGTAGCCTACCTTGTCCATTTGATCCCTGATTCATTGAATGAGGGAATTATTTTTGAAAGACAAAAGTATTTGGTTGTAATTTTGCAATATTTTATATCAAGGGTGGCAACCATCCTCCAGGATAGCTACTGGGTGTGCAGGCTTTTGTTCAAGCCCTGGTCTAACCACATTGTAGCCTAAACATCAGCTGCTCAACGGGACCTTGATAAACAGACTTGGGTGTTCCAGGTCTGGATCAAAGCCAAGCCTGCACACCAAGGAGCTCTCCAGATGGAGCGTTAAGCCCATGTTGACAATATGTGACTAACAGTGCAATTCTACTTTGTGGGGGGTTAAGTACCTTGATCAAGGACACAATGGCAGGAGATGGTAGGCCTACATGGGATCAGACACAGCAGCCTTCCAGGGACAATGATGTTTACTTTTTCATGTAGGCTATAATAATAGTAATGTATATTTGGTTAAGTCATGGAAAATGTGTATAAACCCTTTACAGAGAATAATCAGATGTCTCTATAGCATAATGTCATTTGTGAATTTCGGTGAACATAGTCTAATGGACCGACTTGTAAAAACAAAGATCCTGCACTTTTTTCATCCCAAGTCAAGCACTGAGTGCATACATTTTCTCTGTGGGACTCAAACCTACAACCCTAGCGTTGCAAGCGCCATGCTCTACCAACTGAGCCACATCATCACATCACATCATATCAAACCACTTGATGTCTCAATGTACTCAATGACTGTATTTTAAATGTACAATACAGTAATGTACATGTACATTAAGTTGTTTGTAAGGATGGTAAATTAATACTGCACAAAAAGTGGTTATTGCCTATAACTTTTCACTTTTTGATGAACATTTCTAAAGGCCAAGTGCACTACTTTTGTAAAATAATATTTGTTTCATTTATTTGTTATTTGTTATTTATATTTTATATTTTTCCGATTTTCCGGGGGGTGCTGCAGCACCCTCAGCACCCCTATGCTGTAGGCCTATTAATGAGATGGTAACACAGACCATTCAATGCTTCAATTGTCATAGTGACAACTGCAAATAATACTTCAATGTACATGTAATGAAAAATAATATAGAAACTAATCTTTAAATGTAGCAATTCAACAACAAACGCTGTTTAGCCTGCACATATTTTACATCATGCCATTGCTTACCTTGTTGCTCAAGTGATTTGCAAGTGATTTCCATTTTTCTAATGATTGTCAATTCGTTTGGATCTTTTTTGTCGCTGTGCTCATCTCTCCGTCTGTCCTATGCAATCATTTGCAATGCATCAGTGCAACAATGTTATCATCACTGGCCAAAGTGATCACACCAACACTCTTTCTCTCCTTAACTTTCCCCAACAGTTAATTTGGCATAGGCCTATTTTACATTCAGCAATTAGCAAGATCATGCCTTCTTCTCTCCAAGAAAAGTCTATTAGACCTAGTATAAAAAATCTGGGATTTCACGTGAAGAGGAATAGCAGAGAGGCTTGTGTAGCCTATGACCTATTGCACAGCTGGAAGAGAGAGGCTAGAGATGTGTAGCCGAAGTAAGAAGCAAAATATTAGCTAGATATTAGGGTATTCATTAGCAAAGTACAGTGGCGATTTGAGCATGTAAATCTTGGTGGGGCAAACAAAACAAACCATTTTTTAGATACATGCCAGCAAACCCACTACACAACACAACACAACACTAAACATTACATTAATTGGTGACAAACGGTGCCCACACACAGTTAGGGCCTACATAAAGCTGTCCCAACAGCAGAGTCCCAACAGCAGTCCTAACACCTTACCACTGCTACTGCCTATCAGCAGAGCCTTGTCTGGCAGCGAAACAGCTCATTCAGCGTCATTTACTGCCTTTTAAAAAAACATAGCTGATATGGCTGACTTGCTTAAAAAAAAATGTTTTCTACTGAAAATTGAGATGTACAAACAATGGCATAAGGGGATGACGAGCGGATAAGAGGCAATCCGTAATTTCGATTAAGACATTAATGAGCGAGCTAGGATGGACAGTGGCGATTTATAACTATTTGTTCAGCACTTTTGAAATGTACAGTGACATAATTCAGAACATGGGCCATTCTTACAGTATTCTCCCTGTACACCAAGTCAGAACCATAGGATAAATAAAGGGGGCATATAAGCAGACAATGAAAGCTCTTACAATATTAAATGATTACATTTCTCTAAAACAGGCTATAGGCTACATGTGCACCACCAAGTCAGAACAGTAGGTGAAATTAGGAGGGGAAACGGGACCAAATTATTAGGGTGAGGCACATGGGCTACTAACAGTTTACTACTCAACATACACTTAGTATTACTTTCTTAGCTACAGTATACATATCTCCCTGGCATATTACATAATTTATGCAGCAGCATACAATACATTTTTGGACTCACCTTGTTGTGCTGTGCTCACTTGAACAGGAAGGTGGCGCAGCGGTCCTTCGTGGGCAAATTCTGACATCAAACATTGTCATCAAAGTCCGCCGTTCTCTGGATTTATGGTGCTTTCAAGACAACTGGGAACTCTGAAAAAAACAAGGTTGAATCATGATGACGTCCGTGATCTTCAGGTCGGTGCTCTAGAAAGAGGCATAAGTTCCCGACTTGCAATTCCGAGTTGGATGACCGTTCAAAACGTATTTTCCCAGTCGGAGATCGTTTTTTTCAGAGTTCCCAGTTGTCTTGAACTCACTGAAATCAGATTTCCCAGTTCTGAGTTTCCAGTGGTTTTGAGCACGGCAGAAGTCATGCTGGATTGACACCATGGCCAATGTTGAATGTTTATCCTTTTACGTTTGGAAAAGAGACCCTTAAACCCAGACTTAGGACCACACACCCATTCCACTGAATAGAAGGCTAGTGACTGCTTTGCAATGCTTGCAGTTAGCCACTGATTCCTTCCAAACCACTCATTGTTGAATTTGCGATTTCAAACTTGTAATGTTTATGTCCAATGGCCGATGGCTGATGAGCATTATACGTTTTATCTATAATGTATTTTCAATCATTTCTCTTCATATGACAAGGATTTAAAAGGATTTGCCAGTAGATTGTCGACTTGATTCATGATGATGGCTGCTACCTTGCTAGCTAAGATTTTGAAAGTATGATGTTGACATGATCAGTCCAATCAAAGCTGCTGTAGATATAACGTGATTTGACGTCATTTTATCTGTGGCCAATGACCTTGAGCCTTCTGGGATGGGCACTTCTAATGTAACTCTATGGCATCACCCAAGTGGCTTGAATTTTCGAGCTCTACCCTTAGATTTGGCGGTGACGTAGTGTCCCCATGAGTGACAGAATACTGAGCCAATCAAGGCGTAACTAGAGAACAACACCAACTCCTACGCTCCGTATTTTCCGCTGGCTGCCCCACCACCACAGAAAACACTGAGCTAGGCTGAAACACCTGCATTTTGAAGCTGCCTTACTCAAGAAAGCAAAAAAAGAGACCAAGTTTGTATGCGGCTTTATTAACTAAATAAAATACAAAATAAAAATGACATTGTTTGCAAACTGATATGTGACACGTACTAATGCCAAAATAACATGCCAAATAGTCATCCTCCCCCCACAAAAATATAAAATAATAATAAAAAAATGTTGCTAGAAAGATGGGGCTCAAAACAGGTGGGGCTCTGCCTTACCTGCCCTGAATGACGGGTCGCCACTGGCTAAGTAGTAGGGCTATTACATATTTACCTGTCTTAGTGCAAGAAAAAAAGTTTACAGATTATGAAATGGCAGATCTTTGCATTCCTCCAGGCTGCGCTCTGCAGTCCCGGACACGCAAAGCTCCACTATTGATTAGGCCTACATTTTTAAACAACACAATTATTCTACCTAGGCTACAACAACACAGTGCAATGAGGAATGTATTATTGTTATCAAGTGAGTACACAATTACGCTCTCTCCCTCCTTTCAAACTCCCCAATTTCACATTCAGCAAGCAAGTGCAAACTGGAATCTCTCCTCGATAGGCTAGTAGTAGTAAATAAAATCATTGAATTAAGTGTACAACAATTTATTATAGTGTAGCTTTTTCGGGGACTCCAAGAGTTAAGAGGAATAGATGTAGCTGAGAGGCAGGTGAATAAGGTGAAGATAGACTAGAGATGTGTAGCCTAAGTTATAAGCATATGCAACCCATCATTCATTAGCTAAATATTAGGCATAATACTGCAGTGAATAACAGAGTTTCCCAAACTCGGTCCTTGGGACCCCAAAGGTGCACGTTGGTTTTTGCCCTAGCACTACACAGCTGATTCAAATAATCAACTAATCATCAAGCTTTGATAATTTGAATCAGCTGTGTAGTGTCAGGGCAAAAAACAAAACGTGCACCTATTGGGGTCCCGAGGACCGAGTTTGGGCCTATACCCAACACAGGAGGTTGGTGGCACCTTAATTGGGGAGAACGGGCTGGAAGGATATCAAATACATCAAACACATGGTTTCCAGGTGTTTGAGGCCATTCCATCTGCTCCGTTCTGGCCATTATTGTGAGCCGTTCTCCCTTCAGCAGCCTCCTGTGATACCCAATAAATTTAAACAGTGAACTATATATTTTTTTTTTTATCAGATTATGAAATGACAGGTAGCCTAGGATAGATAGTATGCTCACCAGGATGCACTCCCAGTTCCCGCAGGCACGCACCTCAAAAATCTCCCCAATTGATTAAGCATTTTAGGGACAAGAAAATTATCTTACCTAATCTATAACAACACAATGCAATAATGCATTTTATATATTTGTTCTAGTGAGTAATGAATTCTAGTCTAGGCTGTAAACTGCAGTGAATATGCCATTTCAATAACAGCTAAAAAGCCCTGTGTTTTGTGGTCCTCTGTAGCTCAGCTGGTAGAGCACAGCACTTGTAATGCTAAGGTAGTGGGTTTGATCCCCGGGACCACCCATACACACAAAAAAATAATAATGTATCCACGCATGACTGTAAGTCGCTTTGGATAAAAGCATCTGCTAAATGGCTTATTATATTATTTTGAATGCATGTTTCATTCCGAAATAATAATAATCTAGCCTAGGCCTGATTAGGCAAACATTTGGACCAGTAATGGGTAGTATATTTACTATATGTTACGTTGCTTGGGATAGGCCTACCATGGGAAAATATGGCCTTCTCATGCGCTATTTATCATGGACAATCATTCTCCCAAGTCGTCCTATAATTAATGTGGCCACCCATATGCTCACACATGCCCAGTTATTCAGGAAAGCTTACCGTGCACTCTGCCTTCTCTCCTCTCTGAGCAGCCTCACGCACGTAGAAACAAGAATGTTCAATAGAATGCGTTTTGGATTGGTTGTCAATGTTTTAATCGGAGGGACAGGGCAAAAATCGCTCTGAAGGTTAATCACACGATAGCCCTCATTATCATTCTCCATTCTTTTTGTAGTTATCGTTCACTTTAAATAAAACATTTTTTTTTTTTACGTATCATTATAGTAATCTTCCTTGGTGTGGACAGCCCTTATAGACATGATGTCCTGGGATTTCCTATTATTTTCTATGTAGAAGAACCTCTTAACTTCTAACGACTCTTGTGTGGCTTGTGAGCATAATAGAGCAAAACATATGTGTGTTCATGAGAGTCTCAGCCTTTCATAGATGGGTCATAATATTTGTTCAAACCGTTTGACTTTACAGACGTTTTTGTGAAAATAACCGTTTTCAGGATCCAACCTTGTCTCACAAACACCTCTCCAGCTCAACCCCCATTAATCACACAGACTAGTTAGTGCTTAGCCTAGCTTGTTTTTGCCTGTGCCCTTTGACCTCAGAAATGACAGGTTGGGCTGTAGATAGTACAGGTCCTGAGGTTGTTCTGTAGGTGCCTAATTGCAGCTTCTCATCAAGCTTCTGGTCTCTTTAACTCTAGAGACTACAAGTTGAGACATATAACGTACCGGCACAGAGGGGATCCTGCAGAAGCTGTCTTGAGATGGCTTCTCCTCAGATTTCTGGTGTCTATTATGGACTATGTGGTGCCCTTTGACCTCACAAATGACCATGTGGACTGTAGTACCCACAGACAGGGTAGGAACAGAGGTGGTCCTGCATGCTCCATCTTGAGACGGCTTCTCCTCACACTTCTGGACGTGCATGGTGTCCTCAGGTAAGCCTTAGTCTCCATGGTCTCCAGGAGAGGTGGAGGTATGCAGAGACTAAAGCTCCTGAGATGAGCAGGGGGAGGAAAGGGCAGAGGTAAAGGTCTTTCCGAATGTACTGTATATATATATATATATAACCTTAATTTTAACAGGGAAGACATATTGAGACCTAAGTCTCTTTTCCAAATGCGCCCTGTATAATACAATATACACAACTGGTCAAAAGTTTTAGAACACCTACTCATTCAAGGATTTGTATTTATTTTTACTATTTTCTACATTGTAGAATAATAGTGAAGACATCAAAACTATGAAATAACACATATGGAATCATGTAGTAACCAAAAAAGTGTTTTTTTGGACTCAAGACCAAAGGACACATTTCCACTGGTCTAATGTCCATTGCTCATGTTTCTTGGCCCAAGCAAGTCTCTTCGTCCTATTGGAGTCCTTTAGTATTGGTTTCTTTGCAGCAATTCGACCATGAAGGCCTGATTCACACATTCTCCTCTGAACAGTTGATGTTGAGATGTGTCTGTTACTTAAACTCAGGTAATTCTGAGAGAGATAGCAGGAGAGTTGACTAGAGACGGCACGCTCAAGAGTTTTGGAGAGTAAAGAAAGAAGGGATACTGGTCTGTAGTTGTTGACATCGGAGGGATCGAGTGTAGGTTTTTTGAGGAAGGGTGCAACTCTCGCTCTCTGAAGACGGAAGGGACATAGCTAGCGGTCAAGGATGAGTTGATGAGCGAGGTGAGGTAAGGGAGAAGGTCTCCGGAAATGGTCTGTAGAAGACAGGTAGCTTAGTGGGTAGGAGCGTTGTGCCAGAAACCGAAAGGTCACTGGTTCTAATCCCAGAGCCGACTAGGGGAAATCTGTCGATGTGCCCTTAAGCAAGACACTTAACCCTAATTGCTCATGTAAGTCGCTCTGGATAAGAGCGTCTGCTAAATGACTTAAATGTAGGAGGGGATAGGGTCAAGCGGGCGGCCGGCCGTCACAAGTCGTAAGATTTCATCTGGAGAGAGAGGGGAGAAAGAAGTCAAAGCATAGGGTAGGGCAGTGTGAGCAGGACCAGCGGTGTCATTTGACTTAATAAATGAGGATCGGATGTCGGTAACCTTCTTTTCAAAATGGTTGACGAAGTCATCCACAGAGAGGGAGGAGGGAGGGGGAGGAGGATTCAGCAGGGAGGAGAAGGTGGCAAAGAGCTTCCTAGGGTTAGAGGCAGAGGCTTGACATTTAGAGTGGTAGAAAGTGGCTTTAGCAGCAGAAACAGAGGAAGAAAATGTAGAGAGAAGGGAGTGAAAAGATGACAAGTCCGCAGGGAGTCTAGTTTTCCTCCATTTCCGCTCGGCTGCCCAGAGCCCTGTTCTGTGAGCTCGCAATGAGTCGTCAAGCCACGGAGCAGGAGGGAAGGACCGAGCCGGCCGGGAGGATAGGGGACATAGTGAGTCAAAAGATGCAGAAAGGGAGGAGAGGAGGGTTGAGGAGGCAGAATCAGGAGGATTTAGCAGAGGGAAGAGATGATAGGATGGAAGAGGAGAGAGTAGCGGGAGAGAGAGAGCGAAGGTTGCAACTGCACATTACCATCTGAGTAGGGGCAGAGTGAGTAGTGTTGGAGGAGAGCGAGAGAGAAAAGGATACAAAGTAGTGGTCGCAGACTTGTAGGGGAGTTGCAGTGAGATTAGTAGAAGAACAGCATCTAGTAAAGATGAGGTCAAGCATATTGCCTGCCTTGTGAGTAGGGGGGGACGGTGAGAGGGTGAGGTCAAAAGAGGAAAGGAGTGGAAAGAAGGAGGCAGAGAGAAATGAGTCAAAGGCAGATGTAGGGAGGTTAAAGTCACCCAGAACTGTGAGGGGTGAGCCATCCTCAGGAAAGGAACTTATCAAGGCGTCAAGCTCATTGATGTACTCTCCAAGGGAACCTGGAGGGCGATAAATGATAAGAATGTTAAGCTTGAATGGGCTAGTGACTGTGACAGCATGGAATTCAAATGAGGAGATAGACAGATGGGTCAGGGGGAAAAGAGAGAATGTCCACTTGGGAGAGATGAGGATTCCTGTGCCACCACCGCACTGACCAAATGCTCTCGGGTATGCGAGAACACATGATCAGACGAGGAAAGAGCAGTAGGAGTAGCAGTGTTTTCTGTGGTAATCCATGTTTCCGTCAGTGCCAAGAAGTTGAGGGACTGGAGGGTAGCATAGGCTGAGATGAACTCTGCCTTGTTGGCCACAGAATGGCAGTTCCAGAGGCTGCCAGAGACCTGGAACTCCACGTGGGTCGTGCGCGCAGGGACCACCAGATTAGAGTGGCAGCAGCCACGCGGTGTGAAGCGTTTGTATGGCCTGTGCAGAGAGGAGAGAACAGGGATAGACAGACACATAGTTGACAGGCTACAGAAAAGGCTACAATAATGCAAAAGATATCGGAATAAAATTAACTAAACATCTGGGGAAGCGAGAGAGCGGGGCCTCCCTCACCTTTCACTGAAACGCTCAAATATAACTCTCCCAACTTCCACTTTAGAAATTATAATTGTTGGAAACTACAGTGGTTCAATGTTTCTAGGAATAGACTCTAACTTAGTTTATTCAGCTAGCTAACTTGGTACAGTATTCTTCCGTGAAAACCGCCCAGGGCACCGTATCATATGACGCCATAGCTAACTAGCATGCTAGCATCCAATAACACACGGTTTAGCACCAATACTTGGTTACAACAAACTACCAATAGTGTGTTAACACACTAAACAGATCATTCGTGTCCATCTCTAGTTCCTTTCATAACGCATAAATAATTAAACGTTGGCTAGCTAGCACAAAGTCAGTCATGCTAGCTACACAAGTGGACTACACATCTCGAATGTTCAGAAAGTGAAGCTTTACGTTGCAAAATTCTCATTGACTAAAACGATGTTGTATTTAGTTGCTACAGTACTGCTAGCTGGTAATGTTGGCTAGCTAGCAATGGCTGCGGTGTTGACTTTGTTTGAAAAACGGTGTCGCTGCGAACGAATGTAGCTGGCTAAAATGATATTGTATTTAGTTGCTACAGTACTGCTAGCTGGTAGTGTTGGCTAGCTAGCAATGGCTGCGGTGTTGACTTTGTTTGAAAAAACGGTGTCGCTGCGAACGAATGTAGCTGGCTAGCTAACCTCGATAGTTTCTCTATACTACACCTTTATCTTTGATACAAAGACAACTATGTAGCTAGCTAACATTACACTAATCAAATCGTTCCATTGTAATGTAATGTGTCATATTACCTGCGGAGTGAAGTACAGCATGACTACTCACTCCAGGAGCCACCCACTATAGTAGAATGCACAAGATGCAATTTCGAAATTGGGTAGTGCATTATCAGTTCCTTTTGTCATGTTAGTCATTGCATACCTTAGAGAGTTATTTATAACTTGTCAGAAATGTCCAGATCAACTAGCCCATGTTTAGATTTTTTTGCCCATAGATATTGTTGTAATGTTTTTGTCTATCAAATACCACATGGATACACATTAGGCATGGCAAAATGTATAGAATTGCAAGAAAACGTGTGATAAAACTGCTACATTTTCTTTGCACCCCATGATGAAATGTGTAAAATTGCAGGAAATAAGCTTTAAACCTGCAAAATTCTCTCCACCAACAAGAGGGGTGTGAACAGTTTGTCTCATGAACAGTTTGGGATCCCCTGCTCTATACTGCCCTTAGTTGCCCCACTCACATGCTATTTTTCCTGTACGATATCAGAGGGAACGTTTATTTCAGCTCATAAGGAAATTTTTTGAATCTCCAGGGTAATATTGAGTTGCTCTAGCCATGATAATGAGTATTCAGAGAGTCCTTTCTAATACATTTCATCATCACAATTTACAATTTATTAGATCTAGTTCATATTTATTTAAAGAATGTCTATTTCTTTCTAAACTCAGTTATGACATATCATCCTTGGTGTGGTGCATGTGTGTGTGTAGATGCCCTCCTTGGAGCCCCAAGTCCATAATGAGATTGGTTATTTACCTCCAGGGGGTTCATTTGATTGGCTGTTGGCGCCTTCCACACACTATCCCTCAACGAGATTAGAACTATAATTGGGTGAAATGGGCATCCAGGCTCCTGATCTCCTGCAGAGCCAGGGACCATGCGTCACCCAGCCCGGCCACGTCACTCTGCTATTGGGAAGGGATTCATCACCAGGCCCCTTCCCGTCTGGAACTCCGAGTACAGCGTCCACAGCTACAGCACTGTGGGGAGACGACAGACCAGACTCTGCTTGCTTCCCAAATGACACACGCCCTATTCACTCTCTGAGTAATGCACTTTACTTTTGGTCAGAGCCTGTGGCTCTCTGTCTGTAGCAGCCTGTGTCAGTGGAAATGTAGAGGAAACACATTAGTGCATTCAGTTCCACCACCTACTAACCAGCCGCCCAGCACCCACATCCATTCAAATTCACATAGAACATTTAAACCTGGTTGCCCTATGAGAAAGTATGCAATAAAGAAAAGAAAATGTCTGCAATATACTAAATTCACGCAGATGATGGAGGTAATGCCATTTAGGTAAACTCCATTTGTCTGGACCGGTTTGAAGTGTCAGCGGCATGGTCAGTATGAGGCATAGCTACTTAACAAAATGGGCTTAATGGATCTCTGAAGTACTTTGCAATGCATTGTGTTTTCTGTGTAATGTTTAACTGCGTGGTAGACTTTGCCGCCACGCATCGGAGTTGATTGTTCTCTTTAAACAACGGCAAACTAGACAGAGGAGCCAATTCCATAATCTGGATCTGTGCCAGTCAGCAGACGGTACCGCACATTAAAATCATTAAAACATAAAATACTCACACAAAGCAGATGAGGGATAAGCACACTATTTTACCTGCTCAATCAATTCCACGCTGCTGTAATTTCCGACATCACTTCATTTTACAATAATAAAACCCAATCAGGAACAGGAGGACTAATTAGACTGGTCCTAGTTGTTTTTTGGCATTAGCAGCACTGCGCTAAATTCACTACCAGGTTTTTCATTTTTGGGCTACTGGTTCAGAGAAATGTAATTAAACTCAGGATTAGTCTGTGTGTGTGTGTGTGTGTGTGTGTGTGTGTGTGTGTGTTCAAGTTTTATTAGTTGTATGTACAAGATACACTGGTAGCAGCAGTTGTGATGTGTGTAGCACTGTATATGTGTGCATGTGTGTGTGTGGTCTGTCTGTCTGTCTGTCTGTATGTGTGTGTGTGTGTGTGTGCGTGCGTGTGTGTTCGTGCTGATTCAGAGATTTAGCACGTCAAAGTGTCAAGTACTCTAAATTCGTCAGTTTGCTCTCTCTCTCCTCTCTCTCCCTCAATCTCTCTTACACACATGATGGACACGAAAGCGAGAGGCAACGCCAGATAGGGCCAGATCCAGTGGAATAGGTGTGAGATGGAACTCAAAGGGTAGAGGACACAAAGAGGACACAAACTCTCTCACTCACTCATTCCTTCACACACTTTCTCATTCACTCTATCACTCAGTCTTACCCTCTCGCTCTCCAGTGTTCGATACTGCTGCCAAAATAGTTGCACTTGCGACTGTTTGACTTGGCAGTGAAACACACATTTTTAATTGGTCGCAAGGGTGCCAGTGAAAAAATTTACCTGGTCACGTTAGTTTTTGGTTCACACTTTTATTTATCATCATGATTTATTCAAACAGTAATGTGCAATTTACCAAAAATAAACCAACTTTCTGAAGAGGCAACAATGGCACAGGAATGACCCTGTCTGTGTGTGTCAGGGTTCTACATACATGGGAGGTTTTGGAAGCCCTCAGGGCAGGGCTGTCTCTAGCCTTTTGGGGGCCCTGAGTGAGATTACGTTGCTTTCTTTTCTTAAAATCTGATTTTAAACCTAATCCTAACCTTAACCACACTGCTAACCGTATGCCTAACCCTAACCTTAAATTAAAACCAAAAAGAAAAGTTTTGTTTTCAATCATTTTTACGATACAACCAAACTTTTCACAGTGTAATCCACCCATTTTTCATCAGAATTGTTCTAGCTAACTAAAACAATAAAGCTGCATAATAAATATTTTTCTAGAGCAAGTCTTTACATATTTTACATCTAGCTAAGGAGTTTTGTGCTTGAAGGACTTTTTTGTTGTGCACCTGCTCATTACTGATGTAGAATCTTAATTTGATCACTCTTTTCTGCTGAAATTATTCCATTATTCCAAATGCAAACTTGTTTATTATAGGTTTAAAAAGGCTTCTAAAGGTTGTAATTTCCACTTTAAAATATCAGACTCGATTTGCCCTAACCTCTACAAAACATTTCTATTCATTAATTATAATCCACATTATATTTCACATTTCTTGTTGCTGCAGGATTATTTTCCTACTGTAGCAAACTGGCTCATATTAAGATCCTACATCTGTTGTTAGCTAGCTAGCTAACGTAGCTTGCTAACTGAGCCAGGCAGTCACACTCGCTTCATATGAAATGAATGGGTGGGTAAGTGCAGCACAATGCAAACAACACTAAATGCTTTACCAAGCGAGCTATCTAGCAAGATGATGACTCAATCATTTAATTCAAGCAGACCAAGCAGACCAGGTCTGCTTCGCAAGTGTTCCCGGAAGTCTTGCAATGTTGCGCCTCTGGGTTTAGAAATTCTGTGGTATAACTGTTCTATGTGAACAACAAAAAGTTAACTGCCGACACTCTGGGCAGAGGTGCTAAGTACTTATCGGCAGTCCGATTTCACAGTGTGTCTGACCCTTAACAAAATCAATGGGCACGTGCCCTGCGTGCCCGGTCAGTATTCGGCCATGAATACTACAAGGTTAGATAACTGGCTAGACTAACTTACCAATCTAAAAATTGTTAGCTGACATGGATAATGTGACTGTCAGTGACTGACAAAACAAGAAAATAACTGAATCAGAAAAGAACACATGGCACTGAAATATGCAATAAATAAATTGTGCACTTTATTTTAACAGGCTCTTGTCTTTGCTGTTACAGTAAAGTTTTCCAAATCAATGTCAGAACACAAAGGCATGCACATTTAAAATATGGTTAGTCATTATTAGCCTAATTCTGTATGGAAAGCAGGCACATTATGGGACACAGGGCAGGTCATTATCAATTATAAAAAATTTAAAAAATGGTGTGCTGGTGCAGTCAACTGAAAATGTTGGTAGCACTGTGGAAAAAGTTAGTGTAGTCACTACCTCAGTGAGACTGAGGAGAGTGATGGGTATAGCAACATACACAGCGACTAACAGAAGATTTAGGGCTCGATTCAATCAGATTTCCGCTAGCCAACACCCGCATAGCTGGTGTTTTCATGTTGTCGGAGGTGGAACCGCATTAGAGTTATCAAATCCACAAGCGGATCCAGGCATTATAGCTATCGCGGACATTGCCATTGGCTGCACGGAGCCGCAGTAGTAGGGATCCCATGCAGCAGTGTCTACAAATTTGAACAATGGAATGTATGATGTAATCTACACATTGATTATGCTGATAGAAATCCTCATTATTTTGTTTAATGATTTTCAATTTGACAGCTCCAATGCAGTTACACCTCCGACATTGCCAAACATCAGCTATGCAGGTGTCGGCTATCCACTAGATAACACAAGCCACAAAGTTAGATTCCACAGCCACAAAGTCTAAATCTGCAACAAAAAAAATGCTTAATTTAAGGTTAGGGTTAGGCATAAGGTTAGCAGTGTGGTAAAGGTTAGAGTTAGGTTAGGGTTAGGTTTAAAATCTGATTTTAAGAAGAGAAATGTAGAAATGGGCAGGGTTTAGCCATAATTATGACTTTGTGGCATAACTAGTGACGACCGTTAACGCTTGATCTGATTGAATCTAGGCCCTACTGTATGATCTACAGTGGGGGAAAAAGTATTTAGTCAGCCACCAATTGTGCAAGTTCTCCCACTTAAAAAGATGAGAGAGGCCTGTAATTTTCATCATAGGTACACATCAACTATGACAGACAAAATGAGAAAAAAAATTCCAGAAAATCACATTGTAGGATTTTTTATGAATTTATTTGCAAATTATGGTGGAAAATAAGTATTTGGTCAATAAAAAATATTACTCAATACTTTGTTATATACCCTTTGTTGGCAATGACACAGGTCAAACGTTTTCTGTAAGTCTTCACAAGGTTTTCACACACTGTTGCTGGTATTTTGGCCCATTCCTCCATGCAGATCTCCTCTAGAGCAGTGATGTTTTGGGGCTGTCGCTGGGCAACACGGACTTTCAACTCCCTCCAAAAATGTTTTATGGGGTTGAGGTCTGGAGACTGGCTAGGCCACTCCAGGACCTTGAAATGCTTCTTACGAAGCCACTCCTTCGTTGCCCGGGCGGTGTGTTTGGGATCATTGTCATGCTGAAAGACCCAGCCACGTTTCATCTTCAATGCCCTTGCTGATGGAAGGAGGTTTTCACTCAAAATCTTACGATACATGGCCCCATTAATTCTTTCCTTTACACAGATCAGTCGTCCTGGTCCCTTTGCAGAAAAACAGCCCCAAAGCATGATGTTTCCACCCCCATGCTTCACAGTAGGTATGGTGTTCTTTGAATGCAACTCAGCATTCTTTGTCCTCCAAACACGACGAGTTGAGTTTTTACCAAAAAGTTATATTTTGGTTTCATCTGACCATATGACAGTCTCCCAATCCTCTTCTGGATCATCCAAATGCACTCTAGCAAACTTCAGACGGGCCTGGACATGTACTGGCTTAAGCAGGGGGACACGTCTTGCACTGCAGGATTTGAGTCCCTGGCGGCGTAGTGTGTTACTGATGGTAGGCTTTGTTACTTTGGTCCCAGCTCTCTGCAGGTCATTCACTAGGTCCCCCCGTGTGGTTCTGGGATTTTTACTCACCGTTCTTGTGATCATTTTGACCCCACGGGGTGAGATCTTGCGTGGAGCCCCAGATCGAGGGAGATTATCAGTGGTCTTGTATGTCTTCCATTTCATAATAATTGCTCCCACAGTTGATTTCTTCAAACCAAGCTGCTTACCTATTGCAGATTCAGTCTTCCCAGCCTGGTGCAGGTCTACAATTTTGTTTCTGGTTCCTTTGACAGCTCTTTGGTCTTGGCCATAGTGGAGTTTGGAGTGTGACTGTTTGAGGTTGTGGACAGGTGTCTTTTATACTGATAACAAGTTCAAACAGGTGCCATTAATACAGGTAACGAGTGGAGGACAGGGGAGCCTCTTAAAGAAGAAGTTACAGGTCTGTGAGAGCCAGAAATATTGCTAGTTTGTAGGTGACCAAATACTTATTTTCCACCATAATTTGCAAATAAATTCATTAAAAATCCTACAATGTGATTTTCTGGAGAAAAAAAATCTCAATTTGTCTGTCATAGTTGACGTGTACCTATGATGAAAATTACAGGCCTCTCTCATCTTTTTAAGTGGGAGAACTTGCACAATTGGTGGCTGACTAAATATTTTCCCCACTGTACCTATGTGTCATGATGAGTAACTCAGGAAAAGGCTACAGACACTGCAGTTCCAAAACCACTGCACAAATGAAAGACCATATACACCCCAAGCAGGCTGTATACCATAACTGCGGAAGATGTTTGGAGGTGGGGGTGCTGAAATTTCTGCACTGATGGGGGGGGGGGGGGGGGGGGCATGGGCTGACGCATGAGTGCGGGCTATAGGTTGACGCAGAAATACCTTTCATAATATTTCCCCTAATGTTGTGCACCGTGCATATTAGCTTACCTCCTCATTCTCTCTCTATTGTTGCTTCATTTCTTCCTCACTTTCAACAGTTAAATGAAATACGTTTTGTTGTCCTTATCTTCATCATTGAAATGACATGCTTGAATAATATAGGACCAGAATATGATGCAGAAGGATCCGTGTACGTTTCCACACTACAGAAGGCTATATCGGTCGCTAATACAGGACTAGTAAAGGCCCAGTGCACTACTTTTGTGAGAATGTAAAAAAAATGTATAAATACATTTAAAACAAATTTATTATTATTCAGATTTTTCAGGGGGTGCTGCAGCACCCTCAGCACCCCTACTTCCCACAGCTATGATGTTTACTCTATGGTGTATAGTAATAGTCAGTATCTTTTGAAACAGACAGATACATAATCAGGAGTTACTTGTATTATTTTAGAGGGGGTGTTGAGTAGTGTTAAGTGTCAGATAAGCAAATAAATTATCCAGGGGGAAGTATTCGAAAAAATACTTTTAATGGGATCGCTTATCAGTCTTTCAAAAATGTTTCTTTGCATTTTAGTTTCCTTGTAAACGATTCCCATTTGCTCAAGGCTTGCTTTCAGGGTAAAGTCAGAGCACTAATTAGAGAAACTCATAATACGATCGATTTATTTGTATGACCTACATAAATCATCCACAATAATGATGGTATTTTGGGGAATTCATTTGAATAGATCAATATAAACAAACTTTCATTTGAAAAAGAGTAACGATCATAAGATTCCTCTGTATGTTGATTCAAGACTAAACTGGTGCTTCTCAGACATAATCTAGTTTTCATGAAAGCATTATTTATTTATTTTCATCTTCATGAGAGTATTGACTGATACAAGAGCCTGCTCAATTGGCAAGGTCTGCAAGTACATATTTGTATTCCATTTTATGTCTGTGGGCTGACTCATATTGTGCCTTTAAAGGGAATGTAGGGGTCAAATGGGTTACTGAAACTGAGAATATTACCAGAATTGAGCCCCCTCCCCCGTCTCCTCTCTCTGGAGAGTTGATACGCCCTGGTTTGGTATAAATGGGTCTGTATGAACAGCAGGGCACAGAGTCATTAGCTGACAGGACCCAAGCTGGAGAGTAGGGGTTGCATGACTCAATGTCAGCACTAATAGTCTTTGAGGTGTGGATAGGAGCTATCTGTTTGCCTGGCTTCCAAAAAAGAATCTGATGCATCCAAATGGGGATTCATTGTAATAGCTGTTATTTAATATTTTCCCTTTCAATTCTGAAAGGAAGTTAGACTCTGAAAGGCCTCCCGGTAACACTTTACATTAAGTTGCCCCATATTACTATGCAACTAACACAGTAATAACTGTGTTAACAACATAGTAGTTACATAGGTTTTACTATGTCATTACATGGTAATAGGATTGTTGCAGAATTCTTTTTTACACGATTGGAACAAGGAATGTATAATTACACACTCATTTGCTGAAGGTTATTCCACATGTCCACTGACGTTATTACAGATTTTCTTGTTCCACTATGTAACTAATGTTTTGTAATTACACGTTTGAAAGTCACCTGTGAATTACCATGTTAATAACTCAAACCAAAATCTGACCTTGTTACATATAACTACAAGGTGCCGCTACCATTGACTCCACATCCAGCGTTGATAAATAGACTAGGACCTGGTAACAACAATTGTAACAAGGCACATCCTGTCATTAAATACCGGTCATTTTCAATGAGTTTCTTTCTATGTTATGACCTGGCTCAAAGGCTATACCAAATGAAGTGTAATGTAAGAACAATGAAGTTACATAGGATACACTTGTAATTAACATCTACCTACCCAGGAGCAAGCAACTTAGTGTTAAGTGAAACCCAGTAGGGTATAACCTTTATAATTACTATGTAGTTACAATGTAACAACCTTTGAGGACAATAGGCTAACCAGGAGAAATAAGGAGACAGGAGAACATTTTTCAGTTTGACTTTTCTTTAATGGATTTGACAAAGATTCATATTCAAACTATTCAAATTCAATTCCACATTTCAGACTCAAAGCAATAACTATTTTAGTTAGTAAAAATGCAAGGTGGTAAAGCTAGCTAGCTAGCATTTCCCCATCATTCACTAATGTAGCTAGCTAGCTATATGGCTAGCTAGGCACTGGTAGCCTAATGTCAACACATTTCCTACTTGGTTAATAAACGTTACTAAATCATCATAAAACTCTAGTTTACAATGTTACAATGTTATTTTCCTGTGTGGCTCAGTTGGTAGAGCATGGCACTTGCAACGCCAGGGTTGTGGGTTCAATTCCCACAGGGGGGCAGTACAAAAACAAAAAAATATATATACAAAATGTATGCGCTCACTACTTACTATAAGTCGCTCTGGATATGAGTGTCTGCTAAATATCTGAATTCTAAATGTATTTTTGAGACTTACATGGCACTTTTGCACATTACAAACCTTTAAAAACACAACAAAATAATATACTGAAATAGCATGTGGCTTCCATTTTGGCTGCAGACAGAGAGGAAGAGGCTAAAGGCAGGAAGGCAGGCTAAATAATCTGTCTAAAATTAGCCTAATGCGTTTCTATGGACATATTTTGGACCTAAGCTTGTCGCCTGCCTTCCCGCCTTTGGGACAACGACTCCCATTGTTAGGGCGGAGACATGAGCATCATCATTATATACAGTGAAACATCTCGCTTTGCCTCTTCCTCTCTGTCTGCAGACAAAATGGAAGCCACATGCTATGTCTATCTCTTAATTGTTCATGTTTATAACAGTTTGTAATGTGCAAAAGTGCAATGAAAGTCTCAAAATGATGAAAAACATTGTTAACTAAATGTTTCATAAGTTTTATGATAATTTTGTAACAATTATTGACCGAGTTGGAAAACGTGTTGACATTGTGCCAATGCTTAGCTAGCTTTATCACCACCCTGTGTTAGTACATTTTACTAACTAAAATAGTTATTGCTTTGAGTCTGAAATGGGGAATTGAATTTGAATAGTTTGAATGTGAATCTTTGTAAAATCCTTTAAAACCCCCTAGAGTCAATTGACGCACCAGTGCGTCACACGATTACATTATTTGGAATATTTAATAGCTCCCTGTGTGTTTATGTTAGAGACTTACCGTTTCTTGTAGTGTCCGCAGCTCAATCCCCTCTTTCCGCCTACTCCATAACATGGGGCTTGTGAAAGCATTCTTTTTCTACACATGAAAGGATCCGGATAATACAATCTTCACAAAATTGTCTGTAAAACCAGAACCGTTGAAGCTACAAACTAATAAGTCACCACCATCGAAAGATGAGACTCTCATGAACACAACAGTGTTGGTTGAGTGGCTGTAGGACATCCACGAGCTTTACGTCATGGATGTCCTTAGTTTCTCACAAAACTGACAGCCCAGACCAAACCGTTGGAGCTACAAATTACATAATATGTCACCAATATCGAAAGGCGAGGCTCACGGTTGTTCCGCTCCATGACACACACAATCTTCAAAGGAGTCATCTGAAGGTAAAAATTGCAAAAAGTGTATGGGGGTAAAATGTGCCACGAATAACGTGACAAAACATGGGTCTAAAAAACGCAGAGTTTTATTATATCTCTCAGCTAGAGGACAGACACTTCAAAACCTCATTTCTTATGATTTATTTTTTGACTGTCTGATTTGCCATGTACAAATGTGTTTTTCAATGTGTTTCTATGGGCTATCGCAGTAAAGGCCAAATTCAAAGTTTCATCAACTACTGTTTTATATATTCTTTTATACCTACAGGGGTAAAAAAAAATCTACATTAAATGGCTAGATGATCCATTTTATGACCATCTTCCATATGTTAGCTTAGTAGATATTGCTATCTAAGGGCTTAGACCTAGAAAAGTAAGTTCAACTGAAAATTCTCATCTCCTTATTTCTTCTGGTTAGCCTATTGTCTGCAAAGGTTGTTACATTCACTTTACATTAAGTTGCTTGCTCCTGGGTAAGTACATTGTAAATACATGTATATCCTGTGTAACAACATTGTAATTACAGAGTTGGTTGTTAAAGATGGTTACACTGTAAGTAGAATGTAACTAAAATGGTTGTTATACCTAATGTTCTCCTGTCTCCTAATTTCTCCTGGTTAGCCTATTGTCTACGAAGGTTGTTATATTGTAACTACATAATAATTATAAAAGTTATACCCTATTGGATTTCACTGTACATTAAGTTTGCTGGCTCCTGGGTATGTACATGATAATTACAAGTATATCCTATGTAGCTACATTGTTCTTACATTACACTTGATTCGGTATAACCTTTGAGCCAGTTCATAACATAACGAATTGAAAATGACCAATAGTTAATGACAGGGTATGCCTTGATACAATTGTTGTTACCAGGTCCTTGGCTATTTATTAACCCTGGTATACATGTGGATTCAATGGTAGTGGCACCTTGTAGTTACATATAACAAGGTCATATTTTGGTTTGAGTTATTAACATGGTAATTCACAGATGACTGTCAAATGTGTAATTACAAAACATTAGTTACATAGTGGAACAAAATAATGTATAATAACATCAGTAGTTACAAATGCAGAATAACATTCAGCAAGTGAATGTGTAATTACACATTTCTTGTTCCAATTGTGTAATAACTGATTCCGCACAACCCTACTATCATGTAACTACATAGTAAAACCTATGTAACTACTATGTTGATAACACATTTATTACGGTGTTAGTTACATAGCAATAGGGGCTACTTAATGTAAAGTGTTACCGACCTCCCAAATGAGTGAAACAGTGTCGTCTAAAATTTACTTTTTTCCCCTCGACTGGATGGAGTTTTATCCTCAGTTTAAGCACATAATAAGAATAAGCTCAGGGCTCCCTCTACTCCAACATCAAAGCGTCGCTCACAGAGGAACAGTGATGAGAGTGACAGAGATTCCTCCTCTTCTCTCCCTCTCATTCAATTCACTCTACCTCTCTTCTTCTTTCTCCCTATATTTTTTAAGTACTTTCATTCTAAATCATCTTTATTTCTCTCACTCTCCCTCTCCCTCCACTCTCCCTGTCTGTCTCTCTTTCTCTGTAATTGCCAGCACCTCAGAGCCCCTGGAACACCCTGCCCACCCACTGTAGCCTCCCCAGCAGAGAGACAGACAGACAGACAGGCTGTCTCTATTTCATCCTATGGTTAGAGGTTGCCTTTCCTGGACGTTTGATTGCACTGGGTGATTTATTTGAGCTCTCAAATCTCAGGGTGCCTGTGTGATGTGTGGCAGACCCTCCGTTCACTGTGCATGCACAAGACCAGAGAGAGACGAGAGACAGTAGAACACTGCCAGAAAAGCAATTTACACGGAGGGGCGAAAAATAGAACCTCTGTCAAGGAGACACAGGGTTTACATTAAAGCTCACTCCCATTTCCTTCTCTCTCTCTGCCACCTCCTTCCCCCTCACTCACTCACTCACTCTCGCTGTACTTATTTCCCTCTGCTTTGCAGTCATCTCATATTCCCTCTCTTTACCTCCTCTCCTCATTTCTACTTCGATTCCTTCCCTCAATGGATTGTTGCTGTTTCTCTCTCTATCTGCCTCTCTCACACTCAAACCGTTCCTCTCCTTTACATGATATGACCCTTCCCTCTACTCCCTCTCGCTTTGACCTATTTTTCCTTTCTCATCCCTTCCTCACTCTCTCTCACTCTGTCCCCTTTTCTTCGTTGGGCGTCCGCATAAATGGGTTCGGTTGGCTTCTAGCAGAACTTGACTAGGCGAAGCGAACATCTATGCTCGCATACTCCCTAAAGACCTTAGCTTGAAAAGCGGCAATATTACTGTTGTTTGTCCCTCTTGAGTCACCGTAGCAACAACATAGCCAGAAACACTTCCTCAAAATAGTCCGAATTAATCTAAGATAAATCAAGATATTTGTCATTAATTTTGACATTATTGTCAAGGAGGTCTTAGTCATGCAGTTTTACATCTAGCTAAGATGTTTGGTGCAGTATTTCTCAAAATATACAGTGCCTTCAGAAAGTATTGATACCCCTTGACTTACTCCACATTTTGCTGTTACAGACTAAGACTAAATCTCACCCATCTACACACAATACCACATAATGACAAAGTAAAAACATGTTTTTAGAAATGTTTGCACATTTTTTGAAAATGAAATACATAAGTATCTAATTTACATAAGTATTCACACCGAGTCAATACTTTGTAGAAGCACCTTTGGCAGCGAATACAGCTGTGAGTCTTTCTGGGTAAGTCTCTAAGAGCTTTCCACACCTGGATTGTGCAACATTTGCCCATTATTCTTTTCAAAATTCTTCAAGCTCTGTCAAATTGGTTGTTGATCATTGCTAGCCAACCATTATCAAGGCTTGCCATAGATTTTCAAGTAGATTTAAGTCAAAACTGTAACTCAGTCACTCAGGAACATTCACTGTCTTCTTGGTAAGCAACTCCAGTGCAGTGTGAAAACCTCCCCAGTCCTTAACAATTACAAGCATACCCATAACGATGTAGCCACCACTATGCTTGAAAATATGGAGAGTGGTACTCAGTAATGTGTTGCTTTGAATTCAGGACAAAAAGTAAATTGCTTTGCAACATTTTTTGCAGTGTTACCTTAGTGCCTTGTTGCAAACAGGATGCATGTTTTAGAATATTTTTATTCTATACAGTGTCATAGAAATTCTTACACAGGGACACTCAAAGTTAATCTTAAATCAATAATTTTGTTTATTGTCAGAGCGCTGGAGAGGTTCCAACCAATTCAATGCACCATAGTACACATGTCAATCAGGAGCTTTGCCGGGGCCGTCCCAGCAGTTGTCTTATATATGGCTATACACAAACAAGTTATATATGCATGATTTAGCATAATACATTAATCATTACCGTTTTGTTTCATTCATGTGATCGACCAACATTGGTTCATAACATGTGACAGACCAATACCTCACGAGGCTTCTTCTCTCTAAGCTGAGACCTTGAAACTGAGATATCTTTCGTTCTCAAAACAAGGTCTGGGCGTACTGCCAAATTGCAGATACTGATAAGTGAGGATTTGTCCAATCAATCACTTGCATGAACACAGAAATTGGTTATTAGAACAGCACATGAATGGAACATAGAAATGTATAGAATAGAATAGCACCAACATTAACATTTCCATCACAACAGGTTTCCTTCTTTTCACTCTGTCAATTAGGTTAGTGTTGTGGAGTAACTACAATGTTGTTGATCCATCCTCAGTTTTCCAGTATCACAGCCATTAAACTCTGTTAATGTTTTAAAGTCACCATTGGCCTCATGGTGAAATCCCTGAGCAGTTTCCTTCCTCTCCTACAACTGAGTTATGAAGAACGCCTGTATCTTTGCAGTGATTGGGTGTATTGATCCAAAGTGTAAGTAATAACTTCACCATGCTCAAAGGGATATTCAATGTCTGCTTTTTTATTTCCACCCATCTACCAATAGGTGCCCTTCTTTGCGAGGCATTGGAAAACCTCCCTGGTCTTTGTGGTTGAATCTGTGTTGTGAAATTGTTAAGCAAACGTTTACTCCTGAACTTCTTTACGCTTGCCATAACAAAGGGGTTGAATACTTATTGACTGAAGACATTTCAGCTTTTCATTTTTAATTAATTTGTAAAAATTTCAAAAACATAATTCCACTTTGACATTTTGGGGTATTTTGTGTAGGCCAGTGACAAAAAATCTCAATTTAGTCAAATGTAAATTCAGGCTGAATTTTTAATTCAGGCTGTAACACAACAAAATTAGGAAAACGTCAAGGGGTGTGAATACTTTCTGAAGACACTGTATGCACAAACTGTTTAGACTGGGTAGCATACGATAAGCTAAACCCTCTTTCCATCTTGACTACCCCCCGCTCCTCCTGCTCAGTCTCTGTCCTCCACTCCCTCCTCGGCCCCTCCCTCTCTCTTTCAGCAGCTTCCTCCTCTATCTGATCCCATTCATCACAGTCAATTTCTGTGACTGTGCCTCGCTGCCCAGTGACAGGGCTCTTAGTAGGGGCTGAAGCACACAGCCTTGAAGAGAAGGAGAGAGGGAGGAGAAGAGAGGGATGATGAGAGGGAGAAAGAGGAGAGAAATGGAGAGAGAGAGCATTCGCCCCTGTGGGGCTGTCACAGACCAGCCCAAGTTACCACTGGGGACTGAGAATGTGATGGGGGGAGGGAGGTTGACCTTGGCAACAGAGCCCTGGAAGAATGGGAAGGGTGGGGGTGTAGTTGGGGGTGGAAGAATCTGCTGTTGCATTACGACCGTGACAACAACTACAATAGGGAAACAACAAGGCGGGTCTAATTTAAAGCCTTCAGTATACGTTTAGCAGGGGCATCATGCACCCATTATTTTAGAGGGGTCAAGAAGTACGTGAGGATGGAGGGAGGGTACTGGGCCACTCTGGAAGTTGGAGAATTTTGCATTTTTCAAACACCTGAAACAGCTTTTTTTCTGCAATCTAGAGCCATAATCATTAAGCCTAATTCTATGTCAGAAATATGTATGTTTTCTGCATAGATTATCTAAGCATACCCCTTTACCTGTTCAATTGTCATTTTAATAAATGATGCACATTGATTCTTTTAAGAACTTTTATGCCTTATGAGTTCAGTAAAACTGCCTCACTGGTACAGTGGGGAAAAAAAGTATTTAGTCAGCCACCAATTGTGCAAGTTCTCCCACTTAAAAAGATGAGAGAGGCCTGTAATTTTCATCATAGGTACACGTAAACTATGACAGACAAATTGAGGGAAGAAAATCCAGAAAATCACATTGTAGGATTTTTTATGAATTTATTTGCAAATTATGGTGGAAAAAAAGTATTTGGTCACCTACAAACAAGCAAGATTTCTGGCTCTCACAGACCTGTAACTTCTTCTTTAAGAGGCTCCTCTGTCCTCCACTCATTACCTGTATTAATGGCACCTGTTTGAACTTGTTATCAGTATAAAAGACACCTGTCCACAACCTCAAACAGTCACACTCCAAACTCTGCTATGGCCAAGACCAAAGAGCTGTCAAAGGACACCAGAAACAAAATTGTAGACCTGCACCGGGCTGGGAAGACTGAATCTGCAATAGGTAAGCAGCTTGGTTTGAAGAAATCAACTGTGGGAGCAGTTATTAGGAAATGGAAGACATACAAGACCACTGATAATCTCCCTCGATCCGGGGCTCCACGCAAGATCTCACCCTGTGGGGTCAAAATGATCACAAGAACGGTGAGCAAAAATCCCAGAACCACACGGGGGGACCTAGTGAATGACCTGCAGAGAGCTGGGACCAAAGTAACAAAGCCTACCATCAGTAACACACTACGCCGCCAGGGACTCAAATCCTGCAGTGCCAGACGTGTCCCCCTGTTTAAGCCAGTACATGTCCAGGCCCGTCTGAAGTTTGTTAGAGTGCATTTGGATGATCCAGAAGAGGATTGGGAGAATGTCATATGGTCAGATGAAACCAACATATAACTTTTTGGTAAAAACTCAACTCGTCGTGTTTGGAGGACAAAGAATGCTGAGTTGCATCCAAAGAACACCATAACTACTGTGAAGCATGGGGGTGGAAACATCATGCTTTGGGGCTGTTTTTCTGCAAAGGGACCAGGACGACTGATCCGTGTAAAGGAAAGAATGAATGGGGCCATGTATCGTGAGATTTTGAGTGAAAACCTCCTTCCATCAGCAAGGGCATTGAAGATGAAACGTGGCTGGGTCTTTCAGCATGACAATAATCCCAAACACACCGCCCGGGCAACGAAGGAGTGGCTTCGTAAGAAGCATTTCAAGGTCCTGGAGTGGCCTAGCCAGTCTCCAGATCTCAACCCCATAAAAAATCTTTGGAGGGAGTTGAAAGTCCGTGTTGCCCAGCGACAGCCCCAAAACATCACTGCTCTAGAGGAGATCTGCATGGAGGAATGGGCCAAAATACCAGAAACAGTGTGTGAAAACCTTGTGAAGACTTACAGAAAACGTTTGACCTGTGTCATTGCCAACAAAGGGTATATAACAAAGTATTGAGATACTTTTGTTATTGACCAAATACTTATTTTCCACCATAATTTGCAAATAAATTCATTAAAAATCCTACAATTTGATTTTCTGGAGAAAGAAAATCTCATTTTGTCTGTCATAGTTGACGTGTACCTATGATGAAAATTACAGGCCTCTCTCATCTTTTTAAGTGGGAGAACTTGCACAATTGGTGGCTGACTAAATACTTTTTCCCCCCACTGTATATAGTATCATAACCCAAGAATTAAGACAATTTTAGTCAATTGAAGAGTTTACTTAAAAATAGTTACAGCATCCCTGTACATTTACAGCAAGGATGCTGTAATATATCTTTACAGTAAGGAGAATAGTACTGTAATATATATTACCATATCTATGCTGTAAAGCAAATGTACAGTATTAAGCTGGTGACTCTGGTGCCAGTATAATGCTGTACATTTACAGGGAAGGGTTTTAGTGTAACTCTGTCTATGAATTTCACAGTGGAAAATATCTCTGAATTCATAGACAGTGAACTTGAATTCATGATCTATGAATTACCAACTTCATAATTGCTAGGTGGCTAGTATTACAGAGAAACAACAAAACATTTTTGTTGTATTTACACATCATTAAGGAATCAATAGGCTACATACAGTACAGTGCAGTGAAAAAGTATTTGCCCCCTTCCAAATTTTCTCCACTTTTGCATATTTTTATATTGAATGTTATCAGATCTTCAACCAAAACCTAATTTTAGATAAAGGGAACCTGAGTGAACAAATAACACAACAATTACACACTTATTTAATTTATTTCATAAACAAAGTTATGCAACACCCAATTCCCCTGTGTGAAAAAGTAATTGCCCCCTTACACTCAATAACTGGTTGTGCCACCTTTAGCTGCACTGACTCCAAACAAACGCTTCCTGTAATTGTTGATCAGTCTCTCACGTCGCTGTGGAGGAATTTTGGCCCACTCTTCCATGCAGAACTGCCTTAACTCAACGGGTTTTCAAGCATGAACTGCTAGTTTCAAGTCCTGCCACAACATCTCAATTGGGATTAGGTCTGGATTTTGACTAGGCCATTCCAAAACATCAATTTTTTTGCTTTTTAGCCATTTTCATGTAGACTTGATTGTGTGTTTTGGATCATTGTCTTGCTGCATGACCCAGCTGCGCTTCAGCTTCAGCTGACAAACGGATGGCCTGACATTCTCCTGTAGAATTCTCTGATACAGATCAGAATTCATGGTTCCTTCTATTAAGGCAAGTCGTCCAGGTCCTGAGGCAGCAAAGCATCCCCAAACCATCACACTATCTCCACCATGCTTGACCGTTGGTATGAGGTTCTTACTGTGGAATGCAGTGTTTGGTTTTTGCCAGGCATAATGGGACCCGTCATCCAAAAAGTGATACTTTCCATAGAACATTCTTCCAAGAGTCTTGATGATCATCCAGGTGCTTCCATATGCTTTCTGGTAAACTTTAGTAAACTTTTTGGACGACATGGGTCCCATTATGTCTGGCGAAAACCAAACACTGCATTCCACATTAAGAACAGTAGTTTGGTATTTATAAGTTTGGTATTTGATTTAACATCTGACATTTGTTAAAGCAGGACAAATCTGAGGGGGCAAGTGCCTATCTGCCCCCTATGGGCATGATGCCACTGACACTTAGCACTGGGCTTGTAAAACATCCTGGGATGGTCAGTGGGTGGTTTACAATTACTGTAGCTTTGGCATCAGGATATTTGTTCTGATCTGTGCTGATAACATGCAAAGGGAAATTGATGTTGTGGAGCAAAAGCAATGAGTCTTTGGTGATTGTACTACTGCTAGCCTATAATATACTGAACTCCACGACCCTTCAATTGAGTGTGGTTTGCACTATGATCCGGATTTCATTTTCAAGCCCAGGTCGGTTTGCAGTTATTGCAAAAAAACTACAAAAAAAACATAACAACTCTAGACAAATAATACCAGGGTTTACTGGTCTGCTCAGATACAATTTGGTGGGAGTAAGGTTAGATTATGTTCCAATGTAATCGCTATTGTGCCTCTATGTCTGTTTTCTTCTATTGCGTTTATGAAGGCTGGTGGGGCAAGATGAAGATATGAATTCTGTAAAACCTGTAAAGGCAGTGAACCACCTCTGCTCTATCAACCCTCTCAGATATTTGTTCTTACCATTACAAAAAAAAAACATGGAAAAAATCATATGTGAAAAAAATACGTGGTTTTGGACACATGTGAACATATGTGAACAAATCACGTGAAAATCTCCCTTTCACATGTGGAATTGCAAGATCACATGAAATCACATGGACGTTTTTCACATTCAGTTTCACTTACTTACAGTGAGGGAAAAAAGTATTTGATCCCCTGCTGATTTTGTACGTTTGCCCACTGACAAAGACATGATCAGTCTATAATGTTAATGGTAGGTTTATTTGAACAGTGAGAGACAGAATAACAACAAAGAAATCCAGAAAAACGCATGTCAAAAATGTTATAAATTGATTTGCATTTTAATGAGGGAAATAAGTATTTGACCCCTCTGCAAAACATGACTTAGTACTTGGTGGCAAAACCCTTGTTGGCAATCACAGAGGTCAGACGTTTGTTGTAGTTGGCCACCAGGTTTGCACACATCTCAGGAGGGATTTTGTCCCACTCCTCTTTACAGATCTTCTCCAAGTCATTAAGGTTTCGAGCCTGACGTTTGGCAACTCGAACCTTCAGCTCCCTCCACAGATTTTCTATGGGATTAAGATCTGGAGACTGGCTAGGCCACTCCAGGACCTTAATGTGCTTCTTCTTGAGCCACTCCTTTGTTGCCTTGGCCGTGTGTTTTGGGTCATTGTCATCCTGGAATACCCATCCACGACCCATTTTCAATGCCCTGGCTGAGGGAAGGAGGTTCTCACCCAAGATTTGACGGTACATAGCCCCGTCCATCGTCCCTTTGATGCGGTGAAGTTGTCCTCTCCCCTTAGCAGAAAAACACCCCCAAAGCATAATGTTTCCACCTCCATGTTTGACGGTGGGGATGGTGTTCTTGGGGTCATAGGCAGCATTCCTCCTCCTCCAAACACGGCGAGTTGAGTTGATGCCAAAGAGCTCGATTTTGGTCTCGTCTGACCACAACACTTTCACCCAGTTCTCCTCTGAATCATTCAGATGTGCATTGTCAAACTTCAGACGGGCCTGTATATGTGCTTTCTTGAGCAGGGGGACCTTGCGGGCGCTGCAGGATTTCAGTCCTTCACGGCGTAGTGTGTTACCAATTGTTTTCTTGGTGACTATGGTCCAAGCTGCCTTGAGATCATTGACAAGATCCTCCCGTGTAGTTCTGGGCTGATTCCTCACCGTTCTCATGATCATTGCAACTCCACGAGGTGAGATCTTGCATGGAGCCCCAGGCCGAGGGAGATTGACAGTTATTTTGTGTTTCTTCCATTTGCGAATAATCGCACCAACTGTTGTCACCTTCTCACCAAGCTGCTTGGCGATGGTCTTGTAGCCCATTCCAGCCTTGTGTAGGTCTACAATCTTGTCCCTGACATCCTTGGAGAGCTCTTTGGTCTTGGCCATGGTGGAGAGTTTGGAATCTGATTGATTGATTGCTTCTGTGGACAGGTGTCTTTTATACAGGTAACAAGCTGAGATTAGGAGCACTCCCTTTAAGAGTGTGCTCCTAATCTCAGCTCGTTACCTGTATAAAAGACACCTGGGAGCCAGAAATCTTTCTGATTGAGAGGGGATCAAATACTTTTTTTCCCTCACTGTAGCTAGTAAATGCAGCTAGCTAGTTTAGCTTACTCAAACACCCTGCTCAAACAGAGGGATGCTATGTTAGCTAGCTAGCTAAGACTATCCAACACAACACTGGAACTCTTCCAAGTCAAGGTAAGCTTTTGGTTTGACTAGTTTATTGCCACCGGGGACCACCGGAGTAAATGCTAAACTGCTTACTGAATGTAACGTTACTGTTTGATTGCAGCGGGTTTACTAACGCATTAGTTTAAATGTTTTACATTTTAGTCATTTAGCAGACACTCTTATCCAGAGTGCATACATTTTATTATATTTTTTAATTTTATACTGGTCTCCCGTGGGAATCTAACCCACAACCCTGGCATTGCAAGCGCAATGCTCTACCAACTGAGCTACACGGGCCTGTAGTTCTATTAGCTATGTTTACTATGACGTTACTTTAGATAAAAAAAATAAAAAAAAAAGATAATATGGTGACAACGATGGAGGCTGTGTGTAGCGGTTATGATATGGTTTGGCTTGGAAAGGTTTTTTCGCCTGGTCACATATAGCTGATCTGTTGTGCACTGAAGTCCAAAAGCGAAGGGAAAAGGTGAGAGGAGGAGAGTGCATACAGTAGATGCGAGAAGGAATACAATGTGGCCGCTATGAAAGTGAACTGTGTTTACGCGTGATCAAGGGTGTATTCATTCCGCCGATTCTGTTGAAAAACGTTTCCTAAACGGAAGCAAACAGAACGAAACGGGATAAACATACAGTACCTGAATTTCTTCAATAGAAACTCTCGTTTGCAACTGTAGGACTAATGATTACACCCTAGATTAGTAGATGCAGGCAAGAGTGTGCAAGGCAGTACTGAATGTGTCACTGTCTGTCCATGTGTCACTGTCTGTTACTTCAAATTTTTCTCTCGACCTGTGTGCACCAACGTTGTAAACTTTCATTCATAGGCTAGGTTGTAGCAACCTCATGATGGGTATAGGGAACATTTGAGTATCATGTAGTAGCCTAAACCTATCACTGTTACATAGAACTGGAATATGAATGACGGTCATAATGGAAATAAGGCCATGCTCATGAAAAAAATGTCTCCTCCCTCATCTTAAATGGCACTGACCGCCACTGCTGTACACGGATACTAATTCTCTACTTCACTTACTCTCTCTTTTTCCTAACGTTGTAGTGTGGCAATATTTCTGTATACTGCATATATATCTCACATGAGACCTGTGGTAAGACAATGCAATTAGCCTACTAAAATGTTTATCTGACTCCATAAAGACGATTTAGCAATATGTAAGATACTATAGTTGAGTTACAGGAACTGGCTATCAAGAAAGGTCAGAGAATTGTCTATATCAAAGGCAGATATTTAATTACATTGTAAAATGAACCATACATTATACAACGCATTCCGCATTAACAAGCATTACAAGGCATTAGGCATGATCAGAGAGGGAGAGAGAAACAAAGAATTCATGGCTTGTGCGATGGCCCATAGCTCTTTGGGGAGAGAGAGAGAAAGAGAGAGAGTGTATCTCACCAGCGCAGGTCAGGAACAAAGAGAAAGAGACAATGAATCTGAGACCACATTATAACATCTGAGTTGTTTGGATTCAAAATCTGGATTGTTGATCAATAGTATCACTGTAAATCAGATATCAGACTTATAGGATGTAAAAACAACTGCACCTCTGTTTCAAAGAGGTGTGACAGAATGGAGGATGAGGAGAGCAACACAGAAAAGGCTGAATTCCTGAGAAGACAATAGGGCCACCCTACAACGTAATACCCCTCAGTCCGTCCCCTTGATCTGTCCTCCATGGTGCCCTGACATACTCTCCCCTGTGACCACCAGTAACCCACAAGAGACTCTGCCTGACCATTGATTTCCCTCATGGCCACTGGTTATTAAACTGATCGGATTCGTTATAGTGAAGACTTACTGAGCTACTGTATGGAATGGATTAACTAGTATGGGTATTCAAAACAGGGTAAACATTTCATTTGTGTGTGTGTCTGGTGTTGAAGCCAAAGCCATTGTATCATACTGTACCTCAGTCAATGTCACTGTGCCCAAACAGTGGAGACAGAAACGGTTTGGACATGTGCATATTGCTTGCAGTAAAGGTCTCCTCAGAAACACATCACCTATACGTGTACCTAACCCTGAGAGACATGCAACTAAGAATATCACCACAACACAAACCTCTATTTATACATAATGCATCCTTCATTGTAGCCTCCCGGCCACATACATTACAACATGTCTACAGCCTATAAGACTATAGGACATGGCGGCGACACACAGCTGCTCTGTAATGTGATTTAACATGGGCAGACACAAAGCCTGGACCTTAATGGCAGCTAGTGACGGGAGAGGAATCACCTCATTCAGCTTCACAACGGTTGGCCCCAAATAGGAGTGGAGAGTGGGCCTTTTTCATCTCCTTCCCTCCCTGGGCCGTGTGGTGCAGTGGTTAGTGTGTGGAATACCAATGACTAGAATGTGAGAGCAATGTGACCAAAGTCTTTATAGTCCCCACCTGTTTCGTCCTGTGCCATGATAGGATTGGCTCAGCCCGTGAAAAAGTTGGCCAACTTTTAGATCTGACAGACTGTTAGCGTTGTTTTTAGGTTATTCGATTGTGGAACAATCATTTAGGACCAATTTGTCATGCATTAACGTTAACCGCTGAAAACGTATCTAAGTAAAATACATAGCGTTACGCTGCAATGGGCAACATCTATAACACATTGTCACTTTCAATTCTCATGTGATGGTTGACTTCTGCCCACGGAGTATATAATGGTTGTGCAACCCCAGTAGAGCTGAATATGCCCGGGGGCATTACATGATCTCTATCCATCTGACGCATATCGAAAGTTTAGGAAATGGATTTGGCTGGATGATTAAAGAGTAGAGAATATATCTGGTGTATCAGAGCATAGGTGTAATGCTATCCTGTGGAGCATGATTGCTAATCAAAATCCAGGCTCTAACTTCTTACGCTTTTTAAAACTAAGATAGTAAGGTTCTGGGTTGGAAAAGGGGTAAATATTTTATCAAAGTGACATAATGGTTAGTTAAGATGAGCAGGTACACTGTAGCATCCATCATCCGGACATTCCGAAATGAGAATAGGTAAGAAATCTACTCTCACTAGAAAATTGCAGTACTGCATATCAATACAGTACTCAATGAGTACAGTAGTACAGTATTGCCTGTGGACTGTTCTGTAGGACTGTAAAAATAAAGTATGTTTCAAGAATTTGGAAAATGTATTTCTACTTTGTATTTACAGCATTTTACTATTTGTTTGGCAGAACTGAAAGATTATCAACACAAGGTGGTCGGGAACGTGTTCTGTCTCCTGAACAGAAAACTGAAATCATGAACATGGTCCTAGAAAATAACGCCATAACATTACGGCAAATACAAAGAAAAATTATAGAAAACAATGAGATATTTCAAAATATTGATAGGGTAAGCTTATCAACACTGGACCGTGTCTTGCGCAGAAATAATCTCAGGATGAAGCAGGTCTACAGGGTGCCATTTGAACGCAATTCAGAAAGAGTCAAATAATTGCGATATAACTATGTGCAAGTGAGTCCTATACAATCCCACAATTGATGCATACTCTCAACACTGTATAAATTATACATATTTCATTATTGTAATCATAATGATTGTGCTTCACAATAGTGACCCCTCCATGTCTATTTCTGATATTGTCATGTGTGTTTCAGAGAGTCCTTGAGCTAGAGGTGGCTGCAGTGGAGCACCAGTTCATCTTCATTGATGAGGTTGGATTCAACCTCACAAAAAGACGAAAGAGGGGAAGGAATATCATCGGCCAGCGTGCCATTGTTCAAGTCCCTGGCCAGCGCGGAGGGAACATCACAATGTGTGCAGCGATTACCCACCACGGCGTCATCCATCACCATGCTACCCTTGGCCCCTACAACACTGCCCATCTGATCACATTCCTGGACACTCTACACAACACACTCATTCCACCAGATCAGGTAGATGGCCCACAGCAGCTCAGGTACGTTGTCATTTGGGACAACGTAAGTTTCCACAGGGCTGCTCTGGTTCGTAACTGGTTCACTGCCCACCCACGCTTTTTAGTTGTTTATCTCCCTCCATATTCTCCATTCCTCAATCCTATTGAGGAATTTTTTTCTGCCTGGAGATGGAAAGTGTATGACCGAAATCCACAAATGCGTATACCTCTTCTCCAAGCTATGGAAGACGCATGTGGAGATATAGCAGCTGATGCTTTTCATGGCTGGAATCGCCATGCTAGGCGATATTTCCCCCGCTGCTTGGCCAGGGAAAACATTGCTTGTGATGTGGATGAGGTGCTGTGGCCAGACTGCAACAGAAGAGAGGATGCAGCACTTTTTTTTTTTTTTTATTATTATTTTTTTTTACTGTAACTGTATACATTATATTCTTCTGTTTTGTATGTATACCACTGTATGTGCAACTTTGTGTTGGTTGGGAATGGGACTGTGTACATTGTTTTTGTGGGAAAAATTTTATATATTTGTTACAGTGTATTTGTGTGTTCTGAGTATAAAAACAATATTCTCAAATATTTTACAACACACTTATGTATGTACTGTCTGTAGTAATGGCAACACTGAACCAAAAAAAGGCCTAAGTCATTATGATGAATGGAGAAGAAGTGTTTTCCATTCATCAGAGTGTTTTACATTGAGCACATCAGTGTTCAACTGGTTCTTATAAATGTCTATTCATATGATGGTTTGTGTGTCATTTGAAAACAAAATACAATTTTGATAAGAAATAACATTGTTTTGAATGTAAAGTTTCATTTTACTGGAGAATTGAGGGGTTTTGCCCATTGTGTGTGTGTTGTTTGATTTGTGTGTAGTGTTCTGAGAATATGAGGCATGCTTTCAGAAAATGTGTGTAAACAATCGAGAAAAACTGTAATACAGTTTTTCTCAATTGCTAAAACACTAAAACCCATTGGCTGAACAAAGTTCTCAGTTGCCTGTTCTAATTTAGCTAATTATGCAGTCTGTTGTTGTCACGCCCTGGCTCTGGGGACTCTGAAATGTTGAGCCAGGGTGTGGATTTTCTATGTTTAGTTTCTCGGGGTAGCTTCTATGTTGTGTTTTCTATGTTTTGGGTTTTGTTCTAGATCATATAGATCTATGTTGGTCAGGGTGGTTCCCAATCAGAGGCAGCTGTTGCTCGTTGTCTCTGATTGGGAGCCATACTTAGGTAGGCTGTTTTCAGCTATTCTTTGTGGGATCTTGTTCTGATTTGGTTTGTGTTATACCGTAGACGTCACGTTATCGTTGTTGTTTTGATCGTGTGATCATTCTAAATAAATAATATGTTCACCTTCAACGCTGCGCCTTGGTCCGCTTCATCATGTGTCAACGATCGTGACAGAAGATCCCACCTCGACTGGATCAAGCAGCGTGACGAGGAGAGAGGATGGACGTGGGAGAAGATGAGTGCGAGTCTGGCAAGAGGGATGGAGGCCTTGGCCACGGGTAGGAGTGAAGCCCATAAATTTTTTAGGGGGGGCTAACGCCGTGGACGACGGGGCAGCAGGAGGACGCCAGGTTACGGGAGTCACTGGTCACCAGGGGGAAGGAGGTTGTAGAGGCACGGCGAGAGGTACTGGCGTGTGTTGCCAGTCCGGTCCGGCCTGTTCCTGATCCCCACGTAGGGCCAGTGGTGTGTGTTCCCAGTACGGTCCGGCCTGTTCCTGCCACTCGCACCAAGTCTACGGTGCGCGTCGCCAGCCCAGTCCGGCCCATTCCTGCTCCCCGCACCAAGTCAGGGGTGCGCTTCGACAGCCCGGCTCGGCCCGTTCCTGCTCCCCGCACGAAGTCAGGGGTGCGCTTCGACAGCCCGGCTCGGCCCGTTCCTGCTCCCCGCACCAAGTCAGTGGTGCGCTTCGTCAGCCCGGCTCGGCCCGTTCCTGCTCCCCGCACCAAGTCAGTGGTGCGCTTCGTCAGCCCGGCTCGGCCCGTTCCTGCTCCCCGCACCAAGTCAGGGGTGCGCTTCGACAGCCCGGCTCGGCCCGTTCCTGCTCCCCGCACCAAGTCAGTGGTGCGCTTCGTCAGCCCGGCTCGGCCCGTTCCTGCTCCCCGCACCAAGTCAGTGGTGCGCTTCGACAGCCCGGCACGGCCCGTGCCTGTTCCCCGCACCAAGTCAGGGGTGCGCTTCGACAGCCCGGCTCGGCCCGCTCCTGCTCCCCACACCAAGCCAGTGGTGTGCGTCGTCAGTCCGGCACGGCCCGTGCCTGTTCCCCGCACCAAGTCAGGGGTGCGCTTCGACAGCCCGGCTCGGCCCGCTCCTGCTCCCCACACCAAGCCAGTGGTGTGCATCGTCAGTCCGGCACGGCCCGTGCCTGTTCCACCGGTGGCTGGTCCGGCACCGGTCAGATGCTTCACGTCGGAGCTAGAGCAATCCGCTCCACCAGTGGTCAGTCCAGCTCCGGCCAGCAGGGCCAGACCGGACCAGGGGTACTGTGGGGGGTTAGAGAGGGAGTGGGGATCATGCCCAGAGCCGGATCCGCCGCCAAGGCGGAGTGCCAACCCGGTCCCTCCCCTGTGGTGTTCTGTTGGCGCGGTCGGAGTCCGCACCTTTGGGGGGGGGGTACTGTCACGCCCTGGCTCTGGGGACTCTGAAATGTTGAGCCAGGGTGTGGATTTTCTATGTTTAGTTTCTCGGGGTAGCTTCTATGTTGTGTTTTCTATGTTTTGGGTTTTGTTCTAGATCATATAGATCTATGTTGGTCAGGGTGGTTCCCAATCAGAGGCAGCTGTTGCTCGTTGTCTCTGATTGGGAGCCATACTTAGGTAGGCTGTTTTCAGCTATTCTTTGTGGGATCTTGTTCTGATTTGGTTTGTGTTATACCGTAGATGTCACGTTATCGTTGTTGTTTTGATCGTGTGATCATTCTAAATAAATAATATGTTCACCTTCAACGCTGCGCCTTGGTCCGCTTCATCATGTGTCAACGATCGTGACAGTTGTCAATACCTTAAACCATTTCACATGGTAAAACACAATTTGCAGATCTCACTTAGACTTTTCAGCAAAACTCTAAACACATTCTCATTCTCAAAACACATTCTGCACTCTAATGCACATGTCATCCATACTGGTAAACACAAGTGGTAACAATCAAATACAAATAGAGAACACATGTCATTGATTGATCACAACCACTCAAAATTGATTTAACCTGTTTCAAATGATGCGACACAACCAATATAAGCCAGTTCAGAGAGCAAACAGGTTGTTGAAGGAGAAAGTCTGAGAATGGATAGAAGAAACAATGTGAGAGGACAAGGACGAGTGCGTAAGCGAGGTGGGCGACGAGGAGGAAGAGGAGGAGGACGGCAAGAAAGAGGAAGAGGAGGACGAAAAGGAAGAGGAAGACAAAGAGTGGAAATATCTGATGAAATTCGAGCATCAGTCATAGACCATGTTCTTGTCCATGGACTGACAATGAGGGAAGCAGGACTTAGAGTGCAACCCAATTTGAGCCGATTTTCTGTGTCCACCATAGTAAGGACATTCAGAGAAGAGAACAGGTACAGTATACTACTGTATTTTTGTAATTGCAAATTTACTGTACTACACTATATGCAGCTGTTTCAATAGACATTTGTAAAGTTAATCACTGTATGTATTGTACTGCATGAATATGTTTTGTAACTGCACAACTACTTTTTGTAGAATTGCAAGGCTGCGACATGCAGGTGGAAGGACAGCTATATTCACTCGGGAGCAAGAGGCAATTATAGTTGGCATGGTCCTTCAAGATAATGCAATACGACTCAGAGAAATCCAGGAACGAGTGATACAAGACAACACACATTTCCAGGGAATCGACAGTGTGAGCATTTCCACAATTTACCGTGTCCTCCATCGTAACAGGATGCGAATGAAACAAGTATACAGAGTAACTTTTGAGCGCAACTCACCAAGGGTGAAAGAACTGCGAGCTCAGTATGTGCAAGTAAGTGTACATTCAGAAACATTTACTGTAATCCAGATTGTCTACAGTACTAACACATACTATGTGAATGACATTACTCTTTAGTACATACAATGTATGTGAATCAGAAGAGCATACAGTAGGCCTAATTGTACTCTACAGTATAGCACTGTCTCTGTACGACTTACAAAATCCTACATACAGTATATATCTAAGAGATATTTTATTTGAGCAGCAGGTTCAAGAGCATTAGGGTCAAGAGCTAAATGAGAATCCCATTCCCACCTACAGTGGGGAAAAAAAGTATTTAGTCAGCCACCAATTGTGCAAGTTCTCCCACTTAAAAAGATGAGAGAGGCCTGTAATTTTCATCATAGGTACACGTCAACTATGACAGACAAAATGAGATTTTTTTTCTCCAGAAAATCACATTGTAGGATTTTTAATGAATTTATTTGCAAATTATGGTGGAAAATTAGTATTTGGTCAATAACAAAAGTTTCTCAATACTTTGTTATATACCCTTTGTTGGCAATGACACAGGTCAAACGTTTTCTGTAAGTCTTCACAAGGTTTTCACACACTGTTGCTGGTATTTTGGCCCATTCCTCCATGCAGATCTCCTCTAGAGCAGTGATGTTTTGGGGCTGTCGCTGGGCAACACAGACTTTCAACTCCCTCCAAAGATTTTCTATGGAGTTGAGATCTGGAGACTGGCTAGGCCACTCCAGGACCTTGAAATGCTTCTTACGAAGCCACTCCTTCATTGCCCGGGCGGTGTGTTTGGGATCATTGTCATGCTGAAAGATCCAGCCACGTTTCATCTTCAATGCCCTTGCTGACGGAAGGAGGTTTTCACTCAAAATCTCATGATACATGGCCCCATTCATTCTTTCCTTTACACGGATCAGTCGTCCTGGTCCCTTTGCAGAAAAACAGCCCCAAAGCATGATGTTTCCACCCCCATGCTTCACAGTAGGTATGGTGTTCTTTGGATGCAACTCAGCATTCTTTGTCCTCCAAACACGACCAGTTGAGTTTTTACCAAAAAAGTTATATTTTGGTTTCATCTGACCATATGACATTCTCCCAATCCTCTTCTGGATCATCCAAATGCACTCTAGCAAACTTCAGACGGGCCTGGACATGTACTGGCTTAAGCAGGGGGACACGTCTGGCACTGCAGGATTTGAGTCCCTGGCGGCGTAGTGTGTTACTAATGGTAGGCTTTGTTACTTTGGTCCCAGCTCTCTGCAGGTCATTCACTAGGTCCCCCCGTGTGGTTCTTGTGATCATTTTGACCCCACTGGGTGAGACCTAGCCCCAGATCGAGGGAGATTATCAGTGGTCTTGTATGTCTTCCATTTCCTAATAATTGCTCCCACAGTTGATTTCTTCAAACCAAGCTGCTTACCTATTGCAGATTCAGTCTTCCCAGCCTGGTGCAGGTCTACAATTTTGTTTCTGGTGTCCTTTGACAGCTCTTTGGTCTTGGCCATAGTGGAGTTTGGAGTGTGACTGTTTGAGGTTGTGGACAGGTGTCTTTTATACTGATAACAAGTTCAAACAGGTGCCATTAATACAGGTAACGAGTGGAGGACAGAGGAGCCTCTTAAAGAAGAAGTTACAGGTCTGTGAGAGCCAGAAATCTTGCTTGTTTGTAGGTGACCAAATACTTATTTTCCACCATAATTTGCAAATAAATTCATAAAAAATCCTACGATGTGATTTTCTGGAATTTATTTTCTCAATTTGTCTGTCATAGTTGACGTGTACCTATGATGAAAATTACAGGCTTCTCTCATCTTTTTAAGTGGGAGAACTTGCACAATTGGTGGCTGACTAAATACTTTTTCCCCCACTGTATGTGATAGTGTGGGACAATGTCAGTTTCCACCGAGCTGCTCAGGTAAGGGAATGGTTTAACATCAATGGGCAGTTTATGAACTTGTACCTCCCTCCATACTCGTCTTTCCTGAATACGATTGAGGAGTTTTTCTCCTCTTGGAAATGGAAAGTGTATGATAGACAACCCTACACCAGAGTAAATCTGCTGCAAGCCATGGATTTAGCCTGTGGTGATATAGGTGAGGAATCATGTCAGGGCTGGATACGGCACACAAGAGGCTTCTTCCCCCGTTGCCTCAGGAGGGACAATATTGCTTGTGATGTGGACGAAGTGCTCTGGCCTGACCCAGCCCAAAGACAAGAAGAAGAACATTGATCACGTTTACTCCTTTGATTTTTGTCCCTTTTAGTATTGTATACTGTTGTACAGTGCCTTGTAGGCTGTATACTGTACAATGGACAAATTGTATGGCCCTGAACATTGTGCTTTCCATTTGTTAACAGTACTGACTGCACAATAGATTTTGACTGGTTGCAGGTTCATATCAACAAAGAACAAGAATTATAGTATCACAGAGACAAAGGACAAGTTTGTGAGATGCAGGGTACAGTACTGTAAAAATAGGGGTACAAGGAGGAGGAAGAACAAAAAACAAAATTGCAAAGAGCAAAGCAGAGTAGTAATTTCTGATCAATTTTGAGCTACTATGATAGAACATGTTTTCGTTCATCAAAAGACAATGACGGAAAAATATGAAATTTGTTTTGAGATTAAAAATGTACTTCTCCCTGAGAACTGTATGTTTTGATCAATGTGTTTCCTATTTTTCGGTGTATTGTTTACTGACTGCTTGAGAGTGTATATCATTTTGATCACTTTGTTTATGATTTGAGAGCAGTGTTTGATTTTGAACACAGGTAAAACAGTTTTGAGGCGAATGTTTCATTTTGCGAGTGGAGTCAGAGGTTTTGTAAATAGTGCTTGAAGATGAGGTTTTGTGTTTAATGTTTTCAGGAAATGGATCAAGGTTTCAGAAATTGTGTTTTAGCAATTGTGAAAAACTGTAAACCACGGACTAACACTGAGGGAGGCTGGACTGAGAGTACAGCCTAACCTAAGCAGGTACACGGTGGCATCAATAGTTCTGACATTTCGTCAAGAGCACAGGTGAGAAACTTTCTTCTGTCAACAGAATATCCATAGCTTACTGCATGTACTATATCAACAGTTTTGGAATCTATTCCTGTATCATTTTACAGTAAGCTACATGTATTTTGTTTGGCCAACATAGGATTGAACGTCGAGAACACCAAGGAGGGAGGGGCCCCATATTCACACAGGAGCAAGAGAGAGAGATCATAAACCTTGTTTTGGCCAATAATGCAATCAGACTTAGAGAAATTCAAGCCCATATTGTCAATGATCACCGAATTTTCAATAATGAATCACTACTCTTGACGGGTCTGACCTAGAGTATGTGGACAACTACAAATACCTAGGTGTCTGGTTAGACTGTAAACTCTCCTTCCAGACTCACATTAAGAATCTCAAATCAAAAGTTAAATCTAGAATCGGCTTCCTATTTCGCAACAAAGCCTCCTTCACTCATGCTGCCAAACATGCCCTCGTAAAACTGACTATCCTACCGATCTTTGACTTCGGCGATGTCATTTACAAAATAGCCTCCAACACTCTACTCAGCAAATTGGATGTAGTCTATCACAGTGCCATCCGTTTTGTCACCAAAGCCCCATATACTACCCACCACTGTGACCTGTACGCTCTTGTTGGCTGGTCCTCACTACATATTCGTCGCCAAACCCACTGGCTCCAGGCCATCTATAAATCACTGCTAGGCAAATCCCCGCCTTATTTTAGTTCATTGGTCACCATAGCAACACCCACCCGTAGTATGCGCTCCAGCAGGTATATCTCACTGGTCATCCCCAAAGCCAACACCTCCTTTGGCCGCCATTCCTTCCAGTTCTCTGCTGCCAATGACTGGAACGAATTGCAAAAATCTCTGAAGCTGGAGACTCTTATCTCCCTCACTAACTTTAAGCATCAGTTGTCAGAGCACCTTACCGATCACTGCACCTGTACACAGCCCATCTGAAATTAGCCCACCCAACTACCTCATCCCCATATTGTTATTTATTTTGCCCATTTGCACCCCAGTATCTCTATTTGCACATCATCTCTTGCACATCTATCATTCCAGTGTTAATACTAATTGTAATTATTTTGCACTATAGCCTATTTATTGCCTTACCTCCATAACTTGCTACATGTGCACACACTGTATATATATTTTCTGTTGTATTTTTGACTTTATGTTTTGTTTTATGTAACTCTGTGTTGTAATTTTTATCGCACTGCTTTGCTTTATCTTGGCCAGGTCGCAGTTGTAATTGAGAACTTGTTCTCAACTGGCTTACCTGGTTAAATAAAGGTTAAATAAAATAAAAAAATTAAATGTCCAACAGGTCTCTCTGTCACCAATAGCCCATATCCTTAAAAAACATCAAGTTCTGATGAAACAACTGTATAAAGTGCCATTTGAAATAAATTCTGACAGGCTGAAAGGCCTGCGGCGTGAATATGTGGTGGTATGTTTTATTCACTGACTGTGGTATTGTGTACTGCACACATAACCTTTTTACTGTACATGTAATTTTACTGTTTAGCAGACCTACAGTAAATTGATCTACACAATGTGAGAATTCAGAGAGTTTTGCAAATGGATGCGGAGGAAGTCCCGCATGAGTTTATATACATTGATGAGGCTGGATTTAACCTGACAACAGTGAGAAGAAGGGGAAGAAACATCATTGGCCACAGGGCTATTGTCAATGTACCAGGGCAACATGGGGGTAACATTACCCTTTGTGCTGCCATTACACAGAATGGGGTCCTCCACCGCCATGCCAACTTGGGTGCTTACAACACTGACCTCATTCTTAAATGAGGCCCTGGTCTAGAGTAGTGCACTATATAGGGAATAGGCGGCAGGTATCTTAGTTGGTTAAGAGCGTTGTGCCAGTAACCGAAAGGTCGCTGGTTCTAATCCCCGAGCCGACTAGGTGAGAAATCTGTCTGTGCCCTTGAGCAAGGCACTTAACCCTAATTGCTCCTGTAAGTCGCTCTGGATAAGAGCGTCTGCTAAATGACTAAAATGTAAATGTAAAATTACACAATATTATCACAGCAGCAAACCAAAGGGACCAGATGCAATACATTGTTGTCTGGGACAATGTAGCTTTCCATCGTTCTGCTCTGGTCCAAAACTGGTTTCATCAACACCCACAATTTACAGTTCAATACCTTCCACCATACTCCCCCTTCCTAAGCCCCATCGAGGAGTTCTTCTCAGCATGGCAGTGGAAGGTTTATGATCTACGGCCCTATGTCCAGATGGCCCTCATTCAAGCTATGGTGGAAGCATGTGATCAAATTGAAGCAGCATCCATACAAGGGTGGATTCGTCACTCCAAAAGATTCTTCCCACGTTGCCTTGCAAATGAAAATATAGCCTATAATGTTGACGAGGCCCTGTGGCCAGATCCAGCTAGGCGGAGAGATGTTTAGGTTATTTTTCTTTTTTATTCGGTACTGAACTGGATATGTAATTTATGTTACAGTATTACTGTAAGCTTACAGTACAATGGTACGTTCAGTAATACTGTATGAAAACTGAAAAATGTTTTGTTATGAATGTTTTGTTGAAATGTTCAGTATTGACTGACTTTAGTACATGAAAAGAAATACATATTTTCATTAGTCTGCACAATTGGTGTCATGTGGTGTTGGTGAATTTATTTTTACACTTTCTCTGTGTAAATGCTAAAAGTGTTTTAGGTTGAGCTCAGGAGTGTTTAACTGATTCAAACAGAATCAGACCATATAATGGTTGGGTTTATGTTATGACAACAAAATAAGGTTTTTATAAGACATTGTATAGTTTTGACAAAAGTGTTCCATTTTGCAAATGATCTGAGGTGTTGTGCTATTTTGGTGTAGTGTTGTGCTAATTGTGTGAAGGGGTTTGAAAAACCGGGCCCTGTTTTCAAAATTGTGCTTAAGCAATTAAAAAAACACTGTCATACAAATAACTGATAAATGTGGAAGTTCAACAACTCAAATCCCTCATTCATGTCTTTTACTTTGTTTTAACCCATGCAGTCATGATTTTGGACTGCAACCCGAACCTCTCCCCTCTCTTTTGGTTTAACCGTACGCCTCAGTGATTCCATGCCTCATTTTTACAAGAAACAAGCTATTTCATCTGCTGTGTTAACATTCCAGGTTAATGCAGGCTAGGTGTAGGGTCCTCCACTCACTCTCGTCTCATTAAAACATACAAAAGTTCTATGGAAGAAGAACTTAACAAATACCTTGCACTGAGGGAATAGGGATGTGTACTGTCTGTATGTAATTGGGTGTGTGAATCACACACTCAGCCATGCCATCATCAGTACAATTGGTGCTGCGGGGCCCAGATCCTCTGCCTGCCTGTTATCTGTTACAGGCAACCACATGGCAGGGTATCAGTGGCTTGCTCTACGGTCCACCCGACTGCCCTATAGGATCACAGGCCAGAGTCAGAACAAACTACTGCCTCTCTTTAGTCTTGAGCCCATGCCCATGATTCAATTATGTATGTACTGTCAAACAAATACATTTGAATTACAGTATGAGACCAGAGTGTGTGCATTTCAAGAGTGTGTATCTTAATGCAGATGTGTGTACATTATACAGTATATACTTCTGAGTTGCGTAAGTGTGTGTTAATGTGTGTGTGTGTGTGTGTATCTGTGTGGTGCTTTTAATCATCTCTCCACCTCTGTAGCCTGGAGGTACACACTGTTCCATTTCTCTGACTGCCTTCTGTCCTCCACCAAACAGGATTGGTCCGTGAGATAACTCTGCAGGCCTGAATCTGTCTCACTGGAACAGCTTTGACGCATTTACCCCCATCCTCCCCTCCCTTCCCCCTTTCCCTCCATCCTTTTCCACTCACCCTCCCCACCTCCAGGACCAACTTCAGCCAGAGTTTGCAAAAACGCATCTGCAACGGCTCACTAAACATTTCCATAGCTCTGCTTCTGGTACTCAGGGAGGGGTTGGGCTCAAAACGCTGCTGTGAGAAGATAAATGAATGTTTACATGAAGACCTACAAAATATAACAGATACTGCTGTATATAATGCTAATTAAACACGCTCATTAGAGTACTTTACAAATTACAAAATCAATAGTCTTTGAATACAGAAATGACTAGGACGGTCCTGTACATTTAGGAGAAGTGAATGAGATGCTTCATATTCTGATATTGTCCTAATATGAATGGCAGAGATGATGCAGCATCGGAGAGGCAGCAGAAAGGTTATTCATGTGGATGTAAAATCATAAAGAAACAGTGGTAAAATGCTTAAATGCCCTGGCGGCAGAGTTTCGCAGATTTACTGCTGCAAAGTTCGCTAGCTGCCCCTGAGTCATGAGTCGCGTGTGAATTAACACATTAACTGCAGCCTTGTTAGAATGTGGATGAAGACTTTGTCACTCTATACACTTCAGTGATGCTTAAACCTTGTGAACTCAACAACAACAAAATACCACACGCAAAGTGTAGCCTTTGAGAAAAGAGACACTCCTTATTGTTGCGTTTAGAGTAACAGAAATAATCAAGGCATGGCACACAGGATTGCTAGCATCACCTCAATAGAAATATGTTACATTTCTCTGAGGCAAAACTCTCTGAAAACAATTGTAATCTCTTATCGGTTGCCTTTGAAATGTTAACTGGTTGGTGTATTGCTGTGCCGCTATAGTGTTTGTACAGGGATTTTCGGCTGCTTTGTGGCTGAGCCTGGGTAAATGCTGACAGGTGTAGGCTCTAAACTGACAGACAGGCTCAACTCATCTGTGTGGGAAGGGTAACCGTTCTCTGGGGTGCCCCCCCTTACTTGGCATGCTCCAACTCAGAGGTTCCCCCACTTATAAGTGAAATACGGTTGGACAGAGAAAGAAAGCTTTGCTGATGCACAGTGGCTTCTCCAGTTTGTTGAGGATAGAAGATGTAACTCCATCAAATAGTCCAACATTTCGAGACTACAATATACTGTATCCACTCTACATATCTGCTGCCCGTCTGCTGACTCATTGTGTGACTGAGCGTGACTTGTTATGTTCGTTCATCACATACACTTTACCATGGCAGGACATGTGTGCTTTGTCCCTGGCTCTAATGTAGGTCAGGGATTTGTATTGGGAGAGAATCAGTATAACTACATGAACAAACAATGAAAGTGTGTACAGTGACTCTGTTGGCCAATTCAAGTGAATGTAGTTATCGTAGCCTGTCATACCGACCACTTTCTCTTATTAATTGACAATTGACATACTAAACCATCCTTGAAGATCGGACCTAAAGCTGGTCGAGGGTTGGAATACTGCATTAAGTAGGCCCTAAGGGAGGAAGCAATAAACAAACAATGAATGACAGACCATATATTCCAGTCAGATTATGAGGTAGTATCCACTTATCTCTCTTTCGTGTTCTAGTATGTCCTCAAACCTGGATTCCCTGCTTTCCTGAAAGACTGACAGCTATAAATGGGGTTGGGCTCGGCTGCATTGCCCACATTTCCTCTGATCATTGTTGTTTTGACATCAGACAGCTGCGTTGGATCCTGGGGATAATTGACATTTACATTTTTACATTTTAGTCATTTAGCAGACGCTCTTATCCAGAGCGACTTACAGTTAGTGACCATATGTGCAATTACGACGCGTTTCCCAGTCCATTTCTGAATGTCAAACACTGAGGCGCCTCACAGCAGGACAGACACCCTGCTGCGTCCACTTCAAATGAAATGTAAATTTCCTGTTCTACTATGGAGAAACATTATGCAATTCTGCTGATGAGCATTTACTCTAAATGTGTATTTTGTTCATCGACTAGCTACTTGCTTCTCTCTTAACGACATTGGGTGGCAACACCCATGGCAACATGCATGGCGAGATCTCATAATGATGATAATGTGCTCTTCTTTCAGCCATAAAATGATAAATGAGCACTAGAGAAAATATGCACGGAGATTGCCATACATACTTTGTTCAAGACAATCTGATCAATCAGGAAAATGATAAATTTATACCTATACTATAGCTGGTTGATTGCCTGAATGTGTGAGCATGTGTGAGTTTGAGCACGTGTGTGAGTGTGTGAGTGGGTGGAAGTGTGTAAAAATCTGAGAGTGCGACAATTGTATGTGTGTGTGTGCTGTGTATGTGTGTGTGTGTGCACAGGCTTACGCGCATGCATGTAGGCATACTGTATGTGCACATGCATATGCACGTGTGTGTACAGAATGAGTGTGTGTGTGTGTGATTCAATCTGTATGTGAGGTCTCTGAGCAGGCACTCAGTGCTGGCTGGAAGGATTAAGCTTGCTCCTGAGAAACTGCATACAGTAAAGCCCTTAAAGGGAATAATTCTGCTGTGGACAACATGCCCTGCCTGCTAATCAAGGCAAGGGGCTCCACGGAACCTACAGACAGGCTGAGCGCCAAGCCTCCCTGAGATTCCCTCGCCATCTGCTCATGGCCACCATACCTCTACTCACCAGCCCCTCACCTCTCCGCATTGCGGGTGGCCCTCACCACCCTCATCTGTTTGATGGATGGGGAGGGGCGGATGGCTGGAAGGAGGGAGTAGTGAGATGGTATTGCACTTCTCTCTCTTCCTTAGTCCAATCGTCTCCCTAATCAGATTCATCTGCAGGAGGAATGCAATTTGTGTTATTATGGGGTTCTTAATCACTTGGCTGCTATACACACAGAAAGCCAAATACATGCTGAAACACACAGACCAGAGTATACAGTGTATTCGGAAAGTATTTTCCACATTTTGTTACGTTAAAGCCTTATTCTGAAATTGATTGAATTGTTTTTTTCCCTCATCAATCTACACACAATACCCCATAAAGACAAAGTGAAAACAGGTTTTTAGAATATTTAGCTAAGTTTTACATAAGTATTCAGACATTTGCTATGAGACTCGAAATTGAGGTCAGGTGCATCCTGTTTCCATTGATCATCCTTGAGATGTTTCTACAACTTGATTGGAGTCCACCTGTGGTCAATTCAATTGATTGGACATGATTTGGAAACGCACACACCTGTCTACACAAGGTCTCACAGTTGACAGTGCATGTCAGAGCAAAAACCAAGCCATGAGGTCGAAGGAATTGTCCGTAGAGCGCCAAGACAGGATTGTGTCAAGGCACAATCTGGGGAACGGTACCAAAACATTTCTGCAGCATTGAAGGTCCCCAAGAACACAGTGGCCTCCGTCTTCTTAAATGGAAGAAGTTTGGAACCATCAAGACTTTCCTAGAGCTGGCCACCCGGCCAAACTAAGCAATCAGGGGAGAAGGGCCTTGGTCAGGGAGGTGACCAAGAACCCAGTGGTCACTGAGACAGAGCTCCAGAGTTCCTCTGTGGAGATGGGAGAATCTTCCAGAAGGACAACCATCTCTGCATCATTCCACCAATCAGGCCTTTATGGTAGAGAGGCCAGACGGAAGCCACTCCTCAGTGCTAGCTGTGCCACTAGAGATCCTGGTTCGAATCCAGGCTCTGTCGTAGCTAGCCGTGACCGGGAGACCCATGGGGCGGCGCACAATTGGCCCAGGGTAGGGGAGGGAATGGCCGGCAGGGATGTAGCTCAGTTGGTAGAGCATGGCGTTTGCAATGCCAGGGTTGTGGGTTCGATTCCCACGGGGGGCCAGTAAAAAAAAATAAAAAATTATGCACTCACTAACTGTAAGTCGCTCTGGATAAGAGCGTCTGCTAAATAACTAAAATGTAATGAGAAACAAGATTTTTTAGTGTGATGAAACCAAGATTGAAGTCTTTGGCTTGAATGCCAAGTGGCACATCTGGAGGAATCCTGGCACCATTCTTATGGTGAAGCATGGTGGTGGCAGCATCATGCTGTGTGGATGTTTTTCATAAGCAGTTACTGGGAGACTAGTCAGGATCGAGGGAAAGATGAACGGAGCAAAGTACAGAGATCCTTGATGAAAACCTGCTCTAGAGTGCTCAGGATCTCAGACTGGGGGCGACGGTTCACCTTCCAACAGGACAACGACCCTAAGCACACAGCCAAGACAACGCAGGAGTGGCTTCGGGACAAGTCTCTGAATGTCCTTGAGTGGCCCAGCCAGAGCCCAGACTTGAACCCGATCGAACATCTCTGGAGAGAACTGAAAATAGCTGTGCAGCAATGGTCCCCATCCAACCTGACAGAGCTTGAGAGGATCTGCAGAGAAGAATTGGAGAGACTCCCCAAATAAAGGTGTGCCAAGCTTGTAGCGTCAGACCCAAGAATACTTGAGGTTGTAATCGCTGCCAAAGGTGCTCCAACAAAGTATTGAGTATAGGGTCTGAATACTTATGTAAATGTGATATTTCCATTTGCAAAAAATCTAAAAACCAGTTTTTGCTTTGTCATTGTGGGGTATTGTGTGTAGATGAGTAAAAACATGTTTTAAATAAATGTTAGAATAATGCTGTAACATAACAAAATGTGGAAAAAGACTAGGGGTCTTTTGGTATTTGGTATTTTATTAGGATCCCCATTAGCTACTGCAAAAGCAGCAGCTACTCTTCCTGGGATCCACACGAAACATTACATAAACAGACCATTAATAGGCAAGAACAGCTCAAGTACAGAGCTACATCAATAGCCACACGTAGACTACATATCAATACATACACACAAACTATCTAGGTCATATAGACAAGAGGCGTTGTGCTGTGAGGTGTTGCTTTATCTGTTTTTTGAAACCAGGTTTGCTGTTCAGTTGAGCAATATGAGATGGAACGGAGTTCCATGCAATAATGGCTATATAATACTGTATGCTTTCTTGAATTTGTTCTGGATTTGGAGAGTATGAAAAGACCCCTGGTGGCATGTCTGGTGTGGTAAGAGTGTGTGTGAGAGCTGTGTGAAAGTTGACTATGAAAACAATTTGGGATTTTCAACACAATGTTTCTTATAAAAAGAAGTGATGTAGTTAGTCTCTCCTCAACTCTTAGCCAAGAGAGACTGGCATTTATAGTATTTATATCAGCCCTCTGATTACAATGAAGGGCAAGACATGTCGCTCTGTTCTAGGCCAGCTGCAGCTTAACTAGGTCTTTCCTTGCAGCACTCGACCACACGACTGGACAATAATCAAGATAAGACAAAACTAGAGCCTGCAGGACTTGCTTTTTGGAATGTGGTGTCAAAAAAGCAGAGCATCTCTTTATTACGGACAGACCTCTCCCCGTCTTTACAACCATTGAATCTATATGTTTTGACCATGACAGTTTACAATCTAAGGTAACACCAAGTAATTTAGTCTCCTCAACTTGTTCAATAGCCACACCATTCATTACCAGATTCAGCTGAGGTCTAGAATTTAGGGAATGATTTGTCTGAATACTTTCCGAATGCACTGTACATGCGGAGGCAAAAGTACTCACACACAAACACACTCACACACACTCGTGCACGCACCCACACACAGGAACAGTTGATGAACAAGTCAGGCCCAACACGCTGACGATGTGTAAATCTCCTTCCTCCCTGGTGAGTCAGAGGAGATGAGAGTAGAGGGACTGTTGCCAGGATAGTTTACACCCCCCATTCTCCTATTGAAAGAGCAACAGCTGCGTATCAGCCATAACCAAATCGATAGGCGCAAAATGATCATCATTTGCACCGGAGCATGCTGAGTGGTGGTAATCAATGGCAGCTCCCCTGGATTGCAGTGATGAGACCTGGGCTCTCACAGAGCTGCTGTAAAACCACAGGATCCCAATCACAACTCACTGACCAGCTCACAGTAAACCAGACGCAGCCAACATAACCTATACACAGCAAGGCAATAGACTTACTGCTGGTTCACAATGGCTGGCCCAAGAAAAGACACTACACAGGTTTACAGATCTATACTGAACAAAAATATAAACGCAACATGCAACAATTTCAACGATTTTACTGAGTTACAGTTCATGTAAGGAAATCAGTCAATTGAAATAAATTCATTAGGCCCTAATCTAAGGCCTCATGTAGCTCAGTTGGTAGAGCATGGCGCTTGCAACGCCAGGGTTGTGGGTTCGATTCCCATGGGGGGCCAGTATGAAAAATGTATGCACTCACTAACTGTAAGTCGCTCTGGATAAGAGTGTCTGCTAAATGACTAAAATGTAATCTATTGATTTCACATGACTGGGCAGGGGTGCAGCCATGTGTGGGCCTAGAAGAGCATAGGCCCACCTGTTTGGGAGCCAGGCCCAGCCAATCAGAATGAGTTTTTCCCCACAAAATGGCTTTATTACAGACAGAAATACTCCTCAGTTTCATCAGCTGTCTGGGTGGCTGGTCTCAGACGATCCCACAGGTGAAGAAGCCAGATGTGGAGGTCCTGGGCTGGCGTGGTTACACGTGGTCTGCGGTTGTGAGGCCGGTTGGACGTACTGCCACATTTCTGTGATCTTTTATTTCAGCTGAAGAAACATGGGACCAACACTTTACATGTTGCGTTTATATTTTTGTTCAGTATAGAAATAACCTTAAATTCCGAACAGCTGGGCATCAACAGATCCTGATGTACGAAAATAGCAAAGGTTGACCCCCCTGAACAAGCAGACGGTTATTTGCAGATTATTTCCTGAAAGGATTGAATAATCTTGTGTTTTTGTATATGAAAGAGTTATCCTTCTGGTACTGAGGGAGGGGTGGAGCTCTAAACGTTTCTGCAAGAAGATAAATTAATGTTTACATAAAGACTCACAATCTATAACAGATACTGCAATATATAATGCTCATTAAACATTCTCATTACCGTATTTTACAAATAATTACAAAATCAATAGTCTTTGAATACCAGTGGTGGAAATATTGACCAAATTGTCATACTTGAGTAAAAGTAAAGATACCTTAATCTGTCCCTCGACACAATCCTGTCTCGGAGCTCTACGGACAATTCCTTTGACCTGATGGCTTGGTTTTTGCTCTGACATGCACAGTCAACTGTGGAACCTTTAATAGACAGGCGTGTGCCTTTCGAAATCATGTCCAATCAATTGAATTTACCACAGGTGGAGCCCAGTCAAGTTGTAGAAACATCTCAAGGATGATCAATGGAAACAGGATGCATCTGAGCTCAATTTCGAGTCTCATCGCAAAGGGTCTAAATATTTCTATAAATAAGGTATTTCTGTTTTTGCTTTGTCATTATGGGGTGTTTTGTGTAGATTGCTGAGGATTATTATTTTTTTAAATCCATTTTAGAATAAAGCTGTAACATAACAAATTGTGGAAAAAGTCAAGGGGTTCCGAAGGCCCTTTATGTTCTCTTGATAAGTGTGTGAATTGGACCATTTTCTTGTCCTTCTAAGTATTCAAAATGTAAAGAGTACTTTTGGGTGTCAGGGGGAAAAAAAGTACATTATTTTCTTTACGAATGTAGTGAAGTAATGTCCAAAAATCTAATAGTAAAGTAAAGTACAGATACCCCCAAAAACTACTTAAGTAGTACTTTAAAGTATTTTTTCTTAAGTACTTTACACCAATGTTGAATACAGAAATTACTAGGACAGTCCTGTTCATTTAGGAGAAGTGAATGAGATATTTTATATTCTGATATTATCCTAATATGAATGGCAGAGAGTTGATGCAGCATCGGAGAGGCACCAGGAAGGTTATTCATGTGGATGTAAAATCATAAAGAAACAGTGGTGAAATGCTTAAATGCCCTGGCAGGAGAGTGTTGCAGATTTTCCACTGCAAAGTTCTCTAGCTGCCCCTGAGAGTCGCGTGTGAATTAGCACATGTTAACTGCAGCCTTGTTTGAATGTGGATGAGGACTGTGTCACTCTACCCTTCAGTGATGCTTAAACCTTGTGAACTCAGAAAAAAAAGACCACACCAACAGCCTATCACTCAAAGTGTAGCCTTTGAGAAAAGAGACACTCCTTCCTCCCAGTCCCTGCCCTAGTAAGGACCAACACGAAGGGTCTCGAAACAGACACTGTCACTCACTCCGTAAACTTTGTCATGAAATCACGTTTAGAGTAACAGAAATGAAATATTCAAAGCATGGCACACAGGATTACTAGCATCACCTCAATAGAAAGATGTTGAATTTCTTCTGAGGCAAAGCTCTCTCAAAACAAGCATAATCTCTTATCATTTGCCTTTGAAATGTTAACTGGCTGGTGAATCTGCAAATAACCTTCTACTTGTTCAGGGGGGTCGACCTTTGCTATTTTCGTACATAAGGATCTGTTGATGCCCAGTTGTTCAGAATATAAGGTTATTTGTGTGTTTTGTGTAGGCTCCCTTGTGGGATTACTGTTGTTGTTTTAATTTTCATTTGGATTTAGTGCCAGATTCAGTTCTGAATTATACCGATCTGTGGAGACGTCTTACCACACATGGGCTCTCTACACACAAAGGGAACTCAAGACTTCTTACTCCAGTGTAACTAAAGCTACGGAAGTAGACTGTAAGTGGCTGTGTTTGAATTATTTACACAGGGGGAAAGTGTGTTTAGTGTGGTTACGTGGGGAAGGCCTGGGAAATGTGATCAATTTGGGGCTTCCTCTGTCTGAAGCGTTGGGCAGGGTAAGTGAGGGCAGGTTGATAAAGGGACCATGGGGGCACAAGGGTACATGTGGGGCATTGAGACACTGTGCATGTGAGGATATTTGGTATATGGAGACACAGACAGGACAGCTGTGCTTGGTTAGTGTTGAGGCAACCCACATGGGAGTTCTTTATTCATGCCCTTAACATTTACATTGGAGGCCATAACATTAACCCTTTCAGAAGTAGAGGAGGACATTTGGCTGGAATACACTGCCATTGTTTTAGGGGTCAATTACGTATGTATAAATGTGGGGGATGGAAAGAGCTGACGGAAGAGTCACATACTGAGGATGAAAAGAGCTGATGGATGATTGTGTGCACCTCCCATGCCTTCATGCAATCATGCAAAAGTGATCTTTGCAGTCAAGGTGTCTGTTCTTCAGTCAAGTGGAAAATGCTTCACATTAAGGTCTTTCCAATAAACACTGAGGAAAGAGAGAGAGTCACCAGCCAGGTAAGAATCTTGATCGTTATCAGGGGAACCCCCATGCTGACAGAGCATGGATCAAACGTCTTCCTGAAACTCTCTCCCTCTAATTTTACACACGAGTAGGTTTTTCCTCAAGAGCATTGAGTCGAGAAAATACGATTAATTGTCAATGGACTAGTAATGGTACACAACAGAGCTGGGTTTTGGCATACAGACCTGACTTGTGACATATCACCCCTTGGGGGCACAGGTCCAATTAAGATTGTTCCACAGCAATGAACCCAGAACAGAATGGATGGTGGAGAACAGTCACGTCTTCCTGGCACGGAACAAAGAACACTCCACATTATAAGAATACACTTCCCTTTTCATGCACAAACCCATTCATTTTCCATATTGTATTCTAGAGCACTTAAAACAAGTTGTTTCATACACAGAAAAACTGAGAACAAAATAACAGTATATTTTCATTGAAGAAGTAAATCGTTTTTTGTGCATTCATTGGATTTATAAAGAAAGTGTTTTTATTTTATAAAGTGTTTATCTGAAAGTTGTGTGGTAGAAGCAATAAACATATGATGAACTTCAAAATGGGTCAAAATAATTGGGGGAGAGAGTATAATAAAGTAAAATGATGCTGTGCATTGAAATGTGAAGGCAACCGCCATTGTGGAGGAGTCTCAATTTGTAGCTCAGAGGCAGGAGCCTCCCGATTGATTAAATGTTTCATTAAAGTCACTCAGGCAAGTCCTGTGTCAATGCAACTGAAATTGACTTGTAAAACTGCTGTGAGAAGTAAAGAGTAAACATGGTAGTACACGGACACCAGCCGCCGCTGGCAGACAGGCAGACTGGTAGACTGAGGTGCACTATGAGGTCACTGAGGGCTCAAGCCTCAAGGCAGCCATTTTACAACATGTTTGCTGGCAAACAGTATGAAATACTGGTTGTGAGATGACATTCAATAAAGGGTATGAGTATCTGTGAGTGATAGGCTACTGCATACTCTGATTTGTGTGACAGTTCTTAGAGAAAGAGTGTGTATTCACTGATTGCAAAAAGAACAACATAAGTGCCTAATGAACATCACATGGACTGTATTAGATAACATTAATTTGTAGTATAAGTTCAGGTTTACTCTGAGCTCTAGATGAGTGTTTTCAGCTAAATGTACCCAAACTGTCTCAAAAACATTCTAACCGCCATATAGACATGTAAATCCATGTGGCTATTAGTTGAGAATGAGGCAGAGAAGATCTAACTTTACCCTATCCTTTAGGGAGCCTGACTTTGACATCAGTCTACCAAACTCTTTAAGGGCTTAGCAGTTTTATTTCCCAGAGCCTCGCCTCACTGTGCTTCTTCCACTCTGAGCAACCCAACTAGGCTGTTTCCTAGTTGACTAGAGCGTGTTTATACACAGGCATTCTGCTTCACTACTTACATTAAGAGTTTCTGAGAGCGCACTAGTGGCATTTGAAATGAACTGCGCTGATTTGATATTTATGACAAGCCAAGGTTGAGCAGAAAATAAGACCGACGAGGGCCCTATTAATGTACGCCCACTGAGACGCTAACCCTGCCAACTAAATAATGCCGCTCACTTTGTGATTTTAAATCTAATCTCATTCTCTTGATTGGCACATAAACACCTTATGCTTTATTTTTTAAAGAGACCTGAGCTAATACACAAGCGGGAGCTGATACGGCGACACGAAGCCTAGCATCCTGCTGCATATTCTAGACACCCGTTGATCATTCTGCCTTAGAAATAACGCTGTCAACGGAGAGAGAAAGACAGAGAGCGAGAGAGAGAGAGGAAAACAATATCACATTTTGGAGTCAAACATACAAGCAGTGCAGATTCTATAAACAAGTTAGGTTTAAAGGAAAAATGTGATTGCACGACTTCTTCATCCTTCTGATCATGCAAATTGGACTGTAATGGATTCAATTCCATTTGATGCTTCTCTCCTGGTAGCACATATGCCTGTCCTCTCAGTAATTGGAAAATTACTTTGTTTTGGGTACGTACACAGTGCAATCACAACAAACAGACAGGCAAAAAATAACGTAATTCTACAGCACTGATTCCCTGATGCTATCCTCAGTTTTTGCATATTTCTCTGGCCGTGCAGACTAAAATGAAAATAACATATTTTCCCAGTTAAACTGGTCGGAATAAGTGCAAGTTCAATAAACTGTGAAATAACCATCCTCTGTTTGATCAAATCAATCAATCACAGTGCTTTTAATGTCTTCATTTCCTATGTTTCACATGCTTCACATGTCATCTGCTCAGCCTACCTATTAGTCTACCTGCACTGGAGACATGAGGAACATACTGAAGTAGTCTTCTGCCCTCTACTGATTTAATCATTTCCACTCCTCCTTAGAAAAACTTTCCAGCAGAGCAGCACCACACACCTACTGAAAGCAAGTGAGGCAAAGACCAGACCAACAGAAAAGCACCTCCTGAACCCAACAGACGAAATAAAATAAAATCAAGAACCCATTACATTATGCAGAAACATTGTAGTCAATATTTAAACTTTCAAATGGATACTTTTTTTCTCTGTGCAATCAGTCAAGTGTATACTCAGTCTTAGCAGTAGATAAATGACAAAAGGAAAATAGAGGACTCTCCTTGTGGGTGATTACCTCAACAATGGAGGTTAGTGTGAAAGCATTGCTGTAGTGTTCTCACTGTGAGCTTTAACAGAAATGGGAGACATCTGGAATCTGGGACTTCATTAACATGCTAGCTGCATATTTCATAGTTGGCATGTTGAAAACGTCATATTGTAAGTTAAATATGCAATTTTAGTTTTGGGGAGAGTGGTTGCACTTGAGCAGTAACATTTGCAGTAGAGGTTGTAGTAGGCAATTGAAACATATTTCAATATGTTGCTTGTTAGGTGACTTTAGAATGCAAACCATATTGGATTTAATTGGTTCCTGTGTAAATCATAAGGTGACAGAAAACAAATAGATGAAGGTAGACAACATAGACAGATACTGTAGACAGAAAGTATTCTCAAAAGGGTTATTTTTAGAACATTTAAAGTTGACAACTCATAGACATAACCACAGACAGTTAGCAGCCTACAGAATATCACTTTCAATAGAGAAATGGTTCTCTGCAAGTTCCCTCATTCTTGGCACTTCTATTATCATCATCATCAGTTGGTGTGTCATTACCCTCTGATGGCCTAATTACTGTGGAAGAGGACTGTTGATGGAGCCTCTAACCCACCTTTGGTGAAGCTGTCAATGCTGCGGAAAAATATGATTGCAAGTGGCGGAATAAAACAGTGTTTACCCCACCATGCATTGGCAAACAGGTTTTTGATGGATGACACTGTTTACCATCTGAGGTTAGAGTTCCAGAGAGAGATAGAGATAGCGAGAGGCAGAGAGAGAGGCAGAGAGAGAGAGAGAGAGGTAGAGAGAGAGAGAGAGAGAGAGAGAGAGAGAGAGAGAGAGAGAGAGGGGCGAGGCTATTGCAGATGATTATTCTTTACTTCACGGAAACTTTTTAAACAAAAATTAAAAGACAAAGTCATCCATCCTCTCTGGCTGTGCGGTGGAGCAGCTTACCTCCCTTTTCAATCTTCGGCTGGACGTTTTCCAAATACACACAAACACAAACGTGCATGCGTACATACGCATGCACGTACACACGCATGCACACAAACTGAAACCCAAAGGAGGACGAGTAGTAGTGAAACTGAACCTATCAATTGGAAGCAAGGTTATTATAATAAACTAAAACTGAAACTAAAACGGAAACTTGGTAAACTGAAATAAAATAATTAACAAACCCATTTGAAAAACTGAAACTATACTGAAACTATTATCTTTGACTCCAAAACGAACTAAAATAAAATAAAAACCATCATGAGTTATGTTCAGGTTTAGTTTTTTTCTCACAACTTTGGGCAAAAATGTAACTGGGTTTTCAATCTGTCGGGTAAATGCTGCCAGGAGATGGCAATGTTTCAAGTAGTTTCTGGCAATGTATCAATGCTCCAGCTTTAACACCAAAGATACTACAAACTAAAATATCCAGAAACTGCCTCTCCAATAGAAATCCTTGATCAAGCTTGTAGACTATGTCATGGCGACGTTAACTAGCTAAGCTCATGCGCAGAAACCTGTCATTGGGTCTAACGGTCGTCTTGCGCCGAACTGCGTATGTGCAGGCCATCAAATCAAAGGCACTCATTTGATATAAAGTTGTTTTTGACGAAAATGTAAACGTGTCAGTTTGTCACTTTCACAAGGTTGGAGGTGAATAAGTATACCAGAGCCAGCTTTTGGAAAAAATTGTCAAGGTTCCTGTCTGTGTAAGTGGCCATTCCCTCTCTCCCTTGGCCATCTTATGCGACAAAGGAAACGCCCACTTACACAGAGAGGAACCTTGACCATTTTTTTCAATGTTAAATGGCTTTTATGCAACATCTTCATTATCCAAACTTTTTGGCCGACATCCTCCCCAGACCTTGTGTCGTTGCTGCCTAGCTTACGATGCTCCAAGGTCTGGGATATCCGAGACAACATCACTATCACTAGCTATCACTAGCTAACAGAGAAAAAATCAGATAGGTCGCTAACTTGATTCTTCTTATTTGTACTACTAAAGTTAAAAAGCATTGTATTGGTGTGAACATTGGCGAGAGAGAGAGTTTCCTTCCACCATATTTTCTGCGCTATTCCTTTTTAATCCAAGTCACATTGAGATTGACTTTATAATTTAAACCTAACCTATGATCTGACACATCACTTTATGCGTTTCTGATCTCCCAGTGGCAAGATGTGACATCCGCCCTCAAAAACTATACAACACAAATGCCTCCTAGCCTCCCACGCATGCTTTCTGTCCCTAACAATAAAACAAAAATTGAAACTAAATAATATAAAAACGAAACAGAAATATTTTTTTATAGAAATCAAGCAAATCAGGTCTGAAAACGAACTGAAACTAAACTGAAATTCAAATAAAAATCGAAAAACTAATAGAAATAAAAACTAATATAAAAACACAAAACTATAATAACCTTGATTGGAAGTTATTGAGAAGGTGATTTACATTGACGTCATCATAGCTCTCTTAAAACAAGGGCTCACTTCTGGATTCTTCTTGCACAGGAGCTTCTTCATGACTGAAAAGAGACGAAGCATAGCGTGGAGACACACTGCAATAATGCACAACCTGACATACACACACACACATACACACACACACGCACACACAAACACACATTCATCTCCCTGCCTTGGAGCCATATCCAAGAATATTATAGTTTATACATTTATTATTTTAGCTTTGTCACCTGCCTTTATCCCTCTGTATCTGTGTCTCAGGGGGCCTGGGGGGTTGGGGTGGTAATCAGGGGTCATGCTGTATGTGTGAACCCAGCCTCCACTAATAAGATCCTCGCAGTGAGCCTGGGATTTATTCTGGCTTTGTAATGCATTGGTCTATATGCTCGCAGTAATGTGCAATCTAAACTACTGTCCAGTTTCATTGACTTGATGTTGCCATGTTCCTCAGCTACGACAATGTACACAGAGGGTAAGGACCATTAAAGAACAGAGACATTTTGAAATGCTGTAATCTTTGTGTATTACACAACTGAAGAACCAAGGAGCAGTTTTCTGTGGCTATGTGACATCTTGCCATTATCATGCTATAGTGAACATGCAACTGCAGCACTGCTCCAAGGTGAAATTATTCCATTCGAGCAATTTTAGGAAAAATCTGGTCAAATGGAGGATAGAAAAAGTTAACAATGGGAGCATGTCGTCTTTAGAATGTGTGTCTTGAAAGCGGCGTAAGGAAAATTGATGTGAAAGTAGGCTAGCCACTGTCACAGCCCTATAGGTTTCAGCATAACAGCATTAAGACAGAAATTATATTTTTAACACGTAGCTCTAATGATGAGTAAGTGCAGTGCATGTGCTAGCTGTAATGAGTTGGGGATCAGGCCTGGGTAATGGATGTTTTGGGTAATTACCAATTAATCTGAATGAGCAATTGTGTTTCAATGACTGACGTTTTATAAATATGTAGGAAGGCAAATTAACAATGGTGTATGAATAATAGATGTCTTACGTAACTGTAAAGTGCTCAGTAGGCAGAAATATTTACTAATCTATCCAATTAACACAGGGTAAAGTGGACAGTAAGGCTGCGTGTTCACATCAGATCTTTTCACATCAGATCTTTTTCACAGCTGTTCTGACTGGTCAAAAGACCAATTAGTGAAAAAAAATATATCAGATTCTAAGATTCTATCTCCCTACAAATCTGTGTCACAGGTCTGGCAGTGGTAATGAAGGCTTTTTCTCTTCCTCCTGTATCTGACACTGCTCACTGCTCAGAGCCTGCAGCCGACTCCTTTCTTGTGAGCGGGTAGCTTTTATCAAAATGATGACTTTAGGTTTGCAGGACTTGTTTTCGCTCACTTTCTCAGATATTCCCTGAGACCATTTTATATTAGATCATACCTGCACTGCTCTAAGGTGCTAGGGGATATTCTGAGGGCTGCTCTAAATGTTCTTATACTGTAGGTCACTGATAGAAGACACAGCATAGGTATTCGATAATGTGTGTGTGTGTGTGTGTGTGTGTATGTGTGTATGTGTGTGTGTGTGTGTGTGTGTGTGTGTGTGTGTGTGTGTGTGTGTGTGTGTGTGTGTGTGTGTGTGTGTGTGTGTGTGTGTGTGTGTGTGTGTGTGTGTGTGTGTGTGTGTGTGTGTGTGTGTGTGTGTGTGTGTGTGTATGCGTGTGTCCTAATGTCAACAACAACAAATATCACACTAATTGCTCTCATATTGTTTGCGTTAATTATTTACTTTCCCAACAAACGGAATATATTAACATAGAGCAGATTAATGTGCATTTTTTACATAGTCATAAATCACAATTCTGATGGAACAGAACAGAAAGATGAACAAGACATATAGTCTAGGTTATATAAGTTACTAAAGCCGCATGCTAAATGGGTTGTTGTCATTTTGACGTTGCATTACGTTGGCTTTACTTTCTCCCACAATGAAAAAGCCCTTTTTACAGCCAGGCTATACTAACATGAAATCGCCTGTGTCTGAACGAGTGAGCGAGCGATTGACTTTATTCATTGTGATGAGACTAACAGATAGGGAAGATCCATTGCGCTCTGTCTCTGTGCTGGCTTGGTGTGCAAGGTAGCCTAGTGCTCAAGAGCGTTGGGCCTGTAACCGAAAGGTCGCTGGTTCAAAAAGTATGCCATTCTGCCCTTGAGCAAGGCAGTTAACCCCCAACAACAACTGCTCCCCGGGCGCCGATGACGTGGACGTCAATTAAGGCAGCCCCCCGCACCTCTCTGATTCAGAGGAGTTGGGTTAAATGCAGAAGACACATTTCGGTTGAATGCATTCAGTTGTGCAGCTGAAGGTATCCCCCTTCCCTTTCCCAATAGCAGCTATAAAAGGACTAGATATGTGCTTGCCTTATCAATGCATTAGCTGCAGAGGGTGAAAATTGTATAGGAGTGAGTCTCAAAGCCCTTATCTGGTGAAAACAGAGCTTTTAAGTCCATGTAAGTGAGGCCATCATCTCTAATCTAGGTGCCACTAAAACAAAGGTAATGAATGTGCATGTGTGCGTAGGCATGGCCATATCTCCTCATGTACTCCGCAGAGGGAAAGGATAAATGTCAAGTGCCTCTAAAGCACAGGGTAAGGCATCAGAGTAATGACGCTTCAGCTGATGAGTATGTCAGTATGACATGTGGCTGGAAAATAGCGTTGATTTCGAATATGTCTGATGCTTTTCCAGGAACTATTCTATATTCAGCAAGAACAGACAATCCTACTCCTCTAACAATACTGGGCTGCTTAGTATTTGAAATTAATGTTGTTATTATTCACTCATGCTGTTGGCCATCTGAAATTGTCTCCCCTGTTTCTGCAGTGACAGTCAGAGAGAGAGAGAGAGAGAGAGAGAGAGAGAGAGAGAGAGAGAGAGAGACAGACAGAGAGAGAAAGAGAGAGAGATAGAGAGAGAGAGAAAGGGAGAGAGAGAGAGAGAGAGAGAGAGAGAGAGAGAGAGAGAGAGAGAGAGAGAGAGAGGAATAAATGATTTTTCTTTGTTTGTTTTCTGGTGCTCTGATTTAGCCTAGCTAAATCCCAGGGATTTTGGTCCAGAGACAAGAGAGAGTGTCACCCGGTTGTCAGACCGTGGGATGGAGCCAAGGGATGAAAGGAAGGATATGAGGGACAGAGATTTTTAAGGCACAGAAAGAGTCAACACAGATCAAAAATTCAAAGAACCCAATAGATTCGCTTGCTGAATTATGTATAGCTGTGCTGCGATCACTTACTATGTAGAGTCTTACCATACCTCATCACCTCAGTCCTTGTGGTGTATAGCTCAGACCTAACCTTAGCATGCAGGCAGCATAGTACAGATACTGAGGTACAGATAACCACTTTATCATGCATTCTGCTGCTTTTAGCTCAACTTTAGATCAGAGTTAACCTTAGCGTAGACTGCAGTAGCCTAAAGCTGACACTAAACAGCCAACAGTAGCTGTGTCATGAGCCTCTCACTCCACCGGGTTACCACCTTAATTTTCTTCCACTCTGCTCACCACTCTCTCTACTCAGCCTAACTAGCTCCACCTGTCCCTGCTCTGCTCTGCTCTAATTACTCTGCCAGCTGCGCTGCATTACCCACTACCTCTCCCAGTATTTAAGGCCCTGTCTTTCAGCTCTCCGGTGTCAGATCGTCTGCAAAGCTCACACCCGGAACCTGTTTGCTCGCGCTTCTGGCTCACCCTGGTTTTGTGACCCCGGACCTGCCTGATTTTTGGATACTCTTCTGCCCCAGGAGATCCAGACCTGCTTCTGCCATTACGACTCCTGACTACTCTTCAATCCCGGTAACTCTGACCAGCCTTCTGCCTTGCTACTACGTATTTTGGATTTCCCTTGAACTGTACTGCTGCCTTGTTTCATTCCGCCCTGTTGTGTCTGTGTCTCCCCCCCCCAGGACTTCTGGACCACCCACCACCGGCTTCATAGGACGCATCGCTGCCACTGGGGGGGGCACAGACCCAGCACATTGGACGGGATCCCTGTTACCCCTGGAGCCTTCATTCACTCCCTACTTCCCTTTTCCCTTAAGTTTTAATAAACTTTCTGGTGTGACGCAATTGTGGTCCTCTGGTCGTCTGTCTGAACCGTGACAGTACGATCTGACCATTATGGACTCAGCGCACACTTTCCCCGACATGGAAACCGATGAGCATGAGCAGCAGTTCCAGCAGCAGCAACAACAACTCGCCATGATCATTCAACTCCTCACCAACCTTACCCCAGCCAGTCTGCCCACCAGCCCTGCCCCCGAGTTACCTGCCCCGGTCATTGCAGCCGCTGCTCCGGAACCCAAGATTGGAAACCCCGAGCGGTTCAACGGCGATTCAACCCAGGTCCGGCCATTCCTGACTAGCTGCCGACTTCAGTTCTCCTTGCAGCCAAGGACCTTCGCCACGGAGGGGGCTAAAGTTGGGTATGCCATCACTCACCTGACGGGCCGAGCTCGACTCTGGGGAACAGCAGAGTTCGAACGTCAAACCCCCGCATGTGCAACCTTCGACCTGTTTGCTGAGGAGATGCTGAAGGTGTTTGACCTGGATTCACCAACCGCAGAGGCGTCTCGTGAACTGTTCAGTATTCGACAAGGCAGACGTACAGTCGCAGACCATTCCATCGACTTCCGAACCCTGGCTAGACGAAGTTCTTGGAACACACCATCGTTGGTGGACGCGTTCTTCCATAGTTTGGCTGACTATATCAAGGACGAGTTGGTCTCCCATGAACTGCCTTCCACTCTTGATGAAGCCATCGCACTGACTGTCAGGATCGACAGAAGGATACAGACCCGTCGTCGTGAGAGGGGGCGCCAAGGTCCACCTACTACCGGCATTCGGAGAGATCCGACTGGGCTCCTGTCATCTACTGCCACTCACCCAGGTCAGCTTGATCAGTCTGAGCCTATGGAGATTGGGCGAGCCTCTCTCACTCCTGCAGAGCGCCAGCGCCGCTTCACCTCAAACCTCTGCCTCTATTGTGGAGGTGATGGACATCGTGTGGTAACCTGCCCTTTAAAGGGCCGAAGCTCACCGGGCATAGGGGGAGTCCGGTTGAGTTCAATGACCATCCAGTCCTCCGACCGCAAACCCCTGCTGCAAGTTCACCTCCGCCTCTCTGACTCAACTCACACCCTGGCTGCTCTGGTGGATTCTGGCGCCGAAGCCAACATAATGGACATCAAGCTGGCACGCCAACTGGGACTGGAGAACCTCCGTTTGACACCTCCTATTCCTGCCCGGGCACTGGACGGACACTTACTCGGATCGGTCACTCATGTCACGGCCCCGGTCTCGATGGGTCTGTCCGGAAACCATCAAGAAACTATCCAGTTTCACCTGCTCCCCTCTCCAGGCCAACCCCTCATCCTGGGTTACCCATGGCTCCGCCGGCACAACCCTCAGCTCGACTGGGTGACCGGGGTGATCAGGGAGTGGGGAGAGGACTGCCACCGAACCTGCCTGCTTGCTGCCGCACTACCCCCTCGGCCAGTACCTACTAACTCCGCTCCTGACCTCTCCAATGTCCCAGAATGCTACCATGGTCTCAGAGAGGTGTTTAACAAAGCAAGAGCCACATCTCTGCCCCCTCACCGACCGTACGACTGTGCCATCGACCTCCTCCCTGGAACAGCCCCTCCAAAGGGTCGTCTTTATTCGTTGTCTGCTCCTGAAAGAAAGTCCATGGAGGACTACATCAATGGCTCTCTGTCCGCAGGATTAATCCGTTCATCTTCATCTCCTGCTGGTGCTGGCTTCTTCTTTGTGGGGAAGAAGGACGGATCTCTTCGCCCCTGCATCGACTACAGGGGACTCAACGACATCACAGTGAAAAACCGTTACCCTCTGCCTCTGCTCACCTCTGCCTTTGAGTTGCTCCAGGGAGCCACTGTTTTTACCAAGTTGGATCTCAGAAACGCTTACCACCTAGTGCGGATCCGGGAGGGAGATGAATGGAAAACCGCATTCAATACACCAACAGGCCACTACGAGTATCTGGTTATGCCTTTTGGCCTCACCAATGCTCCTGCTGTGTTCCAGGCTCTAGTGAATGATGTACTGCGGGACATGTTAAACAAGTTTGTCTTCGTTTACCTGGATGACATCTTAATCTACTCCAGAAACCTGTCTGAACACACCCGCCATGTCCAGCAAGTCCTTCATCGTCTTCTGGAGAATTCCCTCTACGCCAAGGCAGAGAAATGTGAGTTTCACGTCAAGACAGTGGCCTTCCTGGGGTACATAGTGGCAGAGGGAAGTATCCAAATGGATCCTGCCAAAGTATCAGCAGTCACTTCATGGCCAGTTCCGGAGAACAGAAAGAAGCTGCAACAGTTTCTGGGGTTTGCTAACTTCTATAGAAAGTTTATCCGGAACTACAGTACCGTTGCTGCCCCTCTCACTGCTCTAACCAGCACCAAGCAACCCTTCACCTGGACCCCAGCAGCCGACAAAGCCTTCAGTACCCTCAAGGTGAGGTTCACCTCCGCTCCCATCCTCCAGATGCCTGATGTGGACCGGCAATTCATTGTGGAGGTGGACGCCTCGGATGTGGGAGTTGGTGCTGTGATTTCTCAGTGGGCTGCGGAGGATAGGAAGCTCCATCCCTGTGCCTTTTTCTCACGTCGGTTGTCCCCCTCTGAGTGCAATTACGACATAGGGAACCGTGAGCTGCTGGCTGTGAAGCTTGCCTTGGAGGAGTGGCGTCACTGGCTGGAGGGGTCCACCATTCCATTTCTCGTTTGGACCGATCATAAGAACTTGGAGTACATCCGCACGGCCAAACGGTTGAACTCCAGGCAGTCCCGCTGGGCCCTGTTCTTCACCAGGTTTAATTTCACTCTGTCATACCGGCCTGGATCACGCAACACCAAGCCAGACGCCCTCTCCCGTCAATTCCAGAAGGATGACACCCCCTCCAAGGACCCTGTGTCGATTCTGCCAAGTCCCTGCATCGTTGCAGCTCTGACCTGGGCTGTTGAGGAACAGGTGCTGGAGGCTCTCCGTAACCAGCCAGGTCCCAGCACTTGCCCAGCTGACCGCCTTTTTGTCCCCGAAGACCTGAGGTCCCAGGTCGTTCAGTGGGGACATGACTCCCGCCTAGCTTGTCACCCTGGCTCCACCCGCACTTACAACCTGCTCGCCCAGAGGTTCTGGTGGCCCTCTCTGAGGAAGGATGTACGGGAATTCGTCCAAGCCTGCCCCATCTGCAACCAACACAAGTCGTCCTGCCAGCCCCCAGCCGGATTGCTGCAGCCCCTGCCTGTGCCCAGACGTCCCTGGTCTCACATCGCCCTTGACTTTGTCACGGGGCTGCCCCCTTCAAGTGGCATGACCGTCATTCTCACCATAGTTGACCGTTTCAGCAAGATGGCACACTTCATTCCCCTCCCCAAGCTCCCAACCGCCAAGGAGACCGCCCAGGTGGTCCTGGAACACGTCTTCCGGATCCACGGACTGCCAAGGGATGTAGTTTCTGACCGTGGTCCACAATTCTCCTCCGCTTTTTGGAAGGAGTTCTGTCACCTGCTGGGAGCCACAGTCAGTCTGACTTCCGGATTCCATCCCCAATCCAATGGGCAGTCAGAGCGGGCTAATCAGGAGCTCGAGAAGGCACTGCGATGCATGACTTCACGCAACCCCCACTCCTGGTCGCAGCAATTGACATGGGTGGAGTACGCACACAATTCTCTGACCTGCTCTGCCATCGGTATGTCCCCTTTCCAATGTGTTTATGGATACCAGCCTCCTCTATTTGCCAGCCAGGAAGAGGAGGTTACTTGCCCATCTGCACTTGCTTTTGCCCGTCGATGTCGCCGCACCTGGTCACAAGCCCGAGCCACACTCCTCAGATCCGTTGCCAGCTACACTACCGGGGCCAACCGTCGGAGAATTCCTGCTCCCACCTACCATGTTGGTCAAAGGGTGTGGTTGTCATCGAAGAACCTGCCACTCAGGGTGGAGTCGCAGAAGCTGGCACCTCGGTTCATTGGCCCATTCCCTATCATAAGAGTGATTAGCCCAACTGCTGTCCGGCTCCAACTGCCTAATTCCCTGAGGGTGCACCCCACTTTCCATGTGTCTAAGATTAAGCCCATCCATGAGAGTCCGCTGGTCCCTGCTGCGCCTTGTCCTCCTCCTCCACGGCTCGTCGATGGTGGTCTGGTTTACACCGTCCGCCGCCTGCTTCGGTCCAGACGGAGGGGTAGGGGTCTCCAGTACCTCATTGACTGGGAGGGCTATGGACCTGAGGAAAGGACCTGGGTGCCAGCTAGTCGGATTGTGGATAGGACTCTCATCACCGCTTTCCACCAACGGCATCCTGATCAACCTGCAATCCGTAGGGGCCGCCCCAGAGGGGTCCCTAACCGTCCTGCCCGCTCGGCTTCCTGTCCTGTGCCTGATCCTGTCTCGGGACCTGTCCCATCTCCCGACCACAGCCCTCCGGCTTCCTCCGAGGATGAGGACGTTCACTCGGACCGTTCGGAGGAGTTCTAGCCCTCCTCCGGCTCCCCTCCTCCCGCCCGGCGTGGTGTTGCTCTTGGGACTTCTGGGGCCGTCCCTTGGGGGGGGGGGTTCTGTCATGAGCCTCTCACTCCACCGGGTTACCACCTTAATTTTCTTCCACTCTGCTCACCACTCTCTCTACTCAGCCTAACTAGCTCCACCTGTCCCTGCTCTGCTCTGCTCTAATTACTCTGCCAGCTGCGCTGCATTACCCACTACCTCTCCCAGTATTTAAGGCCCTGTCTTTCAGCTCTCCGGTGTCAGATCGTCTGCAAAGCTCACACCCGGAACCTGTTTGCTCGCGCTTCTGGCTCACCCTGGTTTTGTGACCCCGGACCTGCCTGATTTTTGGATACTCTTCTGCCCCAGGAGATCCAGACCTGCTTCTGCCATTACGACTCCTGACTACTCTTCAATCCCGGTAACTCTGACCAGCCTTCTGCCTTGCTACTACGTATTTTGGATTTCCCTTGAACTGTACTGCTGCCTTGTTTCATTCCGCCCTGTTGTGTCTGTGTCTCCCCCCCCCAGGACTTCTGGACCACCCACCACCGGCTTCATAGGACGCATCGCTGCCACTGGGGGGGGCACAGACCCAGCACATTGGACGGGATCCCTGTTACCCCTGGAGCCTTCATTCACTCCCTACTTCCCTTTTCCCTTAAGTTTTAATAAACTTTCTGGTGTGACGCAATTGTGGTCCTCTGGTCGTCTGTCTGAACCGTGACAGTACGATCTGACCATTATGGACTCAGCGCACACTTTCCCCGACATGGAAACCGATGAGCATGAGCAGCAGTTCCAGCAGCAGCAACAACAACTCGCCATGATCATTCAACTCCTCACCAACCTTACCCCAGCCAGTCTGCCCACCAGCCCTGCCCCCGAGTTACCTGCCCCGGTCATTGCAGCCGCTGCTCCGGAACCCAAGATTGGAAACCCCGAGCGGTTCAACGGCGATTCAACCCAGGTCCGGCCATTCCTGACTAGCTGCCGACTTCAGTTCTCCTTGCAGCCAAGGACCTTCGCCACGGAGGGGGCTAAAGTTGGGTATGCCATCACTCACCTGACGGGCCGAGCTCGACTCTGGGGAACAGCAGAGTTCGAACGTCAAACCCCCGCATGTGCAACCTTCGACCTGTTTGCTGAGGAGATGCTGAAGGTGTTTGACCTGGATTCACCAACCGCAGAGGCGTCTCGTGAACTGTTCAGTATTCGACAAGGCAGACGTACAGTCGCAGACCATTCCATCGACTTCCGAACCCTGGCTAGACGAAGTTCTTGGAACACACCATCGTTGGTGGACGCGTTCTTCCATAGTTTGGCTGACTATATCAAGGACGAGTTGGTCTCCCATGAACTGCCTTCCACTCTTGATGAAGCCATCGCACTGACTGTCAGGATCGACAGAAGGATACAGACCCGTCGTCGTGAGAGGGGGCGCCAAGGTCCACCTACTACCGGCATTCGGAGAGATCCGACTGGGCTCCTGTCATCTACTGCCACTCACCCAGGTCAGCTTGATCAGTCTGAGCCTATGGAGATTGGGCGAGCCTCTCTCACTCCTGCAGAGCGCCAGCGCCGCTTCACCTCAAACCTCTGCCTCTATTGTGGAGGTGATGGACATCGTGTGGTAACCTGCCCTTTAAAGGGCCGAAGCTCACCGGGCATAGGGGGAGTCCGGTTGAGTTCAATGACCATCCAGTCCTCCGACCGCAAACCCCTGCTGCAAGTTCACCTCCGCCTCTCTGACTCAACTCACACCCTGGCTGCTCTGGTGGATTCTGGCGCCGAAGCCAACATAATGGACATCAAGCTGGCACGCCAACTGGGACTGGAGAACCTCCGTTTGACACCTCCTATTCCTGCCCGGGCACTGGACGGACACTTACTCGGATCGGTCACTCATGTCACGGCCCCGGTCTCGATGGGTCTGTCCGGAAACCATCAAGAAACTATCCAGTTTCACCTGCTCCCCTCTCCAGGCCAACCCCTCATCCTGGGTTACCCATGGCTCCGCCGGCACAACCCTCAGCTCGACTGGGTGACCGGGGTGATCAGGGAGTGGGGAGAGGACTGCCACCGAACCTGCCTGCTTGCTGCCGCACTACCCCCTCGGCCAGTACCTACTAACTCCGCTCCTGACCTCTCCAATGTCCCAGAATGCTACCATGGTCTCAGAGAGGTGTTTAACAAAGCAAGAGCCACATCTCTGCCCCCTCACCGACCGTACGACTGTGCCATCGACCTCCTCCCTGGAACAGCCCCTCCAAAGGGTCGTCTTTATTCGTTGTCTGCTCCTGAAAGAAAGTCCATGGAGGACTACATCAATGGCTCTCTGTCCGCAGGATTAATCCGTTCATCTTCATCTCCTGCTGGTGCTGGCTTCTTCTTTGTGGGGAAGAAGGACGGATCTCTTCGCCCCTGCATCGACTACAGGGGACTCAACGACATCACAGTGAAAAACCGTTACCCTCTGCCTCTGCTCACCTCTGCCTTTGAGTTGCTCCAGGGAGCCACTGTTTTTACCAAGTTGGATCTCAGAAACGCTTACCACCTAGTGCGGATCCGGGAGGGAGATGAATGGAAAACCGCATTCAATACACCAACAGGCCACTACGAGTATCTGGTTATGCCTTTTGGCCTCACCAATGCTCCTGCTGTGTTCCAGGCTCTAGTGAATGATGTACTGCGGGACATGTTAAACAAGTTTGTCTTCGTTTACCTGGATGACATCTTAATCTACTCCAGAAACCTGTCTGAACACACCCGCCATGTCCAGCAAGTCCTTCATCGTCTTCTGGAGAATTCCCTCTACGCCAAGGCAGAGAAATGTGAGTTTCACGTCAAGACAGTGGCCTTCCTGGGGTACATAGTGGCAGAGGGAAGTATCCAAATGGATCCTGCCAAAGTATCAGCAGTCACTTCATGGCCAGTTCCGGAGAACAGAAAGAAGCTGCAACAGTTTCTGGGGTTTGCTAACTTCTATAGAAAGTTTATCCGGAACTACAGTACCGTTGCTGCCCCTCTCACTGCTCTAACCAGCACCAAGCAACCCTTCACCTGGACCCCAGCAGCCGACAAAGCCTTCAGTACCCTCAAGGTGAGGTTCACCTCCGCTCCCATCCTCCAGATGCCTGATGTGGACCGGCAATTCATTGTGGAGGTGGACGCCTCGGATGTGGGAGTTGGTGCTGTGATTTCTCAGTGGGCTGCGGAGGATAGGAAGCTCCATCCCTGTGCCTTTTTCTCACGTCGGTTGTCCCCCTCTGAGTGCAATTACGACATAGGGAACCGTGAGCTGCTGGCTGTGAAGCTTGCCTTGGAGGAGTGGCGTCACTGGCTGGAGGGGTCCACCATTCCATTTCTCGTTTGGACCGATCATAAGAACTTGGAGTACATCCGCACGGCCAAACGGTTGAACTCCAGGCAGTCCCGCTGGGCCCTGTTCTTCACCAGGTTTAATTTCACTCTGTCATACCGGCCTGGATCACGCAACACCAAGCCAGACGCCCTCTCCCGTCAATTCCAGAAGGATGACACCCCCTCCAAGGACCCTGTGTCGATTCTGCCAAGTCCCTGCATCGTTGCAGCTCTGACCTGGGCTGTTGAGGAACAGGTGCTGGAGGCTCTCCGTAACCAGCCAGGTCCCAGCACTTGCCCAGCTGACCGCCTTTTTGTCCCCGAAGACCTGAGGTCCCAGGTCGTTCAGTGGGGACATGACTCCCGCCTAGCTTGTCACCCTGGCTCCACCCGCACTTACAACCTGCTCGCCCAGAGGTTCTGGTGGCCCTCTCTGAGGAAGGATGTACGGGAATTCGTCCAAGCCTGCCCCATCTGCAACCAACACAAGTCGTCCTGCCAGCCCCCAGCCGGATTGCTGCAGCCCCTGCCTGTGCCCAGACGTCCCTGGTCTCACATCGCCCTTGACTTTGTCACGGGGCTGCCCCCTTCAAGTGGCATGACCGTCATTCTCACCATAGTTGACCGTTTCAGCAAGATGGCACACTTCATTCCCCTCCCCAAGCTCCCAACCGCCAAGGAGACCGCCCAGGTGGTCCTGGAACACGTCTTCCGGATCCACGGACTGCCAAGGGATGTAGTTTCTGACCGTGGTCCACAATTCTCCTCCGCTTTTTGGAAGGAGTTCTGTCACCTGCTGGGAGCCACAGTCAGTCTGACTTCCGGATTCCATCCCCAATCCAATGGGCAGTCAGAGCGGGCTAATCAGGAGCTCGAGAAGGCACTGCGATGCATGACTTCACGCAACCCCCACTCCTGGTCGCAGCAATTGACATGGGTGGAGTACGCACACAATTCTCTGACCTGCTCTGCCATCGGTATGTCCCCTTTCCAATGTGTTTATGGATACCAGCCTCCTCTATTTGCCAGCCAGGAAGAGGAGGTTACTTGCCCATCTGCACTTGCTTTTGCCCGTCGATGTCGCCGCACCTGGTCACAAGCCCGAGCCACACTCCTCAGATCCGTTGCCAGCTACACTACCGGGGCCAACCGTCGGAGAATTCCTGCTCCCACCTACCATGTTGGTCAAAGGGTGTGGTTGTCATCGAAGAACCTGCCACTCAGGGTGGAGTCGCAGAAGCTGGCACCTCGGTTCATTGGCCCATTCCCTATCATAAGAGTGATTAGCCCAACTGCTGTCCGGCTCCAACTGCCTAATTCCCTGAGGGTGCACCCCACTTTCCATGTGTCTAAGATTAAGCCCATCCATGAGAGTCCGCTGGTCCCTGCTGCGCCTTGTCCTCCTCCTCCACGGCTCGTCGATGGTGGTCTGGTTTACACCGTCCGCCGCCTGCTTCGGTCCAGACGGAGGGGTAGGGGTCTCCAGTACCTCATTGACTGGGAGGGCTATGGACCTGAGGAAAGGACCTGGGTGCCAGCTAGTCGGATTGTGGATAGGACTCTCATCACCGCTTTCCACCAACGGCATCCTGATCAACCTGCAATCCGTAGGGGCCGCCCCAGAGGGGTCCCTAACCGTCCTGCCCGCTCGGCTTCCTGTCCTGTGCCTGATCCTGTCTCGGGACCTGTCCCATCTCCCGACCACAGCCCTCCGGCTTCCTCCGAGGATGAGGACGTTCACTCGGACCGTTCGGAGGAGTTCTAGCCCTCCTCCGGCTCCCCTCCTCCCGCCCGGCGTGGTGTTGCTCTTGGGACTTCTGGGGCCGTCCCTTGGGGGGGGGGTTCTGTCATGAGCCTCTCACTCCACCGGGTTACCACCTTAATTTTCTTCCACTCTGCTCACCACTCTCTCTACTCAGCCTAACTAGCTCCACCTGTCCCTGCTCTGCTCTGCTCTAATTACTCTGCCAGCTGCGCTGCATTACCCACTACCTCTCCCAGTATTTAAGGCCCTGTCTTTCAGCTCTCCGGTGTCAGATCGTCTGCAAAGCTCACACCCGGAACCTGTTTGCTCGCGCTTCTGGCTCACCCTGGTTTTGTGACCCCGGACCTGCCTGATTTTTGGATACTCTTCTGCCCCAGGAGATCCAGACCTGCTTCTGCCATTACGACTCCTGACTACTCTTCAATCCCGGTAACTCTGACCAGCCTTCTGCCTTGCTACTACGTATTTTGGATTTCCCTTGAACTGTACTGCTGCCTTGTTTCATTCCGCCCTGTTGTGTCTGTGTCTCCCCCCCCCAGGACTTCTGGACCACCCACCACCGGCTTCATAGGACGCATCGCTGCCACTGGGGGGGGCACAGACCCAGCACATTGGACGGGATCCCTGTTACCCCTGGAGCCTTCATTCACTCCCTACTTCCCTTTTCCCTTAAGTTTTAATAAACTTTCTGGTGTGACGCAATTGTGGTCCTCTGGTCGTCTGTCTGAACCGTGACAAGCTGAGTGTAATTGTAGTGTACAGCTTTGGCTCAAAGCTAACAGCTATGTCACATGAAGCCATAGTTGAGGGTTAATCTAACTACAGCGTACAGCTTTAGCCTCTAGCTCAGAGAAAACTTTAACTGAAGCATTTAGCTTACTCTTGCAGATGCATCCATTTACTTAGCATTTTAACAGCTAGGACTTTGTTGCACAATAGGACCGTTAAGCATTAGCAAGGGACTAAGGGGAGAAAACAGTCAAGTTGCAGCAAAGAAAGGAGGGTTTTATGTAGCTTGACAACACTAGATAATCCTTACTCTTGAGTTAGGCCTACCGCTGTTGGCTATGATGGAGGCTGAAGGCCCATTCTCAAACATCCCTCTAAACAATCATCATAAGATTGCAGTCTGGAGTTGGATGGCCTCCACAGACAGAGAAAAAGGTTGCAGGGCCTTTAAAATGTTATGAAAGTAAAACTGTACCAAGCAACTGAAAACTCATCCCATGAAAAATAAATACAAGTTATGCTGTATATTAATTTGTCTTCTCAACCCAGAGAATGACACAGGGACCAAAGTATTGGTTGTTGATTTAAAACAAGACAAAGGTCAAAAACATTCTCAACTAGTGTACAGGTAGGGCCTAAATGTCACGGGCACGCACCCATTGTCCCTTGGAAATGCTGCCAATACATTCCCGTATTGTTATCTCGCGTAGTCACGTGTAATTCAAGTTAGGCGTTCTAGACAGTGCGTCCCTTTCTCATGCGCCACTTTGGGATAATCCATTCTGAAATGTTAGTGACATAACATTTTGTGCTATGCATTATACTATTACCATTATATTTGTTTTTCTGTTAAATAAATGTTTATTGTATCTCCTTTTGAAGTATCTTTTTGTTTCATATGAGGATCCACCTGTCATTGGTATTGGTCACACTCCATGAAGACTACATTGCAAACGTTCTATTGCATCAACCAATGGACGAATGCCACGTCATCGACTGTGTACTCCAAAACCAACTAACTAGGCTACCTGAATTGGTCCGTTAATGTTATTCTTAATAAACTAGAAACATAAATCATAGGAATTAAAAATTAATAAAAGTGCAAAATAAAAGTTATCCCCCAGAGAATATCACTCAGGTGCACAGATGCATCAAATTGGTATAGGTATTGGTTGTTGATATTTAAAAAACAAAGATAAAACCTTTTTCAACTACATAGATCATACAGTATGATCGCATTAGCATGAGAAAGCAGCATGGAGCATTGTAATGACTCACTTAAGTGAAAGTGCCCTCGAAGCCGGTGTTTGGAGGATATATTGGCACGGGTGTTGTTAGGCCCGAGACAAAGTCGGTTTATACAAATCTCCGCTGTTGAAAATGAAATGTTAGTCTAAAAGAAATGTGAGATAATGTCTAGATGCTTTTTATAGTGGAGATCAAGTTTATAAATTGCTTGGCTGGGCTGATGAGACAGTGGATTGCGCAGTCAGATGGAACAGAGTAAATAGGCATTTCAACGTCATAGATTTAGGCGGTGGTAACTTGTGGAATAGACACCGGCTGGAATGCGGTCTTAACTAATCAGCATTCAGGATTAGACCCACCATTGTATAATGATGGGTAAGTCATCTCAAGCATACAATCCAGAGCCACATTATTTAGTACTAATACTGATGGGTTAAATTGAAGAGGAACCAGGTGAGACTGATCTCCTCCACAAGTGAAAATTGAATAGATGTATACAAAATGAATATGGAACTCATTTCAAAGACACTTCAAATATCTATAAAAGACCAATACCCCTTCAGTGACATGAAGAATTGATAAGTAACACTGGTCCTGTTCTTCAGAGCCCATTAGAAGCCACCTGTGTAGGAGTAAAGATCAAGCTGAGTGTCTTCAGCCTGGTAGCCTGGGGATCATGAAGTCCTCTTGGTCTAATTTCCAGCAGACTGATTGTGTGGCTGACAGTTGTGTTTGTGGCTGGAGGCAGTAGGGGGTCACTCTTGTGGACTGTACCATCCCAACCCCTGCCCTCAGAAGTGAGGCAGTCCTACCGGCTCCATCAACCACGGAGCAAAAACAAATTATCCTTCCAGCTGACCCCCAGTCCTAACCCCGCCATCTATGAAACAAAAAGTGTGTATGTGTGTGTGTATGTGTGTGAATGTGTGTGTGTGTGTGTGTGTGTCCTTCCCTTATCCCTACAACCTAGACATGAGTATCTCACCTTATTTGTGATAATTACAATGAAATTGGTGTCTATCAAATCATCCATGTATGGTGTTCTATGGTGTTCAATGACAATTAAATAGCCCAGTTAATTGCTCTAGAAGTCACCATTTACACATTTCTTTGTGCCTCATTCATGGATGACAAAACCCATCGTTAACCCTACTGTTTATATGTGTTTTGCTGATAATTTAACATCCTCTTAGAGGGCCTGATAGCACCTTTAGTCAGCCTCTCGTTTATTTCACACCATTGAGCCGCTGTAATCCAGGCTGGACACAGCGACAGTCCTCCATCCTCTCATTACCGTAATGGCAGACACTGCTTTGATCGAGAGAGAGAGAGGCTCCTGCAGAATCCAATGATTTTCCTTTGATTTAAAAGCCTTCCGCTGTCCTCAGATCAGTCAGCCATGCCGAGGCCCATGTCCTTGGTGACGGGTTTGATGGCTATAGTTTTTCTCTCTCTTTCTTTTTTAGCCTGACAGCTTGTTTTTTGTGTAGATGAATGCATTTTATAGAGGAAATAAATAGCTGCCAGGCTTCATAGCTCTCACATTAGCGTATATAGGCCCATTCAGAGAGAGAAGCTCCATCTGTAACTGTCCTCTTCTACTGCTCCCAAACCATTAATGGTTGCAGCTTGATTTATGTCAGCAGCCAAGGATAATTAAAAACGACATGTTAGGCTATATGAATCACTACATGGATAAATGATCACACAGCTTTTTGTACAGTATTGATTACACCATGCCTTGACCACATTCATCTCAACACAATATGATAATCAGTCTTTGTGGATAAGAGGTGACCATTATTCATATTTTAAAGATATGTGGATGTGTAAAATGAGTGTGTGTTTGTGTGTGTGCACTTGAGATAGAAAAGGAGAGGGGGCAATGGTATGAGTCATTAGTGGGCTCTTGTAGTGTCATTTCACATGCTCCAGTGGACCCTGGAAGCCTGATCTGTAACACACACATGCAGTTAGATGTGAGGGGACACTAGTCTGTTAATGAGTAGATGTAATGATGCTGGATATAGCAAGGCTTTTCTGATCTGGTCCTGAGGGTCCCTGGGTTTAGCAGCAGATGGTCTCTCCAAGCCTCAACACTCTCTAGGGATGTGTATGTGATTACTGTGCTGCAGCTTATCACCTAAACCACAGTCAATACCTGCTGTACTATCAATCAATCAGAGAGAACAGACAGACATATCATGCCGTGAACTCTGGCCCTGACCGGTATGTGTGTGCAAGTATGCAGGTATGCTGGTATGCGTGTGTGTGAGTCTGGCAGGGGGGTGGGAGGCAGGTGATATGTGACTCACCCCATTCCCATGACACAAACATTCCCATGACACACACACCATACAATCTCACTCCTCATAACTAATTCAGTGTAACGACTAGACAAGAGCTGTTTTATTTTCAACACACCATCCTTATTTGCTACTCACACACATGCGGACTCTCTCTCTCTCTCTCTCACACACACATAATTGAAATACATAAACAATTGAAAAACATAAACAATGGATAACACTTGCAAGTTGCAGCCAAGAACCCACATGAAGACAAATGACAGAGAAAGACAGATCGCCTGCAGACAGAGTTAGAACATCTTAGTCATACATCTATCAGCATCTCCTTAATGGACAAGTTTGTTATGACTAGATGATATTTAAAAAATAAAAAGCTCACCATGTTTATTACAAGCAACACAATGTCAACAACGTGTTCGAAGTCATAGGCTACATAATATCAGAGCATCATCACAGACATAATAAATGACTACTCACACAGTTCACAAACAGTCAGTCAGCGGCTCTCTAAGGCTGCGTTCACAGTCAGCCCAATTCTGATATTTTTTGCATTAATTGGTCTTTTGACCAATCACATCAGATCATTTTCAGAGCTGATCTGATTGGTAAAAGACCAATTAGTGAAAAAAGATCAGAATTAGGCTGCCTGTATGAACGCAGCCTTACTCTCCAAGGCTAATTGTTAACTGAGTTAACCCAGCCCATTTTTTATCTCATTTTGAATTATTAACCTGCTTGAATTATTCAACAGGAATAATAAGTCCTGAACGCACACTAATTAATAATTGAGTGACAATAATTTAAAAGCACATTTTCTGGGGAACGGTATAGCTTGATGCCTGGCAGTGTATAAATAGGACATTTTAGAGCAGGGTTCCCCACTGGCGGCCCACAGGCCGAATTCGGCCCTCGGGTGGTTTCATTAGACCCCCATATATATTTCTTTATTTTTATTGTTGGACAAGAAAGACTGCAAAAACACCAGGAAATCAGCTCCAAGTGAATCTTAATTTAGGATATCTGTTCCCAAGTATTCCCACGCATAATAGAGAGACACGTGATAGTATACAAATGTAAGCAAGATTTGAAATTATGTTTTAGTCAAATATTATATCTGTTTGGGTGTCACGATCGTTGAGAGACGGGTCAGACCAAGGTGCAGCGTGAAAAGCGTACATGTTTATTAAACTCAATAAACAAAACAAGAAACAACGTAACGAGAAGTCCTCAGGCTATACACATACAAGCCTAACACAGAACAAGATCCCACAACATAGGTAGGCAACATGGCTGCCTAAGTATGATCCCCAATCAGAGACAACGATCGACAGCTGCCTCTGATTGGGAACCACACCCGGCCAACATAGATCTACAATATCTAGATCTACACATAGAAATTCACACCCTGACCAAACCAACTAAAGAAAACCGGGCTCTCAAGGCCAGGGCGTGACACCCAACTTATTGTGGGAAGCTTGTGGAAGGCTACCCGAAACGTTTGACCCAAGTTAAACTATTTAAAGGCAATGCTACCAAATACTAATTGAGTGTATGTAAACTTCTGACCCACTGGGAATGTGATGAAAGAAATAAAAGCTGAAATAAATCATTCTCTCTACTATTATTCTGACATTTCACATTCTCAAAATAAAATGGTGATCCTAACTGACCTAAGACAGGGAATTTTTACTAGGATTAAATGTCAGGAATTGTGAAAAACTGAGTTTAAATATATTTGGCTAAGGTGTATGTAAACTTCCGACTTCAACTGTATGTCCGCGTCCACTGCCCATACTACTGGCGCCACAATGCAGGAGGCCGGGAGTATGGGGGTGTTGTCTATGGGCCTCTCCTCTGTGTCGTACAGTCGTGAAAGTGCATCTGCCTTCACGTTCTTTCTACCCGGTATATAGGACAGTGTAAAATCAAACCGGGTGAAGAACAGGACCCACCTGGCCTGGTGAGGGTTCAGCTGCCCGGATGTACTCCAGGTTACGGTGGTCAGTCCAGACGAGGAAAGGGTGAGGAGCCAGTGCCTCAACACGGTCAGGGCTCTGACAACAGCTAACAGCTCCCGATCACCAACATCGTAGTTCTGCTCCGCCGGGCTGAGCTTCTTGGAGAAGAAGGCACAGGGGTGGAGCTTGGGTGGCATGCTCGAGCGTTGAGACAGGACAGTGCCTATCCCTACCTCGGACGCATCCACCTCCACTACGAATGGTAATGATGGATCAGTATGGACCAGTACCGGGGCTGAGGTGAACAGAGCCCTTAGGTTACTGAAAGTCCTGTCAGGCTCAGCAGACCAGCGGAGCCGGGACGGCCCACCCTTCAACAGAGAGGTAATGGGAGCTGCGACCTTGCCAAAGCCCCGGATAAACATCTGATTGTAGTTGGCAAAGCCAATACCTCCTTTACCGCTGCACCTCCTTTACCGTGGTTGGAGTCGGCCAATTACGCACAGCTGAAATGCGAGCTCCCTCCATCTCCACACCTGAGGTGTTGATGTGGTATCCGAGGAAAGAGGCGGACTGTTGGAAAAACAGATACTTTTCTGCCTTGACATATTGGTCATGTTCCAACAGTCGGCCCAGCACTTTGCGAACCAGGGACACATGCACGGTGCACGTGGCGGAATACACCAGAATGTCATCGATGTAGACCACTATACCGCGACCAAGCATGTCCCAAAACACCTCGTTCACAAAGGACTGGAAGACTGATGGAGCATTCATCAAACCGTACGGCGTTACCAGGTGTTCGTAATGCCCCGTGGTTGTGCTGAATGCTGTCTTCCACTCGTCCCCCTCTTGGTCATGCACCAGGTTGTGCGACAACAATGCTTGAGGAAGATAAACACTTTTTCCTCAGGATTATAATGGAATTAATAATTAATGGACAGTCATGGAGAAATTCCGGAATGCTTTTAGCTTGCAGTTACAGATGCAGCTTTTCAGAAGTAATGCATGGGAGACACGTAGCGGTGCGTGTGTAAAATCGCTGGGGAATAGGCCTAAAAAAGCCATGTTACAATCTATGTGTTGTGATTATTGCGTTGTTTGCTCTGTAACCTGTTAATTCAGGCGCACTGGAAACAACAAGGCACACGGGTGAAATATCCCGGCGATACAAAATACAAAGAGCTCCACCGAGCTAATCTAAACTCCACAATAAACAATCACACACAAAGACAAGGGGGCCGAGGGAACACTTATACAGGTACTGATGAGGGGATCTGAAGCATGTGTGTGTAATAAACAAGACAAAACAAATGGAATGATGAGATGAGGAGCGGCAGTGACTAGAAGGCTCCCGAGTGCCGCAGCGGTCTAAGGCACTGCATCTCAGTGCTTGAGGCGTCACTACAAACCCCCTGGTTCGATTCCAGGCTGTATCACAACCGGCCGTGATTGGGAGTCCCGTAGGGCGGCGCACAATTGACACAGCGTCGTCCGGGTTTGGCCGGTGTAGGCTGTCGTTGTAAATAAGAATTTGTTCTTAACTGACTTGCCTAGTTACTTGCTTAGCAACCTCTGTCCAGTGAAGTCCACAAAGCATATTACTTGTACAGTAACAGACAGTTACATGACCTACAGCATGGTCAAGCAAGTTAATGTTTCCGACATTTTTGGACAACTAAACAAGTATTGATTGAGAACCAGTTGCAAAGAAAACAGGAGCTGCCACCACTATTCCAGCATCATGAAATCACCTCTGCTTAGTCTAATACAGTGACAACGAAAAGATACCAAAAACAATTTAGTCCAATCAACGTAAGCTAAATATGATGTGGCATTCCATGGTTCTGATTTCTGTGTGCATGTGTGTGTGTGTGTGTGTGTATGTGCGCGTTCGTGCAAGTAGAAAAACATGTTGACTCACCCTACTTGTAGAGAAACGCCAATGCCATCCTCCTCTCTTTCATGTTGATGAAACGGTCTGTCACTCATACGGTACATACATACATTACACGCTTTTTATTTTTTGTTGTCATAGGCTACCTGGCTAAAATGCTTGCTCTATAGCCTAACTTCCATTCATGGGCAACATTATCTAGTTAACATTAGCCTTCTACATCTAGCTACATATTAAAAATCCATCCTCTCAGGCCAGGGGCACAACAATGTTTGAATTAATGGTTGGATCAGAATCAGCGTTATAATCATTGACCAGTACAGAGAATTAAGTAAAACCACAAGTCCAAATCCCTATCTCCATCCACAGCTAATTTAGGAAAGGGCCAATTTTAGCTAGCTGGTTAGCTAGCCACCGGAGGACAACAACACAACTAGATGCAACAATTCAAGTCTTTCTGTCAATGACGTATGCTCTCAATGGGATTTGATAGGAGTGAAACCAAATCCAAGCTGGCATCCCTTGACACTTTTTTTTGGTGTGCCAGGACCATTCGAAGTTCCTGAGCTCGCTCAGTTTAGCTCAACGCTGATTGGCACATTTTCTATACTTTTTTTTTGTCAAGGGAGGCCAGATGCTCGCTGGCTTCCCTTGCCTTCAATGCTACGGATGGCAACAAAGTCATACTAGTTTGGACCAGACAGCAGATTCAAAATATAGTATTTGTTTCTCCCCAGAAAGTGATCCAGGCTAGAATATGTTTTGATTTTGATTTTGTTTCCTAAAAAATAAGGTTCAGGCGAGGTTGAGAGTGTCACGCCCTGGCTCTGGGGACACTGTTATGTTGAGCCAGGGTGTGTAGTTCTATGTTTGTATTTCTATGTTGGCCTGAGTGACTCCCAATCAGAGGCAACGAGTGTCAGCTGGTGCTGGTTGTCTCTGATTGGGAGCCATATTTAAACTGTGTCTTTCCCTTTGTGGTTGTGGGTTTTTGTTCGTATTTGGTTTGTGTAAAACCGTAGACATCACGTTATCGTCTGTTGTTTTGATCGTGTGATCATTCGTTAAATAAATATGTTCACCCTCAACGCTGCGCTTTGGTCCTCCTCCTTAGACGACCGTGACAAAAAAAAACACCAGAACTGGACCAAGCAGCCTAGTGAGGAGCAGAAAGGGTGGACTTGGGAGCAATGGAGGAAGAGCTTCGACTGGGTCAAGCCTATTGAGGAGCTGAATAGCGGGAGTTGGAGGCAGAAGAGCGAGAGTTGGGCGAGGACTATAGAGGCCTGGCCCACGGGGAGGAGAGACCCCCAGAAAATTTTTAGGGGGGGCTCACGACGTCGGGGCAGCAGGAGGCCGCGATAGAGCGGTCCAGCGGGTTGGCAGAGGAGGCCGCCAAGTTACGGGAGTCACTGGTCACCAGGGGGAAGGAGGATGTAGAGGCACGGCGAGAGGTACTGGCGTGTGTTGCCAGTCCGGTCCGGCCTGTTCCTGATCCCCACGTAGGGCCAGTGGTGTGTGTTCCCAGTACGGTCCGGCCTGTTCCTGCCACTAGCACCAAGTCAGTGGTGCGTTTCATCAGCCCGGCGCGGCCCGTTCCTGCTCCCCGCACCAAGTCAGGGGTGCGCGTCGTCAGCCCGGTCCGGCCCATTCCTGCTCCCCGCACCAAGTCAGTGGTGCGTTTCGTCAGCCCAGCTCGGCCCGTTCCTGCTCCCCGCACCAAGTCAGTGGTGCGCTTCGTCAGCCCGGTCCGGCCCGCTCCTGCTCCCCGCACCAAGTCAGTGGTGCGTTTCGTCAGCCCAGCTCGGCCCGTTCCTGCTCCCCGCACCAAGTCAGTGGTGCGCTTCGTCAGCCCGGTCCGGCCCGCTCCTGCTCCCCGCACCAAGTCAGTGGTGCGTTTCGTCAGCCCGGCGCGGCCCGTTCCTGCTTCCCGCACCAAGTCAGTGGTGCGCTTCGTCAGCCCGGTCCGGCCCGCTCCAGCTCCCCGCACCAAGTCAGTGGTGCGTTTCGTCAGCCCGGCGCGGCCCGCGCCTGTTCTCCACACCAAGCCAGTGGTGGGCGTCGTCAGTCCGGCACGGCCCGTGCCTGTTCCACTGGTGCCTGGTTCGGCACTGGTCAGATGTTTTACGCCGGAGCTAGAGCAATCTGCTCCATCAGTGTGCAGTCCAGCTCCGGCCAGCGGGGCCAGACCGGACCAGGGGTACTTTGGGGGGTTGGAGAGGGAGTGGGGATCAGGCCCGGAGCCGGATCCGCCGCCAAGGCGGAGTGCCCACCCGGTCCCTCCCCTGTGGTATTTAGTTGGCGCGGTCGGAGTCCGCGCCTTTAGTGGGGGGTACTGTCACGCCCTGGCTCTGGGGACACTGTTATGTTGAGCCAGGGTGTGTAGTTCTATGTTTGTATTTCTATGTTGGCCTGAGTGACTCCCAATCAGAGGCAACGTGTGTCAGCTGGTGCTGGTTGTCTCTGATTGGGAGCCATATTTAAACTGTGTCTTTCCCTTTGTGGTTGTGGGTTTTTGTTCGTATTTGGTTTGTGTAAAACCGTAGACATCACGTTATCGTCTGTTGTTTTGATCGTGTGATCATTCGTTAAATAAATATGTTCACCCTCAACGCTGCGCTTTGGTCCTCCTCCTTAGACGACCGTGACAGAGAGGAGCTGATCCTAGATATTAACTCCCCCTGGAGCAGGTACTACTGTTGAGTTCATCACCATTTAGCCATGTCCAAGAGCTACGACATGCTACTGTTTTGTTAGACTTCAGTGCGGCTTTTGACATTATCGATCATAGTCTGCTGATGGAAAAACGTATGTGTTATTGCTTTACACCCCCTGCTATATTGTGGATAAAGAGTTACCTGTCTAACAGAACACAGAGGGTGTTCTTTAATGGAAGCCTCTCCAACATAATCCAGGTAGAATCAGGAATTCCCCAGGGCAGCTGTCTAGGCCCCTTACTTCTTTAAATCTTTACTAATGATATGCCATTGGTCTTGAGTAAAGCCAGTGTGTCTATGTATGCGGATGACTCAACACTATACACTTCAGCTACTACAGCAAGTGAAATCACTGCAACATTTAACAAAGAGCTACAGTTAGTTTCAGAATGGGTGGCAAGGAATAAGTTAGTCCTAAATATTTCAAAAAGTAAAAGCATTATATTTGGGACAAATCATTCACTAAACCCTAAACCTTAACTAAATCTTGTAATAAATAATGTGGAAATTGAGCAAGTTGAGGTGACTAAACTGCTAAACATGTTGATACAACAGTAGCTAAGATGGGGAGAAGTCTGTCCATAATAAAGCGCTGCTCTGCCTTTTTAACAACACTATCAACAAGGCAGGTCTTACATGCTCTAGTTTTGTCACACCTGGACTACTGTTCAGCCATGTGGTCAGGTGCCACAAAGAGAGACCTCAGAAAATTACCATAGGCTCAGAACAGGGCAGCACGGCTGGCCCTTAAATGTACACGGAGAGCTAACATTAATAATATGCATGTAAATCTCTCATGGCTCAAAGTGGAGGAGAGATTAACTTCATCACTACTTGTTTTTGTAAGAAGTGTTGACATACTGAATGCACCAAGGTATCTGTTTTAACTACTAGCACACAGCTCGTACACCCATGCATACCCCATAAGACATGCCTCCAAAGATCTCTTCACAATCCCCAAATCGAGAACAGACTATGGGAGGCGCACAGTACTATATAGAGCCATGGCTACATGGAACTCTATTCCACATCAGGTAACTGATTCAAGCAGTAGAATCAGATTTAAAAAACAGATAAAAATACACCTTATGGAACAGCGGGGACTGTGAAGAGACACACACATTCACATGATAAGACACGCACTGTACACACACGTACACATGGATGTTGTATTGTAAATATGTGATAGTGGAGTAGTGGCCTGAGGGAACACACTAAAGGTATTGGGTAAAGTGTTATGAAATGTCATGTCATGTCATTTTAAAAATGGTATATAACTGCATTAATGTTGCTGGACCCCAGGAAGAGTAGCTGCTGCCTTGGCAGGAACTAATGGGGATCCCTAATAAAATACTAAAATACAAATAGTGTTCCACCCTTAGGCCCATGTGATATCATCATTCATGGCCCAGGACATGCAGACTGACTGGCCTGTGCCGATGGAAAGATGAGAGAGAGAAGAGAGGAGTGAGAGAGAGAGAGAGAGAGAGAGAGAGAGAGAGAGAGAGAGAGAGAGAGAGAGAGAGAGAGAGAGAGAGAGAGAGAGAGAGGAAGAAGAAGGGAGAGAGAGACTGCAAAATCTATGCAGAGAAGTGTGGAGAAACATGTCATCATTAATTCATTTCTCCTTTAATAACTTGTGAATGTGTAAAGTGAATGCATAAGTTAGCACATCTTACTTCTCCCTCTTAAGGCTGAGTTTTTCAATTTGCATCTGTCTTTTTCATGTGTTCCCATGTGTCATGTTAGCCGTGTTTTCTCTGAAGCCCAATCTTTCAGCTCAGGGAGATGCCAGGGAACGTTTCACTGAAAACCCACACAACAATGCGTAGAAATTAGTACCAAGGCTTTTAAAACAGCTAATGTGTCAGGTCAGGGAAAAGGTCAACGTTAAAGGCTACTTTGCACTTGCTAATGTAACCGCAGACCAAGTAGATCACATGACCTCCATCCTCCTCTTCCTGGCCAGTGATGATGACTTCACGGTACGGTTGCTCTATGTTGCAGTTGTTGCTCGCCAGGAGAGCTGTTCCATTTCATTACACCCGCAGTCCCTTAATTCATCCAGCCCATTAGAGCCATGTCCTTTCAATTCAGCCATTTGAGAAGAGCCATACTTATTCAATAAAACCATGACTGTGGCTTCTGCTTGTCTATGCCAAAGTCAAACCCAGTCTACTCAGGAATTAATATACCTGCATAAACAGATTAAAATTGAGGCACATGTCCTTTAGTTCAGAGGTAAAAGTGAATCATTGCTTGACCTATAATGCCTGTTTGTCCCATCAACGTTGACTGTGCCCAGACATCAATTAATATTTGATGCTGTATATAGGTTTGAATGGATTGTTTGTGTATGTGGATTTTAACTGTATCTGTATCTGCTCTCTCTGGCTCTTCGTGTCTGTTTTCCTCTCTGTATTCATATGTTTTTTCTCCCAAGACTCTATGTACAGTATATCTATGTATGTCTGAGTGTTACTTGTCCCAGGTCTAACAGAGTCGATCTGTATCCATCCTCTCTGTGTGTCTCTATACCAGCCTTTATCTCTGGGCCTCTATGTATCCCTTTTGTCCATGGCTCACTTCAAGTCTGTCTGTGTCTGGTTGTTTGCTCTCTCTGGGTGTCCGTATGTCTGTATCTGCTCTCTCTGGGTGTCCGTATGTCTGTATCTGCTCTCTCTGGGTGTCCGTATGTCTGTATCTGCTCTCTCTGGGTGTCTGTATGTCTGTATCTGCTCTCTCTGAAACTTTCTTTGTATCTGTCTGTTCCTCCTCTACCTCGCTCTGGGTTTTATCTCTGTAGGTCACCTCTGCTCCTGTTCCATTCATCTCCAGTTAGTCTGCTGTCGTTTCTGATCCTCCTCCTGTTGTTCCAACAGCTCCGGTCACCTTCCTCCTAACAACACACTTACGTTCCTTCCTGTCAATCCCTAACCCGCTCATTCCCTCTTTCCCCCTCTCTCAATTTCAACCTTTCATTCCCTCTACTCGTCTCTTTTTCTCATTTCCTCTCCATCACCTTCTCTCATGTCACCTTTCCTCCCAACCTCCTACGTACCTGTTCTGACTGTATGTCTCATTCTGCCCCACAGTGCAGGAATGTTCAATTGAATATATTACTGATATGAAGAATCATTCTGGTCCATTAAGTTTTTTCTCTATCTCAGTCAATCCCTCCGATGATGTGATTCATCAGACACTGTCGCTCTCATCTGATGAAATATTGAAGCCATTTAGAATATGCTTAATACATGCAAAACAATCAACCCCTCTTATTCCCCATCTTCCTTCGTAATGAACACTGTGTTGCTGAACAGCAGGGCTCTCCAACCCTGTTCCTGGAGAGCTGCCCTCCTGTAGGTTTTCGCTTCAACTCTAGTTGTAACAACCCTGATTCATATTATCAACCAGCTAATAATTAGAATCAGGTACGCTAGATTATGGTTGGAGCGGAAACCTACAGGACAGTAGCTCTCCAGGAAAAGGGTTGGAGAGCCCTGCTCTATGGGATCTCACTCTTTTGGAAAGGCCAAAGTCTGCCTCCAACTTTGCTCACTTCAATTAATATTACATCTCTTTTCACAATTAATATTTAATCTGACATAGAGTTGGTTCAATTATTCATCAGCCATGTGTGATTTTCTTTGAACTTTTTAGTGTTAAATTATGAAGAAATGAGACTACAAACTTTTACAAAATCTATGACGAAGGCTAAGAGGCAGACACTTAAGCTTTAATTTAAAAAAGTGATATGAGCAAGAGCAGTGTGTGTGTTTCTCTTTTCTTTGAAGTAATCGCATTGTTCCCAGACCTGCAACTAGATAACTCAGATGTGAGAGTGCTTTTTAGATTTTTTTATTATGAAAAAATCTAAAAGAAGAGCTATTTTAATGCATTCTGTTATGGTTAATATGCCAATGAGGCGTTCACATGCTGTTGGAGTTATCGGAAGTTCGGAGTTCCAACTGGGAAGTTTCACTTGAATGACCCTCCAAGTTATAATTATAAGTGGGAAACTTAGATAAGTAGGTTTTTCCCGAGTTGCACCAATTCACCGCTAACCTTTCACGTTTTCATCCAAAAGATGAAAGGAAATCCTAATTTGACAATTACAAACTTATCAGTGTGGATAATGTGTAGAAATGTTGACCACATTGTCAATATTAAAGTATCTGTCCAGTGAAAATCTCATTTTTAAAAGCTCACATTCTGTTTGCTCATACCCAAATAATGTTGTTGACTCGTCCTTTACTTGTAGTTGCGGCCAAAGCAACAATTAGAGAAAATACTCAGTAAAACCCCATCTCAAACTTGTATTTGAAAAAACCATTTCAAAAAATTCTTGAGATTTGCTTGAAACATGACATCATCCTCTTTGGCCAAGACAGGCACATCTGTAATTTGTTGAATGTCCAGCAGCTTTTTCCTTTTCCCCCCCAAATTCTCTGGTGGGAAGAAGGAGGTATTGCGCACAGCACACAAGCTAGCTAGCTAGCAAGCAATCCACAGCTGGTGTTAGCAAAAAGGACAAAGCCTATACAACTATCTTGCCAGCCATGTCTATTTCAAATTATGTGGTTTGTAGTTAAAAATTGGATGTCAAGTGGAAACCTAGTTACCTAGGTAGCAGCAGTTAGCTAGCTAGCTTAGCTGCTAGTGAACATGACTAGCTAGCTAGTTAGCTAGCTAACAACTAAAATGGAATAGTGACAATAATGTGAAATAATCAGTCTGTATTTCTTGCTGTTATAGTAAAGTGCCCTAGTAGTTCTATCGTGCATTTCCAAATCCTGAATCCATTCATACTATTTGACTTGGTTTGCTGCAGCCTGAGGAAAAGGCAAGCCTGTCGGGCAGTTCGGCAGTGACTCTGCCGAGAGAGGATGTATACGGACTTGCCTGGTGCCCAAATTGATGACATACACTACCAGTCAAAAGTTTGGACACATACTCATTCAAGGGTTTTTCTTTATTTTTACTATTTTTTACATTGTAGAATAATAGTGAAGACATCAAAACTGTAGTAACCAAAAAAGTGTTAAACAAATCAAAATATATTTAATATTTGAGATTCTTCAAATAGCCACCCTTTGCCTTGATGACAGCTTTGCACATTCTTGGCATTCTCTCAACCAGCTTCATGAGGTAGTCACCTGGAATGCATTTCGATTAACAGGTGTGCCTTCTTAAAAGTTAATTAGTGGAATTACTTTCTTTCTTAATGTGTTTGAGCAAATCAGTTGTGTTGTGACAAGGTGGGGGGGGGGGGGGGGGGTATACAGAAGATAGCCCTTGTCACGCCCTGGCTCTGGGGACTCTCGTATGTTGAGCCAGGGTGTTAGTTTCTATGTTTTTGTGTTCTAGGTTGTGTTGCTTCTAGTTTGGTATTTCTATGTTGGCCAGGGTGGTTCCCAATCAGAGACGGCTGTAGCTCGTTGTCTTTGATTGGGAGCCATACTTAGGTAGCCGTTTGGCATTTGTTTAATGTGGTATCTTGTTCCGTATGGTTTGTCTTGTAACCAAGGACTTCACGTTTCGTATCGTTTGTCGTTTTGTTCGTGTGGTGACTCTAAAATAAAGTATGTTCACATTCCACGCTGCGCATTGGTCCTCTCTTCCCGACGATCGTGACAGAAGATACCACCACGACTGGGTCAAGCAGCGTGAAGAGGAGAGAGGTTGGAATTGGGAGCAGTGGAGTGAGAGTTGGGCGAGAACCATGGAGGCCTGGTCCACGGGGGAGAGACAAGCCCAGAACATTTTTAGGGGGGGGCTCACGCCGTGGATGACGGGGCAGCAGGAGTACGGGATAGAGTGGTTCAGAGGGTTGGCAGAGGAGGCCGCCAGGTTACGGGAGTTACTGGACACCAGGGGGAAGGAGAATGTAGAGGCACGGCGAGAGGTACTGGGGTGTGTTGCCAGTCCGGTCCGGCCCGTTCCTGATCCCTGCGTAGGGCCAGTGGCGTGTGTCCCCAGTACGGTCCGGCCTGTTCCTGTCTCTCGCACCGAGCCTGTGGTGCGCGTCGCCAGCCCGGTTCGGCCTGTTCCTGCCCCTCGCACCAAGCCAGTGGTGCGCGTCGCCAGCCCGGTTCGGTCTGTTCCTGCCCCTCGCACCAAGCCAGTGGTGCGCGTCGCCAGCCCGGTCCGGCCCGTTCCTGCTCCCCGCACTAAACCTGTGGTGCGCGTCGTCAGCCCGGTCCGGCCCGTTCCTGCTTCCCGCACCAAGCCAGTGGTGCGCGTCATCAGCCCGGCCCGGTCTGTTCCTGATCCCTGCACCAAGCCAGTGGTGCGCGTCGCCAGCCCGGTCCGGCCTGTTCCTGATCCCCGCACCAAGCCAGTGGTGCGCGTCATCTGTCCGGCACAGCCCGTGCCTGTTCCACCGGTGCCTGGTCCGGCACCGGTCAGCTGCTCCACTCCGGAGCTAGAGCAACCGCTCCACCAGTATTCAGTCCAGCTCCGGCCAGCAGGGCCAGACCGGACCAGGGGCGCTTTGGGGGGTTAGAGAGGGAGTGGGTGTCATGCCCGGAACCGGATCCGCCGCCGAGGCGGAGTGCCCACCCGGTCCCTCCCCTGTTGTGTTTGGTTGGCGCGGTCGGAGTCTGCGCCTTTGGGGGGGGGTACTGTCACGCCCTGGCTCTGGGGACTCTCGTATGTTGAGCCAGGGTGTTAGTTTCTATGTTTTTGTGTTCTAGGTTGTGTTGCTTCTAGTTTGGTATTTCTATGTTGGCCAGGGTGGTTCCCAATCAGAGACGGCTGTAGCTCGTTGTCTCTGATTGGGAGCCATACTTAGGTAGCCGTTTGGCATTTGTTTAATGTGGTATCTTGTTCCGTATGGTTTGTCTTGTAACCAAGGACTTCACGTTTCGTATCGTTTGTCGTTTTGTTCGTGTGGTGACTCTAAAATAAAGTATGTTCACATTCCACGCTGCGCATTGGTCCTCTCTTCCCGACGATCGTGACAGAAGATACCACCACGACTGGGTCAAGCAGCGTGAAGAGGAGAGAGGTTGGAATTGGGAGCAGTGGAGTGAGAGTTGGGCGAGAACCATGGAGGCCTGGTCCACGGGGGAGAGACAAGCCCAGAACATTTTTAGGGGGGGGCTCACGCCGTGGATGACGGGGCAGCATGAGTACGGGATAGAGTGGTTCAGAGAGTTGGCAGAGGAGGCCGCCAGGTTACGGGAGTTACTGGACACCAGGGGGAAGGAGAATGTAGAGGCACGGCGAGAGGTACTGGGGTGTGTTGCCAGTCCGGTCCGGCCCGTTCCTGATCCCTGCGTAGGGCCAGTGGCGTGTGTCCCCAGTACGGTCCGGCCTGTTCCTGTCTCTCGCACCGAGCCTGTGGTGCGCGTCGCCAGCCCGGTTCGGCCTGTTCCTGCCCCTCGCACCAAGCCAGTGGTGCGCGTCGCCAGCCCGGTTCGGTCTGTTCCTGCCCCTCGCACCAAGCCAGTGGTGCGCGTCGCCAGCCCGGTCCGGCCCGTTCCTGCTCCCCGCACTAAACCTGTGGTGCGCGTCGTCAGCCCGGTCCGGCCCGTTCCTGCTTCCCGCACCAAGCCAGTGGTGCGCGTCATCAGCCCGGCCCGGTCTGTTCCTGATCCCTGCACCAAGCCAGTGGTGCGCGTCGCCAGCCCGGTCCGGCCTGTTCCTGATCCCCGCACCAAGCCAGTGGTGCGCGTCATCTGTCCGGCACAGCCCGTGCCTGTTCCACCGGTGCCTGGTCCGGCACCGGTCAGCTGCTCCACTCCGGAGCTAGAGCAACCGCTCCACCAGTATTCAGTCCAGCTCCGGCCAGCAGGGCCAGACCGGACCAGGGGCGCTTTGGGGGGTTAGAGAGGGAGTGGGTGTCATGCCCGGAACCGGATCCGCCGCCGAGGCGGAGTGCCCACCCGGTCCCTCCCCTGTTGTGTTTGGTTGGCGCGGTCGGAGTCTGCGCCTTTGGGGGGGGGTACTGTCACGCCCTGGCTCTGGGGACTCTCGTATGTTGAGCCAGGGTGTTAGTTTCTATGTTTTTGTGTTCTAGGTTGTGTTGCTTCTAGTTTGGTATTTCTATGTTGGCCAGGGTGGTTCCCAATCAGAGACAGCTGTAGCTCGTTGTCTCTGATTGGGAGCCATACTTAGGTAGCCGTTTGGCATTTGTTTAATGTGGTATCTTGTTCCGTATGGTTTGTCTTGTAACCAAGGACTTCACGTTTCGTATCGTTTGTCGTTTTGTTCGTGTGGTGACTCTAAAATAAAGTATGTTCACATTCCACGCTGCGCATTGGTCCACTTCCTCCAGCGAACGTGACAGCCCTATTTGGTAAAAGACCAAGTCCATATGATGGCAAGAACAGCTCAAATAAGCAAAGAGAAACGACAGTCCATCATTACTTTAAGACATGAAGGTCAGTCAATACGTAAAATGTCAAGAACTTTGAATGTTTCTTCAAGTGCATTCGCAAAAACCATGAAGCGCTATGATGAAACTGGCTCTCACGAGGAACACCACAGGAATGGAAGACCCAGAGTTACCTCTGCTGCAGAGGATAAGTTCATTAGAGTTACCAGCCTCAGAAAATGCAGCCCAAATAAATGCTTCACAGAGTTCAAGTCACAGACACATCTCTACATCAACTGTTCAGAGGGGACTGTGTGAATCAGGCCTTCATGGTCGAATTTCTGCAAAGAAACCACTACTAAAGGACACCAATAAGAAGAAGAGACCTGCTTGGGCCAAGAAACACGAGCAATGGACATTAGACCGGTGGAAATGTGTCCTTTGGTCTGGAGTCCAAATTTGAGATTTTTGGTTCCAACTGCCGTATCTTTGTGAGACGGGGTGTGGGTGAACGGATAATCTCCGCATATGTAGTTCCCACTGTAAAGCATGGAGGAGGAGGTGTTATGGTGTGGGGGTGCTTTGCTGGTAACACTGTCTGTGATTTATTTAGAATTCAAGGCAAACTTAACCAGCATGGCTAGCACAGCATTCTGCAGCGATACGCCATCCCATCTGGTTTGGGCTTAGTGGGACTATCATTTGTTTTTCAACAGGACAATGGCCCAACACATCTCCAGGATGTGTAAGAGTGATGGAGTGCTGCATCAGATGACCTGGCCTGCACAATCCCCCGACCTCAACCCAATTGAGATGGTTTGGGATGAGTCGGATGGCAGAGTGAAAGAAAAGCAGCCAACAAGCGCTAAGCATATGTGGGAATCCTTCAAGACTGTTAGAAAAGCATTCCAGGTGAAGCTGATTGAGAGAATGCCAAGAGTGTGCAAAGCTGTCATCAAGACAAAGGGTGGCTATTTGAAAATATATTTTTATTTGTTTAACACTTTTTTGATTACTACATGATTCCATATGTGTTATTTCATAGTTTTGATGTCTTCACTATTATTCTACAATGTAGAAAATAGTAAAAATAAAGAAAAACCCTTGAATGAGTAGGTGTGTCCAAACTTTTGACTGGTACTGTATGTCACGCAGCTGAGAGTCAAGAGGAGACGAAAGGATTCAGTTCAGTCAGTTTTCCTGATAAGCCCTTCCAGCTAACTAGTTTATGCATGTGGCTAGAAACTTTAACGAGAATGTGAAAGTTGTCTGCTGAAGTTAGGACTTCAGAGACTGTTCAGAATCATTCCGTTTTTATCTGAGTAATTGTTCCGTTTTTTTACTGCCATAGGCCTAGTTGTACATTTTATCTGAGTAATTGTTCTGTTTTTTTACTGCCATTGGCTTGGTTGTACATTTCTGGTGAAAATGCTACAATAAATGTGCTTTAACTGTCACCTTGGCCTGATATTGGCTACACTAGCTAGCTACTTCCCTCTGCTTACGATACAGCAGTGCTCAGCAAGCGGGAGCGAAAGACACTGTGCCCTATGTTGTTGTGTTGCCGGCTTGCAGCACATACTCTCCCTGTTGAGCAGTAGACTGTATCATGGTGACATCCAGATGGTTACTATCAATATTACAAGTTATTTCTCATGTAGGCTGCAATCTTACTCAAAATAAAAATCAAGTGGGATGGAACAAATTGGCCAGGTTAGCTACCTCTGGCGACATGTGATACAGCTGCCAGGTGGGAAGCAACTGCTGCCCAGTGGAAACAACTCACGTCAGCAAGCACCTTGATACAACATGGTTGCACTGGTCATTTGCACCGGCTTGTTGTAACATTAGCTAATTGGCATGTCACGGTGACATCCAGATGGTGAACAATAATACACGTTTTTTCTCCCTCTGCCATCCATTCATCTCCTCTCGATTCTCAGCTGCGCATCATACTGTACATCATCAATTTGGGCACCAGGTGTGTCCGTATAGCCTCTCTGCCCCCACGTGGGAACACATTTTAATATCCAAGTGTATGCTCATCTCATTGGCTGAGCAAATCAGCTGTTTTTTTATTCAAACTACTCTGTTGTTACGTAACAGGCCAAGCAGGGGCACAGATAAAAGCTGCTTTTAACATCCTTAATTATAATTTTTTTACATTTGATTCATATTGTAATACATTTTAGGTAATATCTCATAGAAATCTGGAACATCGGACAGATATTTTAAGCAAGCTAACTTTATTGTTCCAACTTCAAAAGCACTTGAACACAATCATGTCGGACTTATGACTTCCTTTTTTATTTATTTTTTTATTTTTACCCCCTTTTTCTCCCCAATTTCATGATTACGATCTTGTCTCATCGCTGCAACTCCCCAACGGGCTCGGGAGAGGCGAAGGTCGAGTCATATGTCATCCGAAACATGACCCGCCAAACCGCGTTTCTCAACACCCGCCCGCTTAACCCGGAAGCCAGCTGCACCAATGTGTCGGAGGAAACACTGCTCAACCGAAGACCGAAGTCAGCCTGAAGGCGCCCGGCACCGAACAAGGAGTCGCTAGAGTGCTGCACCAATGTGTCGGAGGAAACACCGCTCAACCGAAGACCGAAGTCAGCCTGCAGGAGCCCGGCCCACCACAAGGAGTTGCTAGAGTGCGATGAGCCAAGTAAAGCCCCCCCGGCCAAACCCTCCCCTAACCCGGATGACTCTGGGCCAATTGTGCACCGCCCTATGGGACTCCCAGTCACGGCTGGAAATGACACAGCCTGGAATGACACAGCCACAGCCTGATGCTTTCTTCAGCACTAATATTTGTAATGGCTGTTTCAGGCACGTCAAAACAATCAGAGGAAATGGCCAGAGGACATGCCAATACTTTGTTTCATGTTTTGCCAAGCCCTAAAGTGACAGCCTTCAATTTCATTATGGCTGGATATCACTTTAGTTAAATGTACTTTGTGTTTCCAGCTTACAAAGTACACAGACTCATTTTCCTCCAAATGGAACGGGAGACACTGAGTTGGTAAGTCTCTTTGGCCCAGAAAAGTGATTATTTCATATCAATAATCTTAAATAAAATCTCTAGCTAAATGGCTAGGGAGCGATTTCACTGAAGAGATAAACAGCATATGCCTGGGAAGATATCAAGGCCAACAGGAAGTTCAAATCATAAATCATTATTTCAAACATGAGACTCCACCTGGTTGAAATAGATTATCTCTATGCATGAGGAGCAAGTCAATACACCAAAAGCATATACAAGCCCCTATTATAATCTGCTTTCTTACAATGGTCTCGCCATTTTCCCCTAAATAAAAACCCTTTTGGATCGAAAGGTTCCCATAATTGGTAGGTTCTGTTCAGTGAGTCTCCTGAGGGGTAGCAAAAGGTTGGATCCCTGGGGTCTCTCTCTCTTTCTCTCTCTCCCTCTCTACTTCCCTCCACCCCTCTCTCTCTCTCTTTCCCTTCCTCCCCTCCTTCCCACTCTTTCCTCAGTAGCTACCAGAGTCAGTGGCTTGGTCCAGAGCTGAGTGGCGCAGTGGTCTAAGGCACTGCTTTGCAGTGCTAACTGTGCCACTAGAGATCCTGGTTCGAATCCAGGCTCTGTCGCAGCCGGCCGCGACCGGGAGACTCATGGACGGCGCACAATTGGCCCAGCGTCGTCCAGGGTAGGGGAGGGAATGGCCGGCAGGGATGTAGCTCAGTTGATAGAGCATGGCGTTTGCAACGCCAGGGTTGTGGGTTCGATTCCCACGGGGGGCCAGTATAAAAAAAAAAAAAAAAAAATGTATTCACTAACTGTAAGTCGCTCTGGATAAGAGCGTCTGCTAAAATGACTAAAATGTAAATGTAAAAATGTAAAAGGCACATATCGATCCCGGTCAGGTTATGCCCAGAGTGGCCTCACTAAATCAGACTTCTCCAGGTGGCTTTGGAGATTACAGGCTGACAATGTGAGGGCTGGAGGCTTGCTCCCCATCAACACCTTCTTCAGGAATAGCCTGGCCTGGACAGTAGACTCTGGATAGGAGGGATGGTGACTCTGTGTGTATGGATATACTGTACCTGTCTGTCTGTCTGCCTGTCTGTCTGTGTGCATGGATGTGCTAATGTAATATTTCAAAACTGGTTTTACCTCACCTCTTTTAGTCAGTCTTTTTGTGAAGGAGACCTCTGAGTATGTAACTTTTCTTGATATCCGTAGCAGTTACCCCGCTTCCTTTCATTGTCACTCCTTTGATTGCAATGTAGAAAAGCAATATAATGCTGTGACAATTACACTGAATAACATACAATCGCGAATCACACTGTGGATATTTTACCCGCCTCGCCACACGTCAATTACAGCTGAGCCATCCGGCGGGAGTGATGGGTGACCCGCCGCACACAAATCCACTTCCTGTGGCTGAGGCCCCAGCCGGTAGCCTGAGGAAGGGTAATTATACAGAGCAGGGTGAATAGAGAGTGATTATGGAAGTGTCTATCACAGACCAGGAGGAAAGGCCTGGAGAACTGACGAAAAATAGCATGCAGCTCTAAACTGGACTAAAGCATGAAGTGGCCACCACTCTAGTCCCCCAGGCCTGCTGGGCCAGACAGAGAAGGTGAAGTGATAGACTTGTCCCTCTTGTAAGAGAAGAGTCATTACAATGTCAATACAGTGTCATTACAGTCATGTGTCATTGCACAGTGATATTGCCAATGTTTCAGCACATATTTGAATGGATATGGTTAATTATTTTGCTCCAAAAAAATCTAAGTAGCGATATGTCACACTTGATTAACATAAAAAGATCATCTGTGGTGTAAAAATAGCATGCAGCTCTAAACAACAATTATAGTTTCTGAGGTGGAAGTTGGGAGAGTTATATTTGGGAGTTGTGGTGAGGGAGGCCCCGCTCTCTCCTTTCCCAGATGTTTAGTTCATTTCATTCCGATCTCCTCTGCATTATTGTAGCCATCTGCTGCAGCCTGTCAACTATGCCTCTGCCTATCCCTGTTCTCTCCTCTCCGCACAGGCTACACAAACGCCTCACACCGCGTGGCTGCTGCCTCTCTAACCTGGTGGTCCCTGCACGCACCACCCACGTGGAGTTCCAGGTCTCAGGCAGCCTCTGGAACTGCCGTTCTGCTGCCAACAAGGCAGAATTCATCTCAGCCTATGCTACCCTCCAGTCCCTCGACTTCTTGGTGCTGACGGAAACATGGATTACCACTGAAAACACTGCTACTCCTACTGCTCTCTCCTCGTCTGACCATGTGTTCTCGCATACGCAAGAGCATCTGGTCAGCGGGGTGGTGGCACAGGAATCCTCATTTCTCCCAAGTGGACATTCTCAATTTTTCCCCTGACCCATCTGTATATCTCCTCATTTGAATTCCATGCTGTCACAGTCACTAGCCCATTTAAGCTTAATATCCTTGTCATCTATCGCCCTCCAGGTTCCCTTGGAGAGTTCATCAATGAGCTTGACGCCTTGATAAGTTCCTTTCCTGAGGATGGCTCACCCCTCACAGTTCTGGGGGATTTCAACCTCCCTACGTCTACATTTGACTCATTTCTCTCTGCCTCCTTCTTTCCACTCCTCTCCTCTTTTGACCTCACCCTCTCACCGTCCCCCCCTACTCACAAGGCAGGCAATACGCTTGACCTCATCTTTACTAGATGCTGTTGTTCTACTAATCTCACTGCAACTCCCCTCCATGTCTCCGACCACTACTTTGTATCCTTTTCTCTCTCCCTCTCCTCCAACACTACTCACTCTGCCCCTACACAGATGGTAATGCGCCGTCGCAACCTTCGCTCTCTCTCTCCCGCTACTCTCTCCTCTTCCATCCTATCATCTCTTCCCTCTGCTCAATCCTTCTCCCTCCAATCTCCTGATTCTGCCTCCTCAACCCTACTCTCCTCCCTTTCTGCATCCTTTGACTCTCTATGTCCCCTATCCTCCCGGCCGGCTCGGTCCTCCCCTCCAGCTCCGTGGCTTGATGACTCATTGCGAGCTCACAGAACAGAGCTCCGGGCAGCTGAGCGGAAATGGAAGAAAACTAGACTCCCTGCGGACCTGGCATCTTTTCACTCCCTCCTCTCTACATTTTCTTCATCTGTTTCTGCTGCTAAGGCCACTTTCTACCACTCTAAATTCCAAGCATCTGCCTCTAACCCTAGGAAGCTCTTTGCCACATTCTCCTCCCTGCTGAATCCTCCCCCCCCCCCCTCCTCCTCCCTCTCTGTGGATGACTTCGTCAACCATTTTGAAAAGAAGGCTGACGACATCCGATCCTCGTTTGTTAAGTCAAATGACACTGCTGGTCCTGCTCACACTGCCCTACCCTATGCTTTGACTTCTTTCTCCCCTCTCTCTCCAGATAAAATCTTGCGACTTGTGACGGCAGGCCACCCAACAACCTGCCCGCTTGACCCTATCCCCTCCTCTCTTCTCCAGACCATCTCCGGTGACCTTCTCCCTTACCTCACCTCGCTGATCAACTCATCCTTGACCGCTGGCTATGTCCCTTCCGTCTTCAAGAGAGAGAGAGTTGCACCCCTTCTCAAAAAACCAACACTCGATCCCTCTGATGTCAACAACTACAGACCAGTATCCCTTCTTTCTTTTCTCTCCAAAACTATTGAGCGTGCCGTCTTTAGCCAACTCTCTTGCTATCTCTCTCAGAATGACCTTCTTGATCCAAACCAGTCAGGTTTCAAAACTGGTCATTCAACTGAGACTGCTCTTCTCTGTGTCACGGAGGCTCTCCGCACTGCTAAAGCTAACTCTCTCTCCTCTGCTCTTGTCCTTCTAGACCTGCCTGCTGCCTTTGATACTGTGAACCATCAGATCCTCCTCTCCACCCTCTCCGAGCTGGGCATCTCCGGCGCGGCTCACTCTTGGATTGCGTCCTACCTGACCGGTCGCTCCTACCAAGTGGCGTGGCGAGAAGCTGTCTCCGCACCACGTGCTCTCACCACTGGTGTCCCCCAGGGCTCAGTTCTAGGCCCTCTCCTATTCTCGCTATACACCAAGTCACTTGGCTCTGTCATATCCTCACATGGCCTCTCCTATCATTGCTACGCTGACGACACACAACTAATCTTCTCCTTTCCCCCTTCTGATAACCAGGTGGCGAATCGCATCTCTGCATGTCTGGCAGACATATCAGTATGGATGACGGATCACCACCTCAAGCTGAACCTTGGCAAGACGGAGCTGCTCTTCCTCCCGGGGAAGGACTGCCTGTTCCATGATCTCGCCATCACGGTTGACAACTCCGTTGTGTCCTCCTCCCAGAGTGCGAAGAGCCTTGGCGTGACCCTGGACAACACCCTGTCATTCTCCGCTAACATCAAGGCGGTGACCCGATCCTGTAGGTTCATGCTCCACAACGTTCGGAGAGTACGACCCTGCCTTATACAGGAAGCGGCACAGGTCCTAATCCAGGCACTTGTCATCTCCCGTCTGGATTACTGCAACTCGCTGTTGGCTGGGCTCCCTGCCTGTGCCATTAAACCCCTACAACTCATCCAGAATGCCGCAGCCCGTCTGGTGTTCAACCTTCCCAAGTTCTCTCACGTCACCCCGCTCCTCCGCACACTCCACTGGCTCCCAGTTGAAGCTCGCATCTGCTACAAGACCATGGTGCTTGCCTACAGAGCTGTGAGGGGAACGGCACCTCCATATTTTTAAAAAAACGAAACATTAAAAAAGATTTAAATAAAAATATATAAAAAAACATGGTAAAGTTGTTATCCCACTGGCTATAAGGTGAATGCACCTATTTGTAAGTCGCTCTGGATAAGAGCGTCTGCTAAATGACGTAAATGTAAATGAGTAAGTCAGTATAATTGGCAGTGGAAAGTCACCTAAATAAAGCACAGATGGGCGGGAGTTTGAGAAACATAGAACTACAGTATTTGTTCCTTTAGATTCTTAATGCATTATGCTTATGTAACACCTGCATCAATAGGATAAGACATAGCTCTCCTGGCTCCTACACTGCCCCATACGAGTGCTGTAGCTTCACTCAGGTCTGTAATGACTCACATTCACACTTAGAAAGGCTGTAAATTATGCAGAATTGCCTCAGAGTCTTTTGTAATCAAGCTCCCAGTAAGAGCAGATAATGGTGGAACCTGAAGGATTTTCATCACATGTACTACGTAATTGCCTTATTCGAACCCTGTAGATTTTATAATTAATTTTAAGGGGGAAAAGCTTGAACTCTCCTTGTTTCACTGACAGTGGGAGAGGAACCTTCCAGAATCTTAATTTGTTTCCTGTCATATTCCCGTACAATTGCAGAAGCCTGGGTCTGGGGATGCACTGAGGCTTATCCTGTTGAACAGCAGTTTATCATGCTGATAGAGCTGTGTTGAGTTGTATTCGCATCCCCAGGTTCCTTTCCTGAGCTTTCACTCTTTCTCTTTGTCCAACAGCAGGCAAGGTAGGTAGGCAGATAAATTGTAAAAACGCCAACAAGAAAATGCACATACATAAATTCACATTTCCATGCTCAGTGGATCACCGATAAGAGAGACAAGAGCTGTAACAGGATATTCTGGCTTAGAGGACATTTTTATTTTCACATTTCACTTCTTGCCTACTGCAGGTGTTAGAAGTCTCATTAAATGCTGAAACTGTTTGTAATTAGAACACACAGTGGCAAGAAGCATAGCAGGAGCCATGCTCTTTGAGTTGAACCTGTGAATAAGGGCGTAGGAGCCGGGGGGGACATGCCCCCCCCACCCCAATGTTAGAAGCAGGTAAAATGGTCCCTTTACCCCAATAAAATACAAATAAAAAAAACGATTTAAAACCCATGAAGTGAGGAATTTTTGTATAGAGGTCAATGAGAGTGTCGAATTTGTTCAACAAAAAATGTAATTGCTAATTCTCTACGTGAGGCTTATTTGATTGAATAGAAGTTTTGTAATGATTAGGTTGTTACAAATGCACTGATATAAGTGGACACACGTGACATTTTGACAAAATGACTTTATATCGGAGTTGTGCCTGTTATCATAGAGATACAGTAGATAGAGGCTCATCATGGATATAACCCGTTTTAGCAAGGCGATTGCCACTGAGGGCTTCCACCATTTTAAAGTGGTCAACTGGGTGGGGATTCCTATGAGTTGGGAACAATCAGCCAATGGAGAAGAATAACATTTACTACATTAAATGGAGATAGCCTCAATAGCGCTGCCCATGCTGTCACAGATGCTATAATGGGAGAAAAAGCATTGTGCACCTCCACCATCATTACTCACCGCACCAGGTAAAGTAATTGTTGGCAACAATAAAGTACGTTTAAGTAAAAAGCATATGAATATGAATAAACTTTGGTATGTTAGAACGAACATGAGCAACTATTAGCATTCTCCTGGCTATGAGCTAATTAGCTTTACATTTACAGTTTAGTCATTTTTAGCTTTGTCAGGTTTATTCTAACTAGCTAGCGCTGGGTAGTTCTGACTGTGTGGAAAAACTGATAGTGAATGTTTTGAAGCCAAGAATACTTGCTAGCAACATAATTACTTGCACAATCACTGTCTCACTCTTCATCATAGGGTCAGCAAGTTAGCAATGGATGTGCTACCAGTCAAGAAGAGAAGAAAAAGATGACATAAGAGTTTTTTTCAAAAGTGCAAAGGACTGTAAGTAAGGTTCTTGGCAGCTGCCCGCACACCACCCTTGGCAAACTAGTTGGCAAATTTGAGTGCTTTCAGCTTACAGTGTAGATGTCTTTAACTTCATCAGAGTGATTATGGGTCATGAAGGTGTGTTCCATGTGTTAAGACCTTGTCTGGTGCTATCATGATCATGGCAGGAACAGAGACTAGGTGGGAACCGGATTACAGAGATTTCCTGCCCAAACCCACTCCCGTTTCCCAGGAAAAATAACTGTGAGAAACTGGTCAATTCTAAATAAGTATGTATATGAATAGCGTGACGTGAAATGGAACTGTTAAATTATATGCAAGGTCTAAATCTGGCTTCTCTATGGCCTTTTCTGCTCTGCTATCTACATCAACACTCAGTGTGTGTCTATGAGTGTGTGCTCTGTTGTAATAACCTATCTTATTTACTTGTTGTTTATGCATATTGTTTATGCTGAAACTGTACACATGACTTTGAAATGCAGTTAGTAAGCCTAAAATTGGCTCCCACTTTTGAGTTAATGGCAGGGGCGGTTCTATAATTTTTTTGTTGGCGTGGCCAATGGGGGACCAAGAACCAGTTGGTGTGACCATGGGAAATCAGCTAATTGTATCACAAATAGCATTGAAAATTGGCTTGAACTACGATTCATTGTATTGAATAACTGTTTTAATTGTTCATTTGAAGGGTAGGCCTACCTACTGTGTAGCAGAGCTTCACTAAAAGTAATGCCACCGAGGCAGAATGCAAAATCTGCACGTGCAGAATAAAATGTAGCTTATAGGCGGTTCGACAAGTGGACTAATCCGACATGCAGGCCTACACCCCCAACTTGCAAGGCAAGTGCAGACAGGGCGCTTTGGGGGGGGGGGGAGGGATTTAGCAGCAAAACATCCTAGAACGATGCAGTCTTACCTCAAGCCGATGCAAGCACTGGATGAAATTGTAGCAGAAATGGCTGCGAGCGATGGGTTCTCCTACCATGCCATTGCAAACAGCATTGTGCTACACACAATATCTACCTTATCTGCCAGACTGTTCCACAGTGTGCTGCAGTCCAATTTCATCTTGAGCTCTTTCCCAAACTCTTCCTTCACATAGCCTACCCTTGTAGCTTGTCATCACTGACCCCTGACTTGCGAAAGTGACGTGAAATCTTCCTCACTTTCTCCACTGTGCTTTGCAGCTCTCCTCTTAGCTTGGGTGTCAGTTTCTTTATGCTCCCCATCTTCTTCAGCATCAACACCAAGTTTGTGTAGTCAGAAGGCTCACATTTCATTTAATTTATGCTATGGTTATATTTGGATACAATGTAGGCTAGTCTATGTGTTTTGACCAACATTTTATTTAGTGAAAAGCCTGATTTATTTATATTTATTACATTATCATAACATTTCTATGAATAGCATATGCCTATGTTAACAAAGAGCGCCCAGATGTACCCTTAATTTGTTTTATGAAGTGTTTTGTTCATTTGAACCTGTTCTATTTTTGCCTCGGTGATTCAGGCAGTTTCAAACCACAACAACATAAATAAAACATTTAAAACAAGACCTTGAGAGATGACCAATGACTATAGATTTTTAGGCTCACGAATGATAACGAATGCAATAAGAAAATGTTAGATTTTATTCTCGGGATGGACCATTTGTAAAATACCAGGAAAATATTAAACCCAAACAGAGGCCACAATCCAACAGGTAAGATAGTGAGAAGTGCCTCTCCAAGCTCATGGCTTGAATCAACAGACTGATGATCTGTCATATGTGAATCAATCTGAATGATCATATATGATATCTGATGAAATGATAGCAGCTAAAGTCTAGAGGGTGTATTGTATGAGTTAACTTAATGCAGGAGAGAGGCAGTCATAATTATATTTTATTTTTGATAATTGTGTAGAGTGGAGATTGATTCAATTCAATGTGCCTCCTTTAAAAAAAAACATATGTGTAAGCAGAAGTAGTAACAACCTGACAGGGGAAGTGGGAACAATACTAGGACATTAATCAGTAGCAGAGAAAGAGTACAACATGTTTGTTTAATTTAATATATCCACATTTACAGTCACACTGGTATTCAGTACAGTATTTCATGGCCATGGCACTAAGACTGATTTGCGGGCCCCGGTAGCATAATGTAACGTTATCCCTTTTCCCAATTAAACAAACTCAATCATATTATTTCTTAACAGGCACATTTCAGCCTACTTGTTATGCTATTCAGGACCTTTCATAACTTCAAGATGGCGGCGTCCATACGGGTGTGCTGTGCCCTCCGAATTACGCTGGGAGGTGAATATATTTCCTAAATTACAAATTTCTCTGTCACACAGATGTCTTACCACTAGAATATGTAATCGGGTTGCATACTACACGAACTGTGTAGTCTATTGGAATTATTTATATTTTGATGGACAAAGGCTGCACGCTATGCTATGGCTAATACTAGCTAGCTATAGCTTGTCATCCTCAGCTTGTCATTTAGCCAGACAGACAGCTAGCTATATAAACAAACCATTCCATCATAATGGATCCTTATCGATACCTTTGCATCCGTATTTCGTTTGGATCGCTTTCTGATGAATGCCTAGCCCTGTTCCATCGCGTGACGACAACGACTAGTTGCCTAGGCCAGGGGTATTCAACCGGGGGTCATGGCCCCCAATTGGTCCGCGGAGGTACTGCACGGGGGTTCGCCGAAATGTAAATATATAAAAAAGTGGAAAAAATATTTAGTTGATTTCAATGATTTTATGAATATAGCTAGCAACTACAGAATAAACTAATGTTGAATTACATACCTACACTAGAAAATAAAATATATTCTAATGATGTCAACTTTATTTCTCAACTAATATTGAGCAAATTACAGAGTTTCTATTGCCTTTGGTATTACACTCACTGGAATATCTGACTGGCTTTGAAAAAGCACCCACGAATAGGCTACCAGTGTGGCAAGTGCCGCTAGCTACCGTTAAGCTTTCTTGACTTGGACATAAATGTTTGCCAACACATGGCTAACCTTTTTTTAAGCAGCTAAACAGCTGCTCTTAGCGAAAATGTGTTTGGAGTTACCTTTCTAGCTAATAGGTAATGTAAGAGTTTACACTTCTTCTAATTATAATGTGGGCAGGTCAAAATTAATTTTAAAAAGCTGATTGCTTCTCCTTGACATTATAATTTCCCTGATGATAAGACAAGACGTGATTTTATTTTTGTTGCTAACGTATGATGGGGGTCGATGGTTTGCCTGGGAGGGGGTGCTGAGGAGTATTTCTGTCTGTAATAAACTCATTCGGATTGGCGGGGCCTGGCTCCCCAGTGGCTGGGCCTATGCCCACCCATGGCTGCACTCCTGCCCAGTCATATGAAATCCATAGAATAGGCCCTGATGAATTTATTTCAATTGACTGATTTTCTTCTATGAACTGTAACTCAGTAAAGTCTTTGAAATTGTTGCATGTTGCATTTATATTTTTGTTCACTTGTTTATTTGAACCAAATCTTCAGTCTCGTCTGGGATATACACTCACTGGACAGTTTATTAGGTACCCATCTAGTACTGGGTCGTACCCCCCTTTACCTCCAGAAAAGCCTGAATTCTTCGGGGCATTCTACAAGATGTCGGAAACGTTCCACAGGGATATTTGTCCATGCTGACGTGAACTGCCTGTTCCATCTTATCCCAAAGATGCTGTATTGCGTTGAGGTCTGGGGACTGCGCAGGCCACTCAAGTAAACTGAACTCGCTGTCATGTTCCAGGCAATGTTTTTCCACTCCTCAATTGTCCAGTGTTGGTTATCGTGTACCCACTGGAGCCGCTTCTTCTTGTTTTTAGCTGAAAGGAGTGGAACCCGGTCTGGTCGTCTGCTGCAATAGTGACAAGGGTCGATAAGTTGTGCTTTCTGAGATTCCGTTCTGCACACAACTGTTATACTGTTATGTCTGTTTGTGGCCCGCCTGTTAGCTTGCACAAGTCTTGCCATTCTCCTTTTTTGTTCGTTGCACCATTCTCGGTAAACCCTAGACACTGTCGTGCGTGAAAAGCCCAGTGGGGTGGACGTTTCTGAGATACTGGATCTGTCGCACCTGGCACCGACGATCATACCATGCTCAAAGTCACTTATTTTGCCCATTCTAACATTCAATCGAACAGTAACTGAATGCCTATCCGCCTGCTTTATATAGTAAGCCATGGCCACATGTCTCACTGTCTGTAGGAGTGATCCATTTTCCTGAATAGGGTGGTGTGCCTAATAAACTGGCTGGTGAGTGTATTTCATCACACAGACAAACAGCCATAGTGGAGGACGTTTACATAGTGCATAAAATATTACCACCAGAGGAGCTTACTTCTCTGTGCTCTGGAGAGATCGCAGGTAGTTGGTCGAAGGCTCTGGAGGTCCTTGCAATATTCTGTCTGTAGCACCTGTAGTGAGATGGATAGAGGTACTGAATACACTTCAAAGAGAGCGAGCAAGAGAGTTAATGTTTTACGTTGTGGATTATTGAGGACTATAAGGGTGCCTTCCAATCAGACAAATGGATGCCAGTGTTTCACTTATATGCATTTAGCAGCGGCGCACCGCCATTGGAGGGGGGGATCATTTTCAGGATGGTATAAGGTTTTCGGTGTATACTTAAACGTCTAAAAACAGAGAAAGTACAGTGGGGAAAAAAAGTATTTAGTCAGCCACCAATTGTGCAAGTTCTCCCACTTAAAAAGATTAGAGAGGCCTGTAATTTTCATCATAGGTACACGTCAACTATGACAGAAAAATTGAGAAAGAAAAATCCAGAAAATCACATTGTAGGATTTTTTATGAATTTATTTGCAAATTATGGTGAAAAATAAGTATTTGGTCACCTACAAACAAGCAAGATTTCTGGCTCTCACAGACCTGTAACTTATTCTTTAAGAGGCTCCTCTATCCTCCACTCGTTACCTGTATTAATGGCACCTGTTTGAACTTGTTATCAGTATAAAAGACACCTGTCCACAACCTCAAACAGTCACACTCCAAACTCCACTATGGCCAAGACCAAAGAGCTGTCAAAGGACACCAGAAATTGTAGACCTGCACCAGGCTGGGAAGACTGAATCTGCAATAGGTAAGCAGCTTGGTTTGAAGAAATCAACTATGGGAGCAATTATTAGGAAATGGAAGACATACAAGACCACTGATAATCTCCCTCGATCTGGGGCTCCACGCAAGATCTCACCCCGTGGGGTCAAAATGATCACAAGAACGGTGAGCAAAAATCCCAGAACCACACGGGGGGACCTAGTGAATGACCTGCAGAGAGATGGGACCAAAGTAACAAAGCCTACCATCAGTAACACACTACGCCGCCAGGGACTCAAATCCTGCAGTGCCAGACGTGTCCCCCTGCTTAAGCCAGTAGATGTCCAGGCCTGTCTGAAGTTTGCTAAAGTGCATTTGGATGAAGAAGAGGATTGGGAGAATGTCATATGGTCAGATGAAACCAAAATAGAACTTTTTGGTAAAAACTCAACTCGTCGTGTTTGGAGGACAAAGAATGCTGAGTTGCATCCAAAGAACACCATACCTACTGTGAAGCATGGGGGTGGAAACGTCATGCTTTGGGGCTGTTTTTCTGCAAAGGGACCAGGACGACTGATCCGTGTAATGGAAAGAATGAATGGGGCCATGTATCGTGAGATTTTGAGTGAAAACCTCCTTCCATCAGCAAGGGCATTGAAGATGAAACGTGGCTGGGTCTTTCAGCATGACAATGATCCCAAACACACCGCCGGCAACGAAGGAGTGGCTTCGTAAGAAGCATTTCAAGGTCCTGGATTGCCTAGCCAGTCTCCAGATCTCAACCCCATAGAAAATCTTTGGAGGGAGTTGAAAGTCCGTGTTGCCCAGCGACAGCCCCAAAACATCACTGCTCTAGAGGAGATCTGCATGGAGGAATGGGCCAAAATACCAGCAACAGTGTGTGAAAACCTTGTGAAGACTTACAGAAAACGTTTGACCTGTGTCATTGCCAACAAAGGGTATATAACAAAGTATTGAGAAACTTTTGTTATTGACCAAATACTTATTTTCCACCATAATTTGCAAATAAATTCATTAAAAATCCTACAATGTGATTTTCTGGATTTTGTTTTCTCATTTTGTCTGTCATAGTTGACGTGTACCTATGATGAAAATTACAGGCCTCTCTCATGTTTTTAAGTGGGAGAACTTGCACAATTGGTGGCTGACTAAATACTTTTTTGCCCGACTGTATGTCTATATATAATGGAGCAATATATTTTTAAATAAGATCATCTTTGAGAACTATCACCAAAATAAAAACTAGACAGGGAGAATCAAAAATTCCAAAAGTATCATGGCATAGATGTGGTAAAGTGTTCAATAGAATGCAGGCCGTGGGGATAGACGGACGCCGGATTGGCGCACATTCAACAAATCTAATCTAACAAATTGGATATTCGTCAAATCCATCATGATTCATTTATTGTAACAGGCCCATAATGTGGATACTAAAGTTGGATTTTGATATACAGTTTAAGTCAGAAGTTTACATACACCTTAGCCAAATACATTTAAACTCAGTTTTTCACAATTCCTGACATTTAATCCTAGTAAAAATTCCCTGTTTTAGGACAGTTAGGATCACCACTTTATTTTAAGAATGTGAAATGTCAGAATTATAGTAGAGAGAGATTTATTTCAGCTTTTATTTCTTTCATCACATTCCCTGTGAGTCAGAAGTTTACATACACTCAATTAGTATTTGGGAGCATTGCCTTTTAAATTGTTTAACTTGGGTCAAACGTTTCGGGTAGCCTTCCACAAGCTTCCCTCAATAACTTGGGTGAATTTTGGCCCATTCCTCCTGACAGAGCTGGTGTAACTGAGTCAGGTTTGTAGGCCTCCTTGCTCGCATATGCTTTATACCCACAAATGTTCTATAGGATTGAGGGTCAGGGCTTTGTGACAGCCACTCCAATAACTTTACTTTGTTGTCCTTAAGCCGTTTTGCCACAACTTTGGAAGAATGCTTGGGGTCATTGTTCATTTAGAAGACTCATTTGCGACCAAGCTTTAACTTCCTGACTGATGTCTTGAGATGTTGCTTCAATATATCCAGATAATTTTCCTTCCTCATGACGCCATCTATTTTGTGAAGCGCACCAGTCCCTCCTGCAGCAAAGCACCCCCACAGCATGATGCTGCCACCCCCGTTTTTCACGGTTGGGATGGTGTTCTTCGGCTTGCAAGCAACCCCCTTTTTCCTCCAAACATAATGATGATCATTATAGCCAAACAGTTATATTTTTGTTTCATCAGACCAGAGGACAGTTCTCCAAAAAGTACGATCTTTGTCCCCATGTGCAGTTGCAAACTGTATTCTGGCTTTTTTATGGCCGTTTTGGAGCAGTGGCTTCTTCCTTGCTGAGCAGCCTTTCAGGTTATGTCTCGCTGTTGGCTGGGCTCCCTGCCTGTGTCATTAAACCCCTACAACTCATCCAGAATGCCGCAGCCCGTCTGGTGTTCAACCTTCCCAAGTTCTCTCACGTCACCCCGCTCCTCCGCACACTCCACTGGCTTCCAGTTGAAGCTCGCATCTGCTACAAGACCATGGTGCTTGCCTACGGAGCTGTGAGGGGAACGGCACCTCCGTACCTTCAGGCTCTGATCAGTCCCTACACCCAAACGAGGGCACTGCGTTCATCCACCTCTGGCCTGCTGGCTCCCCTACCTCTGCGGAAGCATAGTTCCCGCTCAGCCCAGTCAAAACTGTTCGCTGCTCTGGCACCCCAATGGTGGAACAAGCTCCCTCACGACGCCAGGACAGCGGAGTCACTCACCACCTTCCGGAGACATTTGAAACCCCACCTCTTTAAGGAATACCTGGGATAGGATAAAGTAATCCTTCTACCCCCCCCCCCCCCCCCCCCAAAAAAAAAAAACTAAAAAAAAAACATTGTAAAGTGGTTATCCCACTGGCTATAAGGTGAATGCACCTATTTGTAAGTCGCTCTGGATAAGAGTGTCTGCTAAATGACGTAAATGTAAAATGTAAATGTAATGTCGATATAGGACTTGTTCTACTGTGGTTATAGATACTTTTGTACCTGTTTCCTCCAGCATCTTCACAAGGTCCTTTGCTGTTGTTCTGGGATTTATTTGCTCTTTTCGCACCAAAGTATGTTTATCTCTAGGAGACAGAACGCGTCTCCTTCCTGAGCGGTATGACGGCTGCGTGGTCCCATGGTGTTTATACTTGCGTACTATTGTTTGTACAGATGAACGTGGTACCTTCAGGCGTTTGGAAATTGCTCCCAAGGATGAACCAGACTTGTGGAGGTCTGCAATTTTTTTTCTGAGGTCTTGGCTGATTTCTTTTGGTTTTCCCATGATGTCAAGCAAAGAGGCACTGAGTTTGAAGGTAGGCCTTGAAATACATCCACAGGTACACCTCCAATTGACTCAAATTATGTCAATTAGCCTACCAGCAGCTTCTAAAGCCAAGACATAATTTTCTGGAATTTTACAAGCTGTTTAAAGGCACAATCAACTTAGTGTACATAAACTTCTGACCCACTGGAATTGTGATACGGTGAATTATAAGTGAAATAATCTGTCTGTAAACGATTGTTGGAAAAATTACTTGTGTCATGCACAAAGTAGATGTCCTAACCGACTTGCCAAAACGATAGTTTGTTACCAAGAAATTTGTGGAGTGGTTGAAAAACCTAAGTGTATGTAAACTTCTGACTTCAACTGTATTTGGCTGTATAACATTTAGAAGTTGGCCCTTTTCAGCTTTAGAAGAAGTGACTGATACATTCTAACTTCTGTTCCTATAAGCTGATAGCATAGCTAATAGCAAATCGGTGGTGGTAGTCAGTCGTTTTTACTGTAATGCAGTTTATTGGTGACGATGGCATGAACATATATTGGGGTTGACATCCATACAAGCATTATATTCAGATTTGTGTGAAATACACATACAGTGCATTCGGAAAGTATTCAGACCCCTTCACTTTTCCCACATTTTGTTACGTTACAGCCTTATTCTAAAATGGATTAAATAAACAAATTTCCTCATCAATCTACACACACTACCCCATAATGACAAAAATGAAATACCTTATGTACATAAGTATTCAGACCATTTGCTATGAGACTCGAAATTGAGCTCAGGTGCATCCTGTTTCCATTGATCATCCTTGAGATGTTTCTACAACTTGATTGGAGTCCACCTGTGGTAAATTCAATTGATTGGACATGAAAGGCACACACCTGTCTATATAAGGTCCCACAGTTGACAGTGCATGTCAGTGCAAAAACCAAGCCATGAGGTTGAAGGAATTGTCCGTAGAGCTCCGAGACAGGATTGTTGTTGAGGCAACGATCTGGGGAAGGGTAGAAAAACAATTCTGCAGTATTGAAGTTCCCCAAGAACACAGTGGCCTCCATCATTCTTAAATGAAAGAAGTTTGGAACTTCCTAGAGCTGGCCTCCCGGCCAAACTGAGCAATTGGGGGAGAAGGGCCTTGGTCAGGGAGGTGACCAAGAACCCGATGGTCACTCTGACAGAGCTCCAGAGTACCTCTGTGGAGACGGGAGAACCTTCCAGAAGGACAACCATCTCTGCGGCACTCCACCAATCAGGCCTTTATGGTAGAGTGGCCAGATGGAAGCCACTCCTCAGTAAAAGCCACATGACAGCCCGCTTGGAGTTTGCCAAAAGGCACCTAAAGGACTCTCAGACCATGAGAAACAAGATTATCTGGTCTTATGAAACAAAGATTGAACTCTTTGGCCTGAATGCCAAGCGTCACATCTGGAGGAAACCTGGCACCATCCCTACGGTGAAGCATGGTGGTAGCAGCATCATGCTGTGTGTGTTTTTCAGCAGCAGGGACAGGGAGACTAGTCAGGATCGAGGGAAAGATGAACGGAGCAAAGTACAGAGAGATCCTTGATGAAAACCTGCTCCAGAGCGCTCAGGACCTCAGACTGGGGCGAAGGTTCACCTTCCAACAGGACAACAACCCTAAGCACACAGCCAAGACAACGCAGGAGTGGCTTTGGGACAAGTCTCTGAATGTTCTTGAGTGTCCCAGCCAGAGCCCGGACTTGAACCCGAGCGAACATCTCTGGAGACCTGAAAATAGCTATGCAGTGACGCTCCCCATCCAACCTGACAGCTTGAGAGGATCTGCAGAGAAGAATGGGAGAAACTCCCCAAATACAGGTGTGCCAAGCTTGTAGCGTTATACCCAAGAAGACTCGAGGCTGCCAACTCTAAAAACATGTTTTTGCTTTGTCATTATTGGGTATTGTGTGTAGATTGATGAGGGGAAAAAACGATTTAATACATTTTAGAATAAGGCTGTAACGTGTAACAAAATGTGGAAAAGTGAAGGGGTCTGAATACTTTCCAAATGCACTGTACATGTGACTCTGGATGACAATATAATGATGTTTGTTTCCAATATAAGGGATATTTTCCTAAAGAAGTTAAATCCGCTTCATGTTTTGTTTCCTTGCCATGATACTAACGAGTATCGCGATACTGATATCGTCCCGGATCTATCATTAACACCCAAAATAAATAAGACAGGATAATTTGCGTTAGCTCATTTCTAACTGTTCTAGGTGATTTTACACTATAGTAAATTACATTACCTCTCTGTGCTGTGTTTCAGGGGTAGCACAACTTCGGACTGCACGGGGCGCCCTGCCCCTCTCTCACCTGGCCAGACCCACTGCCTCTCTATGGACCCCTACCCCACTAGCTCCTGCTACCTGGATACAGACCAGACATAGCAGCTTCTTCAACAAACGTAAGTGCTGGTGTTCCCCAACTCTCAAGAGTTGATAGAGCACCTATTTTAAAGCTTACAGTGGGGGAAAAAAGTATTTAGTCAGCCACCAATTGTGCAAGTTCTCCCACTTAAAAAGATGAGAGAGGCCTGTAATTTTCATCATAGGTACACGTCAACTATGACAGACAAAATGATTTTAAAAAAATCAGAAAATCACATTGTAGGATTTTTTTATGAATTTATTTGCAAATTATGGTGGAAAATAAGTATTTGGTCAATAACAAAAGTTTCTCAATACTTTGTTATATACCCTTTGTTGGCAATGACACAGGTCAAACGTTTTCTGTAAGTCTTCACAAGGTTTTCACACACTGTTGCTGGTATTTTGGCCCATTCCTCCATGCAGATCTCCTCTAGAGCAGTGATGTTTTGGGGCTGTCGCTGGGCAACACAGACTTTCAACTCCCTCCAAAGATTTTCTATGGGGTTGAGATCTGGAGACTGGCTAGGCCACTCCAGGACCTTGAAATGCTTCTTACGAAGCCACTCCTTCGTTGCCTGGGCGGTGTGTTTGGGATCATTGTCATGCTGAAAGACCCAGCCACGTTTCATCTTCAATGCCCTTGCTGATGGAAGGAGGTTTTCACTCAAAATCTCACGATACATGGCCCCATTCATTCTTTCCTTTACACGGATCAGTCGTCCTGGTCCCTTTGCAGAAAAACAGCCCCAAAGCATGATGTTTCCACCCCCATGCTTCACAGTAGGTATGGTGTTCTTTGGATGCAACTCAGCATTCTTTGTCCTCCAAACACGACGAGTTGAGTTTTTACCAAAAAGTTATATTTTGGTTTCATCTGACCATATGACATTCTCCCAATCCTTTTCTGGATCATCCAAATGCACTCTAGCAAACTTCAGACGGGCCTGGACATGTACTGGCTTAAGCAGGGGGACACGTCTGGCACTGCAGGATTTGAGTCCCTGGCGGCGTAGTGTGTTACTGATGGTAGGCTTTGTTACTTTGGTCCCAGCTCTCTGCAGGTCATTCACTAGGTCCCCCCGTGTGGTTCTGAGATTTTTGCTCACCGTTCTTGTGATCATTTTGACCCCACGGGGTGAGATCTTGCGTGGAGCCCCAGATCGAGGGAGATTATCAGTGGTCTTGTATGTCTTCCATTTCCTAATAATTGCTCCCACAGTTGATTTCTTCAAACCAAGCTGCGTACCTATTGCAGATTCAGTCTTCCCAGCCTGGTGCAGGTCTACAATTTTGTTTCTGGTGTCCTTTGACAGCTCTTTGGTCTTGGCCATAGTGGAGTTTGGAGTGTGACTGTTTGAGGTTGTGGACAGGTGTCTTTTATACTGATAACAAGTTCAAACAGGTGCCATTAATACAGGTAACGAGTGGAGGACAGAGGAGCCTCTTAAAGAAGAAGTTACAGGTCTGTGAGAGCCAGAAATCTTGCTTGTTTGTAGGTGACCAAATACTTATTTTCCACCATAATTTGCAAATAAATTCATTAAAAATCCTACAATGTGATTTTCTGGATTTTTTTTCCACAATTTGTCTGTCATAGTTGACGTGTACCTATGATGAAAATTACAGGCCTCTCATCTTTTTAAGTGGGAGAACTTGCACAATTGGTGGCTGACTAAATACTTTTTTCCCCACTGTATCTATCCAATCATTATCAGCTAAGCTCTTCAAGTGAACAAATCAAATCATTATTAGCTGACGTCAGCTCTGACATATGCTCAACCTTCACTAAAATTGTGCTGATATTCACAAAGCGAATCATCCCTGACTCCGGTCTGGTCTACGAATGTAATATCTTGATACTGCCCCAGTATTACCAGAAACAGCACTATAATATAGACATAACTACTTGAGAATTTTAATAGAACTCACTTAAAATGGCCTGAGCTCGCTAAGTGAGACTTATTCACAGTGGTGGAACCTGTCAAATGCAGAGCTTCCACAGGGAGGTGTATGTCTGTCAGCTCAGCACAGCAGAGGCAGGCAGCCACACTATTTCCTGCAGCTTCTCCCTGAGATAATTACCCATGCTAAATCTGTCACCACCGGCTCCGTCTCAGCCTATGCATGGAAACCCAAACACACACCCATCATTCCTCTCACTTTATTAACCTGCCGCCTTCAGTTGACGCTCTCTCAGCACAATATTTATATTTACAGTATACATACTCAAGAGACATTGTCACTTTGATTGCTTTGTATCTCCAGACTTTGCTTTGGTGTATCCTATGATGTTTCAGAACACTTTTAAAAGATTTTTCTGGCAAATTATTCTTTATCAATGAGTTTTCACAATTGACTGACATCCGGTTGAACTGTTTTGGCCAGACTGCTTTGGTTATTTTTTGATAGGAAAAGGTAAACTTTTCCAGAAGATGTGGAACGCCAGAATTGTCACTAGATTCTATATTAACTTTAGTTTGTTATCTTTATCACATAAGTTAGGCTAAAACCTAGTCTAATTTGATTTGATGTGATGCTGTGTTTACTAATGTGGGACTCGGACATGATTGTTTCTCTGCCTGATGCCAGGCTTTCTAATAGCTGGACATGGCAGCCTAGCCCAGGATCATTACTACTGCGAATGAAAGCTGCTGGGCTGCCTGACTGGCTGACTGACTGTTGGCAGAGCAGATGCTGCTGATGCATTTTTAAGTTGCAGAATCTAATGATAGTGTCAGACATCTGATATGAGCATCTGAGTGGCCAGCTTCACTGACTGGGCACGGAGAAGGAGTCAAGAGAGAATGAAAAACAGCTTCACTGACTGGGCACGGAGAAGGAGTCAAGAGAGAATGGAAAACAGCTTCACTGACTGGGCACGGAGAAGGAGTCAAGAGAGAATGGAAAACAGCTTCACTGACTGGGCACGGAGAAGGAGTCAAGAGAGAATGGAAAACAGCTTCACTGACTGGGCACGGAGGAGGAGTCAAGAGAGAATGGAAAACAGCTTCACTGACTGGGCACGGAGAAGGAGTCAAGAGAGAATGGAAAACAGCTTCACTGACTGGGCACGGAGGAGGAGTCAAGAGAGAATGGAAAACAGCTTCACTGACTGGGCACGGAGGAGGAGTCAAGAGAGAATGGAAAACAGGGCCCCTATGCTTGTACACAGTGTCAATGTAAGAAATGTTGTGAAAAGGTATCACTGAGTGATGAACTTTTCAACAGACTTCTGCTCAAGGGCTTGGTGCTTTGAAGATAATATTTTCACTAGTTCATAACAAATTGTTGGAGATGAGCTGGAATCTTTTTGTTTTATTCTCACTCAGAACTCTGTTCAGAATTCATGTTTGATTATATTTTGTCTCTAAACAAGCGTTACTGAATTAGATGTGCAGTATGCCTCTTTGCTGCTTTAGTTTGCATCCCATTTTAAGTCTTGTAGCAAAGAAGTCTCCTTGCTATGGGAAAAGTGAGGGAAAACAACTTGCATACTGTAGAAGAGCCTGGCCTGTTGTTCTTTTCATGCCTTTCAACTTTTTTTTGACTATCATCTGTTGTAGCATGGTTGTGCCATCCAAAAGGAGAGATGGATGGAAATAATCAAAGTTGGTGTGCATTGGCCCCCAGGAGTGAGACTATTGAAGTGCTCGATGCTGCTAGCATTGGTTACAGTTTTTTGATTGACCAGTAGAATAGTTAAGTGCATTGATCTAGAATGGATTAAAATTCCACACTATCTATCTAGATCTAGGACTCCCTTTTCAAACATTCCTCATGGCAAGGACACTAGATTTAGCTTCAAGCAAGGTTTGACTCTTTGACAATCATAGCTTTTATTTGCCTAGTGCTTTGTTGCTTTGCTGTAGTACAAAGCTCAAGCACACTGGTTACATCTCCCTTCACATGCTTTAATTAACTCATAATCAAATCTCTGTGTGGCACCGAGCATCTCCTTCTAAATCCTTGAGAAGCAAGCAGACCGGCTGAAAATAGATTTGATTTGGAAAAAACAAACCAGCATTCTCAATCTCTGAGTAATAGAGGGTGTTTGTTTGCTGGAATGCACAGTGCGTTCTAGCAGGTTTGATTAGTGCATGACTGTAGATGCAGATTGTAATTTCGGGGCTCTTGTGTTGGAGGTCGATCCCAGACTTGTTGCATTGAGATGAGTTTACAGAAGCAGCACAAAGTCTAAAAACATTGTTGTACTTGCAAATGTGTTTACAAATAGTAATATTATGCAGACTGTGTTCAGACACTCAGGTACTTCAGGACAAGGGCGGCCTGTAGTGAAGGTAAAACTGCTTTCCTTTTTTACTTTCGCTGTCTACACAAGTAAATCTACATCAAAGAGAAGGTTCAATATATTTCAAACTCTTTAGCGTTGTTCTAATTTTCTATTCCTAGAGTTTTGTAGGTAGGTAAAACATATATAGGCTAAGATCATCCCTGGTCGTGACCCCACTCTCTGACAGTGTCTCAGGGGGTGTGGGATATGCAAAAAAACACATTTTCATTTCACACCACACACTTGTACAGGTGTGTGAAACAGGACAAATATAAGCACCCCCTATTTAAATACCTTTTTATTAATCAGTATCCTACAGGCAACGAGACGATTGTTTTCAATATTCTGGACAAAGAGGGATGCTCCATTGAGGTTGCCAGATTAGTCAGATTTGGCAATTAAATCCCTATTTCTGTGTGTTATCATTGCAGTGACAGCAGAGGAGCTTTGGAGGGGAGTTCTGGCAGAGACGGGTGCCGGTGCTCGGAAGGGTCGTGGGAAGAGGACCAAGAGGAAGATGAAAAAGGATCTGAACCGAGGCCAGAACATCGGAGAGGGTAAGATGGATATATTGTTTAGATCTATTTCATTCATAGTTATTTCTATGTCCCTGTAACTCAAACATTTTACTTTATGTTGGAGAAAGATAGTACACCCACTACGATTGGTTGGTATCATGTATATTTCTGTCTTTAATGCCAAACCTGAATTTGAGTTTGGATATTGATGGCTAAAGTTTGATCTGAATTTCCTTCTGCTAATGGGCAGTAGACAGACACTCTCGACTATTAATCTTTTACTAGTAATATTTTATTAATTACATTAATTTATAATGAACAGATTAGTCCTCTTTCTCTTATCATCTATCTCAGTGCTGTTTAAAAAGTGGAAATTCATTGAGAGTGTTTTATTGCTGAGCTGTCTGCGGCCCAGTCAGTCTCTCTCTTTCTTTTCTGGCCCTTTTCAAATCCATCAAACCCTACAGATGTGACAAGATTGTGTAATCAGTGCCACATTGGTTGAAGCGCTGTCTACTCCCTGTAATCATTGCCCCATCTCTCCCTTCTGTGTGTCTGTCTGTGTCTCTGTGACGCCTATTCTTTATACAGTCTGTAACGTATAATAAAGTTGAAGTTAGTGCTCCGTTTGAGTTGAGTTAGTGCAGTGGAGCGTTTAGGACAAATTAATGCTCCTTTCCGTAACAAACCGCCTAACCTCTCTCTGTGTCTCTGTTAGGGCGCGGGGGGTTCCTGTGGCCGGGGTTGAACGCGCCCATCCTGAAGAGTGGGACCATACAGAACATGTCTCGCCGCGGGGAGTCAGAGCAACAGGAACTGCAGGCAGAGCTTCTGCGACAGCGCGACGAATGGGATCGCAGGAGGAAGATGAGGGTGAAGAGGGAGCGAGGGTGGACTGGCAACTCCTGGGGAGGCATCAGTCTGGGGGCCCCTGACCCTGGACCCAACGGAGGTACTGTGTGTGTGTGTAAAGTGTGCACATTAGGGATGTAACGATTCACCGATGCACATCGGTCCCCGGTTCAAATGTTTTAAATATGAGCAATCCAAATGTAGCATGCATCGGTAAGAAAATAGATTCAAACGTTATGAATCTGCAGTTTTTTGCTCAAATTACTTTTTTCCTACCTTCCGAAAATACCTCTCGTCTTTTGTGACAACTGCGTCCTCTCCTTCAGTGTCAAACTAAGCATGTCATTATGTTGATAGTCATTGATCTACAAGTCATTTTGCATGCCGAACAACCCCAGGCAATATCAGTAGCCTAGTCAAACTGCACGCTGACCGTTGAGAGCTAGGCCTATTCCTGATCTGGCACATATACACATCACCTTCAGCATTCAAATGTTTGTAAAATGGCTTGCGCAATATTAGGCTTTATTAGTTGAGTGACAACCATGTAATTTATACGGTTATTTTTTATTAAATGCACTGTTGAAAATTGTGTTTTACCGGAATAAAATTAGCCTAAGCTACCGCCGGAGACAACTCTCATCTGGCTATAGGCAGTGGTGGAAAAAGTACCCAAATGCCATACTTGAGTAAAAGTATATTTTAATAGAAAATGACTCAAGTGAAAGTCTACTTGAGTAAAAGTCTAAATGTATTTGGTTTTAAATATACTTAAGTATCAAAAGTAAATGTAATTGCCAAAATATACTTAATTATCAAAAGTAAAAGTATAGATCATTTCAAATTCCTTATATTAAGCAAACCAGACGGCACCATTGTCTTGTTTTTTAAATGTACGAATAGCTAGGGGCATACTCCAACACTCAGACATCATTTACAAATGAAGCATTTGTGTTTATTGAATCCGTCAGATCAGAGGCAGTAGAGATGAGATGCCAGGGGTGTTCTCTTGATGTGCGTGAATTGGACCATCTTCCTGTCCTGCTGAGCATTCAAAATGTAACTAGTACTTTTGAGTGTCAGGGAAAATGTATGGAGTAAAAAGTACATTATTTTCTTTAGTAATGTAGTGAAGTAAAAGTTGTCAAAAATATAAATAGTAGAGTACAGATACCCAAAAAAACTACTTAAGTAGTACTTTCAAGTATTTTTACTGAAGTACTTTACACCACTGGCCATAGGTAGGCTATATGCTGATCGGGGCTTACATTAGATTTTATATTGATTGTTCAGTTTTACCATCAGCAATAGTTTTGGTAGTTTTGCTTGAAACGATCAGTATTTATGGTCATTTTTAGATATACAGGGTAAAGGTGATAATTTCGTAACGAGGACCGCAATCACTTTTGTGTGTGTGTGTGGGGAAACTTTTGCAAAAGGAAAACATCGCCCCCTAACTGACAGTGGGGTGATAGATTCCCAGTTTCCCCACACACACACACTTTAGCTCAGACAGATCCAGCTCATGAGCTCCATCAGCAGCAGATTACAATTTAGAATGGAAAATGAATGTGTTTATGCAACAAAAGTTAGTGCATTGAATCATTCCTCTAATCAAACTGAATCACACCAAATCGTTTCAAGCTAAAACATATCGTTCCTGTATTGAATCGAAGCCCATGTATCTAAATACGTATCGAATTGTCTTGAAAGGGAAAGATGCACATCCCTAGTGCACATACTTTGAAGGACTGTTTTTCCAACAAACATCAATCACTATTATTGTGAAGTAGCATTATCTTGGATCAGATTTAATATTGTTGCTATATTATTGAAGCAAAGCGATCTGCATTCCTCACACACACTCTGACATGCTTCCATGCATCACCTCTGGCCTAGCTGTATTATAGTAATGACAGAGCGTATTCCTCCAACTAGGCATATTTACAACACTGGGCCATTCCTCCTAGCATTCTATCAGCATTCTATCTGCTCCGGTAATCAATACCCCTGGTGGTAGTGAAATGGCAGGTTGGGTCACTCTTTTCCTTCTGAAAGCTCCAAATGCCAGCAGCCTCCACGACTCGGTGCCTTTCAAACGCTGCACCACACGGTAAAGGCTCAGTCCACTGGGGAGAGCACAGCCCGTACCTCTGTCTGGAAAGGGCAAATGTCACCTGGAGCTAGCAGGGCGACAAGCAGGAAACTGAGAGCCAACCGAGCCTAGCGAAACACAATGAAAGGCCAGTAGAGACCCTTCCCCTCCCACCAACCCTCTCCAACACTAAGGCTAACCAAAACCTGTGATGTAAATTCATTACATATTACCAATATTTCTATGAAATGATCAATAAACTTTGAGATTATTTTGATCAAGTCTTTGGCATTTAAAATTATATACAGTGGGGATAAAATGTATTTAGTCAGCCACCAATTGTGCAAGTTCTCCCACTTAAAAAGATGAGAGAGGCCTGTAATTTTCATCATAGGTACATGTCAACTATGACAGACAAAATGAGAGAGAAAAAATCCAGAAAATCACATTGTAGGATTTTTTATGAATTTATTTGAAAATTATGGTGGAAAATAAGTATTTGGTCAATAACAAAAGTTTCTCAATACTTTGTTATATACCCTTTGTTGGCAATGACACAGGTCAAATGTTTTCTGTAAGTCTTCACAAGGTTTTCACACACTGTTGCTGGTATTTTGGCCCATTCCTCCATGCAGATCTCCTCTAGAGCAGTGATGTTTTGGGGCTATCGCTGGGCAACACGGACTTTCAACTCCCTCCAAAGATTTTCTATGGGGTTGAGATCTGGAGACTGGCTAGGCCACTCCAGGACCTTGAAATGCTTCTTACGAAGCCACTCCTTCGTTGCCCGGGTGGTGTGTTTGGGATCATTGTCATGCTGAAAGACCCAGCCACGTTTCATCTTCAATGCCCTTGCTGATGGAAGGAGGTTTTCACTCAAAATCTCACGATACATGGCCCCATTCATTCTTTCCTTTACACGGATCAGTCGTCCTGGTCCCTTTGCAGAAAAACAGCCCCAAAGCATGATGTTTCCACCCCCATGCTTCACAGTAGGTATGGTGTTCTTTGGATGCAACTCAGCATTCTTTGTCCTCCAAACACGACGAGTTGAGTTTTTACCAAAAAGTTATATTTTGGTTTCATCTGACAATATGACATTCTCCCAATCCTCTTCTGGATCATCCAAATGCACTCTAGCAAACTTCAGACGGGCCTGGACATGTACTGGCTTAAGCAGGGGGACACGTCTTGCACTGCAGGATTTGAGTCCCTGGCGGCGTAGTGTGTTACTGATGGTAGGCTTTGTTACTTTGGTCCCAGCTCTCTGCAGGTCATTCACTAGGTTCTTGTGATCATTTTGACCCCACGGGGTGAGATCTTGCGTGGAGCCCCAGATCGAGGGAGATTATCAGTGGTTTTGTATGTCTTCCATTTCCTAATAATTGCTCCCACAGTTGATTTCTTCAAACGAAGCTGCTTACCTATTGCAGATTCAGTCTTCCCAGCCTGGTGCAGGTCTACAATTTTGTTTCTGGTGTCCTTTGACAGCTCTTTGGTCTTGGCCATAGTGGAGTTTGGAGTGTGACTGTTTGAGGTTGTGGACAGGTGTCTTTTATACTGATAACAAGTTCAAACAGGTGCCATTAATACAGGTAACGAGTGGAGGACAGAGGAGCCTCTTAAAGAAGAAGTTACAGGTCTGTGAGAGCCAGAAATCTTGCTTGTTTGTAGGTGACCAAATACTTATTTTCCACCATAATTTGCAAATAAATTCATAAAAAATCCTACAATGTGATTTTCTTGATTTTTTTTCCTCAATTTGTTTGTCATAGTTGACGTGTACCTATGATGAAAATTACAGGCCTCTCTCATCTTTTTAAGTGGGAGAACTTGCACAATTGGTGGCTGACTAAATACTTTTTTCCCCCACTGTATCAGGTCTTTGACATTTTTTAATTATGTTTGAGATGTAGGCCTGTTGATACATTCTAGATAAAGTGAAAAGTCTCTCATTTTTGAGGAGGAGGGATGAGCGGGGCCATCTGTAGGACTGAGGGATAGCAGACTGAGGGATAGCACTGTATGCAGGCCCATTAGCACCTCATGACTGATGGAGAGCAAGATTAAACAGAAGGGACAGTGAGGCTTTGTCCACATTTAGAAAGTAATCTCTCTACCACCCACACACCCCTTTCCTCCCTTCCTCTCTCGTTTCTCAGCTCTGTCCATTTGGCCCTTTACCCCTCCGAGGGACATCTTATTTAGGGCTTGGAATATTAAAGTAGTCAAAAAGTTCAAACATTCAGAACTGCAGAACTTGAGAATATAAGTAAGTTGCCTGAGTAACATATTGATGGTGTTCCTCTGTCATAGTTCTCTTTCAGTTATGTCTTTACACTATGTCTCTGCATCCCCTCTCATCTCGCTGTGAGATGAACACTGGTATCATCCCCCATCCTCTCACCACCCCTACCACTGTTTCTATTGTAACACATCACAGACAGAACAATCTGTTTAATTTAAGTCGTCGTCACACAGCACAGCCAGGATTTATTTGTTATACATTTATTTGATATGTTGATTTCCTCCAGTCGTCTGGGCAGCGCTGGGTTGGTTATTACATTTCCTGCCTTCCGGTGGCTCTCTCTCTTGCTAGTCTAACTGCAGCGTCTGCTATGGCTTCTAGTCACCACGGTGATGGATTACCATGCGGTGGCGTGGACAGGAGTCTAAATCACAGCTCTGGGTATGAGTTAGGAACGCTTGACCTTTGACCTTCACCCTCCTCTTTCTCATGCCGGGGTTACCCCACCTCCTCACAGACACCTTCGCCTAGCCCCGCTCTTAAATCCAGGAAATGTCCTGTCGCCTCCCGTCTCTGTTAGAGTGTAGTGAGGGAATTACTGACACGCTTCTCTAGGCAACCCTGAGCTAAATCATTGACAGATTTACCTTACTGGATTTATTTACCTGCCATCAAAAGTGGAAAAATTAATACCGTTATGGTGACATACTGTACAACCATCCAGTTAAACTAGCCCCATGTAGTGAATGTCATGTGTTTGTTAACAATTCGTTTTGGATTTGTGTGGGTTTGCCACAGATATTATTCTCTATTGTTTTAGTGATGGAGTACACTAATAAGCAAGTCCGATTTCTCAATGCCGTAAAATAAAAGTCAATAAACCTTTCACTCTCTCCCTCTGAGAAATCTGCCTCATCACCTTTATTTATCTCACTAAACCCGACTGCAAATTTGCTTTGATTCACTCTGAGAGTCGCTTCTGTGGCTCCTATTACACATTTAATCTAAGGCCCATTTGTTTGGATTGAATTTACCTCATAAACCCAAGCAGAACAGGTGAACCTTGTCATGTTTAGTGTCTGATAGAAGGTGATGTTGCAGTTTATCAGTATACAATCACAGGTATTCACATTGACTTTATCAGTCCTAATAGTTCTTCTCATAGAGGTCATATAAAAATAGTTTTTTTTTATTACATGTATTAGTACCTTATTTTCCTCTCTTTCTTTTTTTAGAGACTTACGATGACTTTGACTCCCGAGTGATCGAGGTGAGTGCTCTTCAAATACTAACCCAAAATGTTGGAATCGGTTATCATGATATTAACCTAGCCCAAAAGGGTATGTCGGAGCATCTAGCAAAGTCTGTAGTTTGAAAAAGCAGGGCAGACACAATGTAGTAACGTAGTGCTATTTGGTGTCTTTGAAGAAAAGTGGATGGGATCCCTTTGATGGTTGATGTTCCCGGTCCCTGGGAGAGCTGTGTTTGATCTGTGGAGGCTGGCTGGGAGGCTGTCTTGAGTGTCCCCTGCTGCTTGCCGTAACTCCTTGCTCGGTGAGGAACAGCACCTAGTTGAGGAGCTGGGTGCCGACGGGCCTCTGAACCTCCCTGATCGAAACATGAACCACGGTTGAACTCACTGGGCTAAGACCAGGAGAGGATACGACCATTGAGTGCGCACACATAAACACAAGCCCTACCACAGTCATGATATAGTCAGTGTATTAAAAAAGGGCAAATTACTCGTATGTTTACACTCACCGATACATCTCACCTCTACATGCATCACTCCTACTCGTGCACGAACTGAAGTTTGGTGGGGGGCTAAAGGGAATGTCAACCCACCTTCCACCCTCCAAACATTGCTAACATAACATGATTCCACTTGCATGCTCTCTGTCTCCCAAATGACGGTTCTATGTCATGACTGCATGAGAGAGACTGTAGGCACAGCCATGTTGTCAGCACTGAGGTCTCACTGCGACTCAACCCCCCCTAACAGAGGAAATGATGTGATGTTTTCTATTTTGGTAAATGGAGGAAAGTACGGTGATGTGAATATGGCGGTGATATGGATATTACTAATACGTTGTTATCAGGGGCACCCCTCTGAGAGGATATTCAAATATAGACGGAGTCGATTACAAAACACTTTGATAAACAGATAAACAAGCCAACCGTCACGCAAAACAAACTCCTCACCGTCCTCATTATGTGGCCGAGAGAGAGCGAGAGTGGAAGAGAGAGAAGAGAGGGGCTACCGAGATTCAGGGGTACATTTAGCCTCCCCATCCAGTATTAAGAGATCTCTCATGGTAATGATGGTCTTTCCATTTAGGCTAATTTAATACAAATTGATGTAGTGGAGGGCCCAAACAAACAGGGACCATCCATAGAGGTTATTTGCGGGGCCCCGTTTTTCAAAAGAATTGAAGAATGGGATTTGGGAATGCAGCCTGACCTTTAATCAGGAATAAATGTCATTTGTGTGTTTTTCAAAGGTGATTAGGATCGTTTTGATGCCGAAAATCGGGATTATCTTGATCCCACTGGAAGGGTGGATTTAGAAAGGTGAAAGGCACTACAACAATAAATTTCAATATTTCAATGTAACTAAGGTGACAAGGTTGAAAAACCTTTCTTACATCTGAAAACCAAGGGTTCATGATGTTAAATTGACCGCAGTATAGGTATTGTAGTAAAGGTCAGTTGTTATATTGAGAAGTGTCAAATAAATGGGTGTACTTACTTTTAAGGGATATATGCAGGCTCTATTATTTTTATTCCATCTACCTTTTACGTAGTTTACTCATTGCTGTTTCCCAATGACAGTGTAGAAGTAGTACCATAACTGTCCAGTAGATGGCAAGGTGTAGGACTGTTCAAAGCACTGAAAAAACAGATTCTGTGATCTTGATATTTTGGTATCTGGATCAGAATCATCCTATCCGATTTCTGAAAAACCGGCTCAAAAACAGCCAGATTTATCTGATCCTGAATTGCAAAAAAGAGGATTACAGAATCCGGATCATTCTGATCCAGATTAAAAATTTTGAAAAACTGGGCCCAGTTGGATTCCCTACTGAAATCCACTCCAAAGCATTAAGCCATTGTAATAAAGTCAATTTATACCTGCAGCAATGTACCTGCACCACTTTTCCTTTTTGCTGTGTAATTCCACAGTGATTCTTAAGGGGTAGACGAATTGGTTGCCATTTAATTTTTCAGCCCGAATTTAAGGTGCATAATGCATCGTGGATCGTTGTTGAAGGTCAAGTTGTGGTTTGAAATGTCTGCGGGTGTCAGGTTTAATGTGGGTCTGAGAAGGCTGCAGCCCTCTCCATTTCAGTTCTGTCCATTGCACTCCCTCTCCCTCCTCTTTTTCCCAAAGTGAGTGCTAGCCCCCTGTTCTCAGCATGGTGGTACAGTCCACGTTAGATGTTCTTCTCCGTGACCCGTGAGCCACTAATAGATGCGGTAAAGAGGTCAATTGGACTCGACCAAAACAATGGAATTTGCCATGGAAACGTGGGAGGAAAAGAGCGGTGGGTGAAAGAGACCGAGTCTCCTCATTGACTTCCAGCAAAATGTGTTTACATTTAGGCTATGTTAGGTTAAAAATGATTGTATAATGCTTGTATGGATGTCAACCCCAACACATGTTCATGTCATTGTTGCCAATCAACTGCATTACAGTTAAAAATAACTTTGACTACTATCATCGATTTCTGTGTGCTAGTTATGCTAACCGGCTTATACGAACGGGAGTTAGCATTTAGCAGTTACTTCTTCTAAACCTGAAAAGGGAGAACTTCTACATGTTATGCAGCAAAAGCCAAATATATCAAAATCGGACTTAAGTAAGCACATTGTGGGCTTGTTATAATAGATAAATCATGACGGATTTGACGAATATACACTTTGTTAGATCAGATTTGTTGAATGTGCGCCAATCTGGTCAACGTCTGCATTCCATTGTCTCCTTTACCACATCTGTGTTTGTTCTGTTCTAATTCTAAAGACACTACTGCCTGACCAGGTTTCACACACCTCCCCTTTCCAATCTGTCAATCAGGTCCTTGAGCTGTGATTGACCAGTGAGTGGCTGAATGGTATAGCAAGCCACTTGGCAGATGCTTAGATGGCAGATGGGTCATTCGGATGAAAGCCAGAGCGGATATGTCCCTATGTCTCTCTGTTTGTCCAACATAGCTCAATGCTGTGATCGTTTTCTTAACATGTTGGTGATATTTCTTTTGAATCTGAACATGAGGCTGAGTACTTGACATTCCCCTCAAAGCCTTGCGGGCTGATTAAAGTACTTGTTCCTTTACATGTGAGCTGTGGTTGCCTGTACAGTATTTACAATCCTCTTGAACATAAAGGAACCGCTATAGATTCCTATTGAAAGAGGGAGAATACCTGTCACTTGGAGACAGAGAGAAAAACAGCGGGAAAAGTGTTGGGAAAATACAAAGAGTTAAGATGAAAGGAGGGGAACGAGGGGATGTAAAGGAACACAATGGATGTTTCTCTTGTGTAAGAGATTTTGCTGGAATGACCTTAGAGGTCCATGTCGGCCTACTGTTCTGTTTTGTTGCTATATGTCGTTCATTCTGTTAAGGCAGCATTATGACAGCATTATGACAGCTGTATTCAGAGGTTGGGCATGTGTTGGGCCCAGTGTCCAACTGTGATATATCGTCATGTGGCCAGCATTGACCCAGGGCTGTAGCAATCAACTAATTAAATATGTCCTGCATGCGTTGCACTGATAATCCTCCCCAGCCTCTGTATGTGCTCCTCTTCATATAAATAATACAGAGCCACAGACACTTGTGTCCCCCGGAAACTGTTGGATCAGTTTATGAGTTCTATCTCCCTATAAATATACATGAATTAAATGAAATGCTTCCTGGAAAGGGGGGATTTCTCCCCCAAGGACAATAGCACCATGTCATTAGTTAGTCAATGGGTTGGGACATGAGAGTGCACTTGCATAGGAAATGGAGATGGCTTGGCTCCAATGGCACGGAGACTCAGGCCTCTCACAACTAATTTCATTAAAAGGGGATGAATACCATTACGGATGTGTTGTATAACTACTAGCTACACAACCTTCAAAGTATCCCCAAAAGTCAAAGATTTGTTTTTCAAAGACACACCACTCTTGCAGTAGAATGAAATGTGTGCTCTGTTTTCTATACCAATGGTAGTTAATCCATTCCATACAGTAGCTCAGTGAGTCTCCAGTATGCACATAGTGAAGTGGTGCATTAGTCTTGTGCCAGCCAACACGGCTCAGTGTTTACAGTACTATATTGTTAATCAACACATAGCAGTACAGTTTATTTCAATCTTCCTCCACAGTCCAGGGGTGTATTCATTCCACCGATTCTGTTGCAAAACGTTTCTTAAACGGAAGCAAATGAAACGGGTAGGGACCTACCTGAATTTTTCCAATAGAAGCTCTCCAATAGTTTGCTTCCATTTGGTTCTTAAATGGTAAACGGTTTGCCTAATGAATACACCCCTGATGAGTCCCACCATGACACCCAGCACCAGCTCCTCTAGGATATCACTTCCCAACACTCCCTCCCTGCCTCGCATTGCACTGGCAATCTTTCATTTTATGACTTCATGCATGTTTAACAGTTGCAATTATGTTTTCTGCGATGGCAATTTGCCAGGGCACCTGCTAACTTGAGTTAAATCAGTATGAGGGTTCAAGACGCAATGTTGGTTCCTAATTGTATTCGGGTTAATAGAAAACAATTCTCTGCGGCTGAGAGAGATACTTGGTAATAAGCAGCAAATGGCAACAAGAATATAATGGCAAAGTGGCTTAACGGCGCTGCCAATTACATTAGCTTGCAACTAGAGCTCTCCTTGTCTGACTCTCTCTTTCTCTCTATTCCCCCCTCTCTCGCTTTCTCTTTCTCTCTCTCTCCCTCCCTCTCTGTGGGTCTCAACACATTGACATTGGAGTCATATTTTATGGTGAAATACCCAGCTGTTATGGTTTCCTCCTCTAAATGGAATCATATGTTGGGTTTAGGTTTTAGCAGGCTTTGAAAGTATTGCTATAATGAGAGTTCTTCTTTCTCGCACATGCATACACCTTCAAACAGACAGGATCTGCAGTGGGGTTGTGTCTCTCTGGCTGGCCACTGGCAGTTCCCTTTCACATAGGGAACAGCTGACCCGCAAAGGCTCATAACCCACCTAGACAGAGAGTTGGACAAAGGGGAACTTCTGAAGTCAGTGTTGTTGAGTTAGGAGCAGAGTTCTGTTGGACCGGTACCAGCTCTACATCTGTTCTCTCCAGCTGTTCTGTCCTGGTTCTACTGTCTGTGACTGCTGTGAGCCCTGGGAGGACCTCTGGGGCTGGGGCCTTTTACTGTCCAGCTGTACCAACTCCCATGGGGGGAGGGAAAGAGTGGAGAGATTGGATGGGGTGAGGGTACTGGTAGGATGTGTTAGGGTGTGAGGGGGTCATTGGGGTGTGAGTAGAGGAGTGTGTAACCTAGTAGGTGTGTTCTTGTGTGTCTGTGTTCACTTGTGTATATGTTTGTGTGTGTTACAAGTGTGAATGTGTGTAGAGCAGCCGTTGTCTCTCCTCCAGTGCTGTATGTATGGCTAACCCTCAGCCATGTCATATGCTCACACTGCCCCCTGCTGCCTCCCAGGTTACACTGCAGCTCGTAAATCTGGCCGGAGGGAGGGGAATAGAGTGAATGAACAGGGAAGGGCAGCACTCGTCTGTCTATCCCGATCGATGGGAGACAATTAAATCTTATGAGGGATGAGATGGGCTGTCTCCCCAGGGGCAAACATACACACACACACATCGCCTCTAGACACCGGCAGGAACTTTACTCAGTCGAAACGAGTGGCGCAGTGGTCTAAGGCACTGCATCGCAGTGCTAGCTGTGCCACTAGAGATCCTGGTTCAAAATCCAGGCTCTGTCGTAGCCGGCCGCGACCGGGAGACCCATGGGGCGGCGCACAATTGGCCCAGCGTTGTCCAGGGTAGGGGAGGGAATGGCCGGCAGGGATGTAGCTCAGTTGGTAGAGCATGGCGTTTGCAACGCCAGGGTTGTGGGTTTGATTCCCACGGGGGGCCAGTATAAACAAACAAACAAACAAACAAAAAAATATTGTAAGTCGCTCTGGATAAGAGCGTCTGCTAAATGACTAAAATGTAAATGTAATGTAATGAAACATCGGACACAAAGTGGACATAGTGGTACTGGGGCCTTGAAGGAAAGGTCAGTCCCTCTTAAAAAGCCAAAGGTTTAATAAGGTGCTCCCTGCATTCTGTTTGATAGCGATTGATAATTTGTACGTTTGACTATACACGCTGGTCATTTTTTAAATTTATTTTTTATGACTTTTAGGAAGAAAGCAATAACATCGAGAGAGAGGGAGTGACAGAGAAATAATAAGTTTATCACCAAATCCAATTAACCTGGGGCTTGCCTCCCTTTAGTTCTCCCCCAGGGCCCATCCTCTGCTTTATAATAGGATGTCTATGAATTCAGTGACATTCTGCCTCCCATAAAGAGGAGCTGTTTCACATTGTTCTGGTCTGAGGTAATGGGTCGTTTAGTTCTCCTCCGCTTCAGTTCCACTCCCTGACTCTCAGGAGAGATTGAAATGGTCTTGCTGGGTTCTAAATCCCGATAGAAGTTGTTTATTCTCCAAGATAATGTTTTTGTAATGCTATCCTGACTGTCCTCTTTAGGGGTCAATCTAAGCTATCCCTTGTGGATGCTGCTAAGCTATTTTAACCTTATGGTTGTTGTTTGAGTTTCAAGTTCAAGTTTTATTATTGACAGGTGAAGAGCGTGTTCAACATGACAGCCAAAGAGGGCCGGAAGAGGTCCATCAGCTGCCTGGTCGCCGTTGGCAATGGGAACGGAGCAGCAGGTGAGTCCAAAACCCTGCTGGAGAGTAGCTCTCCAGGAGAAGTGGTGGCCACTTCTGAGCTAGTTAGCTAGCTACACTCTCAGGGTGCAAAGCCTCAATCTACTTTTTCCTCAGTGTGGCGCTTGAAAGCTTTCAGTTCACTGAGACAGATGAGTGTCTTTCTTTGATCGTAACTTTGCTGCCAAAAATGTATGATAGCGCATCATGGATTGGAATGTGATTGGTTTATCTGTAGAAGCTGTCAGCTTAATGAATGATAATTTTTTCTGGCTTGTTCCGCCTAACTGTCAAGTTAGCATGAAAAGTGGAACGATAAAGTAATCTGATATGGAAACTATGACAAGCTGATGTGGATGAAACCAAAAACATATATTTTTTAATTTTTCTATATACATTTACTTATTTCCATCTTTTGTCCTGCAGGTTTTGCCTTGGGTAAAGCGGCAGACCGTCAAACTGCACTGAGAAAGGTAAAATGTTGCCCCCTAACCTGGAAAATACCCATACTGGCACTGTATACAGTATGTGTTCAATTATGGAAGTGGCTTTGTTGAAATGTGGATACACTGACACACTGTCAATGGTCTTCTTCCCACAACAGGCAAAGAACCGAGCAGTGCACTATCTGTACTACATTGAGAGATACAACGACCACACTAGTAAGTCACTATGTGTGTGGGAGGGTCTCTGCGTGCATCAGTTTGAGTATGAGATCAGAATGTTTTGAGTCTTCCTCTCTCATCATTTGTACTCCTCCATCTTCTCTTGGCCCATTCGGACACAGGCCTGTTGAATAGGGGTCTGTTCTGGCTAACGTGGTTTTTGTGCTTAATGTCTGAACAGCAAACCAGGCTTTTTTCTATGCAAACCCTTGGACTGTAAGTGAGCAAGCTCAAATAATATCTTGGCTATTCCCTCAGCATAGACTAATTAAACTACAAAATATGTCAACAGTAATGTTGTTGCTAAATGTTTTCTGCAGAGGGGCTGTTGCTACAAATCGGTAGATCAAAGAGAAGTGTTTCACTCTGTAGGGGGTTGTGCATCTTTCTCTTGCTGTAAGTTTGTCTCTGTGTGAGTCACACACACACACACACACTGAAAGAGGCTGTTCCTAACAGGCCCAGACCTCCTGCAGCAGCTACTGCAAATATTCTGTTCTGTGGGTGATGTGTGTGTGAGACCATGCCGGCCCAGGCTAACACAGGCTGGCTCTTTGACTACCGTCACTAACCCACTCACGGTTACACCCGCTCAAGGCTCTGACTCATCATCCATGGTTCATCAGGAGTAGGGTTGCAAAGGGAGGGTATATTACTGGTAACTTTCTAAGTAACCAATAAACAACTTTCAAGTTTTTTATTTTACCACCTGACATTTAGGGGCCTTTTTGAGTACTTCAGATTGTCATGTGAATGACAAACTGTAAAACATCCTAAATATAAACCAACTTAGTGAATACTATTGGTGTTTAATACAATGTCTTGGTGCCAAACTGGTGGCAGTGTCTCATTGCTGCAACTCCCCAACGGGCTCAGGAGAGGCAAAGGTCAAGTCATGTGTCCTCCGAAACATGACCTGCCAAACCACACTTCTTAACACCCGCCCGCTTAACCCAGAGGAAACACCGTCCAACTGACAACCAATGTCAGCCTGCAGGCGCCCGGCCCGCCACAAGGAGTCGCTAGATGTGCCAAGTAAAGCTAAACCCTCCCCTAACCCAATTGAAGCTGGGCCAATTGTGCGACGTCCTACAGGCGGCCGGTTGTGACACAGCCTGGGATCGAACCCGGGTCTATAGTGACGCCTCAAGCACTGTGATGCCTTAGACCACTGCGCCACTCGGGAGGCCCTGTTGAGTAGATGATTTTTTCATTAATTAGGCTATTTTCTCTTGAACCATATGGTCTATCCACTTGAAACTCATGGACAATATGGACAGATATTTTAAAAAATATATTAATATATGAATAAATGTTTTTAAGTTATTCAAGTATAAATTACCTAAATTGCCATAGATTACTTGTTAATTACCAAAATTAGCAATAGTTACTGGTAGTTTTGCAACCCTAATCGGGAGAAATCCGAAAACGGCCCCCTATTCACTATTTTGTGCAGGACCGGCTGGGATGAGCTGACGACTGACAGCTGGGTTGACTTGGATGTTTTTTTTCTTCTGTTTTTAACAGTTTACCATGATATCAATTCCACTTTCAAGAGAACCACCCTACTCATGAAGAAACAGCATAAAGGTATAGTAGAGCATGAATATGTGTGTGTGTGTTTTTTTCATGGCTGCCACCTAGAAGAGCAACATGTTGATGAGTGTTGAACTGACCCCAGCACTGGAAATTATACCATGACATACTCTACACACACACACACAAACACACACAGTCGCTCTGATACTGTTCGTGTCACAAATCTATTCACTCACATAAAGGAACCCACACCTCTCTCTCTCTCATTTACACCCTGTCATGTAAACCTCCTCAGAGGCAGATGGGATTATGAAACTCCAGTGTAGTTGTGTCGGCGACACCGGGTTCTCCAGCTCAGGAGGAGTATCAACTCAGACCTTTGTCCTCACACACAACACTAGTGTCAGAGTCTGTTCTACAGTCTTAGACTCAAGCGATGTAGGCACAACCTCTCCTAAATATATAACTTATTAGTTGGGTATCAGTTAATACTCCTAACGGTGCAGGTTTTTTATGTGTATGAGTATATGTGCTTATGTGAGTGTCATTTTTTTGCAATGGAAGAGTCATAAACAACACTGTGATAGGCATGGAGGTTGGCTACTAGTATGTGTCTTTCTGTCTGTCTCTAGGTTACGGACTACACTGTCACCGCGCGGTCATCACCATCTGTAAGCTGATTGGTGTAGAGGACATGTACGCCAAGGTAGAGGGCTCCGTCAACCTTCTTAACATCACCAGGGCTCTGTTCACCGGACTGGCCAATCAGGTGAGCCGTTGTCAACATCGTCAGGGAGACCTGCTGGCTCTCGGCCAATCGCAGGAACTCTTCCTGCAAAAACATAGACAAGCTCTGAACTCACACACACACAAACACACACACAGACACTGCTTTAGATTAACCCTCTCCCCTTCTCTTTCTATAGGAGACCCACCAGTCTCTGGCGGAAAAGAAGCAGCTCCACGTGGTAGAGTTTCAGCCGGAGCGCGGGCCCCTGCCCCTCATCGTGGCCACCCCTAAGAAGGGTGTACGTCCCGACCCCGAACCTGAGGAAGAGATCCCCAACACGCGGCTCAACTGGGACGACGTCCGTGCTGCTCAGGGCATGAAACGCTCCGTCTGGGCCGGGGTCAAGAGGACCATCTGGTGACCGCAACACAATCGTAACACAAACAGAACACAAGACCAGCCCTATGGACTGGTTGGGATATGTTGGAGCGATGTTTGGCTGGATTCAGGTTGTTGGGTTGAGAGTGTGACTAGGAAGGAAGCCTGTCTCTCAGGCATCATAAGACTGGAGCCCCATGGAGGTCATCATCAAGAGACTCACCCCATCAAGAGACTCACCCCAGTGTTAATTACATCATCAAACCTAGACATTTACTGTATGCATATGTATAGCATCATGACTTTGTATTTCACCAAAGGTTGTGAAATACGGCCAAAAGAGTTTCACATCCAAACAGTTTAACTCAACCAATGGATTATCTTTTTGGACTGTAAGAATAGTGTTGTTTCAAAATCACTTGTTCATGTGACATTGTTGAAAATGTGAGCTGTCTAATTAAACATTGAAACTCTCCAAAATGGCTTGAGTTGTGATCTATTGCTTTTGAAAGACCTGTCGAGACATTTCCTGCTAAGATGCCAGTTATAGTGATTGTTTGTGTATACCGTTACTCCTCAGCATCTGTCTGTCGCTCGCTCCAGAGGCTCTTGATGTTTTAGCTTTTCAGGGATTTCAGCCTACACTCCAATATGCCACTACTAACATATTCGCAACGTTTTACAAACATCATGAAAACCAAACTCGGTGGTAAGAATGCACCAAGAAAATGGCTTCAAATAACTCAAGTGCTTTTAACAGTGAATGACTTTGTAAACACAAAGTATTATGTTCTGCCATACTTTACCGTACTCTGTGGCTTCCCATGTTATCTCTCCTTGACTATGATCTGACTCTGTTAATGTGTATAATTATTCTCTTATAATGGCCCCTGTAGTAAACCTATGAGTTATGAATAATTCAGTGTGTGTGTGGCAGGAAGTCTCTTTGGTTTGAAGTCTGAAGAAGCATTAATTCACACATGAGAAGTTCTCCAAAAAAGGAATCTTTCCAATAGTACCATCTGTCTTAAGCCAGACAGGCATTTCAATAATGTTCTGTTAATGTGATCTTGAATTTGCCTTGAACTTGGTGGTTGACATTATGGTAGGATTCAAAAAAGTAATAAACTCTTTCAGCTGAAAGAGCACATGACTAGGGTTGCAAAGCTACCAGTAATTTACAGAAACATCTATGGTGACTTTGGTAATTAGGACTTTAAATCATATTATTATTATTCTGCACGCTACTCCTCTTACACCCTTTAAAAATGTAGAACGGTCTGGAATAGTGTGCTTACATTGAACTTTTTGATGTATTTTATACTTTTGTGTCGATCTTCATTCACTAATGGTACTTTTTCAACATTCTAAAGCTCACCATTGTGACATGACTTCTGACATTCAATATAAACAACGTTTGACACAAATCAGCTAATTCTACCACTTTCCCATCAACTTAGACAAAACAAAGAGAGTATGACATCTTGGTCTACTTCTCTGATATTCAAATCTGGAATGGGAACATAAATACACTGCTCAAAAAAAATAAAGGGAACACTTAAACAACACAATGTAACTCCAAGTCAATCACACTTCTGTGAAATCAAGCTGTCCACTTAGGAAGCGACACTGATTGACAATACATTTCACATGCTGTTGTGCAAATGGAATAGACAACAGGTGGAAATTATAGGCAATTAGCAAGACACCCCCAATAAAGGACTGTTTTTGCAGGTGGTGACCACAGACCACTTCTCAGTTCCTATGCTTCCTGGCTGATGTTTTGGTCACTTTTGAATGCTGGCGGTGCTTTCACTCTAGTGGTAGCATGAGACGGAGTCTACAACCCACACAAGTGGCTCAGGTAGTGCAGCTCATCCAGGATGGCACATCAATGCGAGCTGTGGCAAGAAGGTTTGCTGTGTCTGTCAGCGTAGTGTCCAGAGCATGGAGGCGCTACCAGGAGACAGGCCAGTACATCAGGAGATGTGGAGGAGGCCGTAGGAAGGCAACAACCCAGCAGCAGGACTGCTACCTCCACCTTTGTGCAAGGAGGAGCAGGAGGAGCACTGCCAGAGCCCTGCAAAATGACCTCCAGCAGGCCACAAATGTGCATGTGTCTGCTCAAACGGTCAGAAACAGACTCCATGAGGGTGGTATGAGGGCCAGACGTCCACAGGTGGGGGTTGTGCTTACAGCCCAACACCGTGTAGGACGTTTGGCATTTGCCAGAAAACACCAAGATTGGCAAATTCGCCACTGATGCCCTGTGCTCTTCACAGATGAAAGCAGGTTCACACTGAGCACGTGACAGACGTGACAGAGTCTGGAGACGCCGTGGAGAACGTTCTGCTGCCTGCAACATCCTCCAGCATGACCGGTTTGGTGGTGGGTCAGTCATGGTGTGGGGTGGCATTTCTTTGGGGGGCCGCACAGCCCTCCATGTGCTCGCCAGAGGTAGCCTGACTGCCATTAGGTACCGAGATGAGATCCTCAGACCCCTTGTGAGACCATATGCTGGTGCGGTTGGCCCTGGGTTCCTCCTAATGCAAGACAATGCTAGACCTCATGTGGCTGGAGTGTGTCAGCAGTTCCTGCAAGAGGAAGGCATTGATGCTATGTACTGGCCCGCCCGTTCCCCAGACCTAAATCCAATTGAGCACATCTGGGACATCATGTCTCACTCCATCCACCAACGCCACGTTGCACCACAGACTGTCCAGGAGTTGGCGGGTGCTTTAGTCCAGGTCTGGGAGGAGAACCCTCAGGAGACCATCCGCCACCTCATCAGGAGCATGCCCAGGCGTTGTAAGGAGGTCATACAGGCACGTGGAGGCCACACACACTACTGAGCCTCATTTTGACTTGTTTTAAGGACATTACATCAAAGTTGGATCAGCCTGTAGTGTGGTTTTCCACTTTAATTTTGAGGGTGACTCCAAATCCAGACCTCCATGGGTTGATACATTTGATTTCCATTGATAATTTTTGTGTGATTTTGTTGTCAGCACATTCAACTATGTAAAGAAAAAGGTATTTAATAAGATTATTTCATTCATGCAGATCTAGGATGTGTTATTTTAGTGTTCCCTTTATTTTTTTGAGCAGTGTATAATGTACAGATCTAACTATACAGCTGTTTTAGTAACCACATCAACAACTTTTCGCCTCAATTTTTTCAAACTGCCGTCAATCAAATGATCCATAGCTTATAGGCTACGAAGTGCATGCTCGGAGAAGCACAGAGCAAAGTTATATTTCTAAAATAGCTGCTGGGATGGTGTAAATAAAACTAGGCTGCATTACACACTACAATGGATAATCCAACCCTGAGCCCCGGCCTGCTCTGCTCTTGCTGATATTACAAAAAAAAATGGTGTGCTGCCTAACCAATGGCTGTGCTGTGTAGGCCTGCAGTGGCAGTTCAGGACGAGAGTCAAATACTTTTTTTATTAGGCCTAGTCCAAAAAATGTTGAGTGCGGACTAGCCTATAGCCTATGTTCTATTCAGTTTGAGAAGGAGAGCGCAAAGATGAGGAGGACCGGAGGTCAACGTTGATAGCTTTGAAAACAACATTTTTATTTATTTATCAGAGTTATTAACCTCACAATAAGCCAGATTCGAGTAACTTACATTGTGATACTGAAACTTGAAGCAGCAGCCGCGGCACAAATCAATCGGAAATGGACAGCTCATGGTGCTGAAAGTGGTCAAATTTGAGTAATTCATTTCAACCATCTTCATTTTAATTTACTAACAACAAGGGGGCTTCGTGTTTCAGCCTAATTCTTCCTATTTAAGAAATAACAGGTAGGCCTACCTGTTTGACAGACGAAATTAGGCTATAGGCTGCTATATCCATGTCCACCCACCATGCACTCTTTAAATAGCCTACCTCCAAGTCAGTGAAAGGCTGTTAAGTTAAAACCAAGACTCAAATTGAGAGGATATGCCATAGACCTAACTTTTATTAAAGAAAATGGCAACAACAAAAAATAACACAGGCCTATAACTTTGGTCCGTGATGCTTTATGCTAGAAACAAGCTGTAAAATACCCGGGAAAGACGTGACTCCCATGCATATGGGGCAACCTGGTCTCAGAGCATTTGCTATTATTCTGTAAGTAAATTCGAGACACAACATTTAGTATGACATGTTACGTTTGTATTGGTATGTATTCATTTTTGGATGTCCATTGCCCATTTCGTATGATATGTTACGAATTTGAAAAATGTACAATATGTTACGAATTTGCAGAAGGTATGATATGTTACGAATTTAGCTAGCTCGCTAATATTAGCTAGCTCGCTAACATTAGCTAGGCTAGGGGTTAGGGTTAGCGGTTAGGTGAAGTGTTAGCTAACATGCTAAGTAGTTGCAAAGTATCTAAAAAGTAGTAAGTCATTTAAAGTAGCTAATTAGCTAGAATTGTCCATGATGAGATTCGAACTCACAAGCTTTAGGTTGCTAGACGTTCACGTTATACACTCACCCATCCACCCCAACCAACCATCCTACAAACATAACATATAATACTAAATGGTGTGTTGCAGATTTACGTACAGAATAATATGAAATGTTCTGAGACCTGGTTGCAACAGGATATCGCAATTTAATTTATTTGACATTCAGAGGCTGAGCTACAACCTATAGCCAAGGAGACAAAAAGTAGACTTTGCAGCTATCAGGAAATAACACTGATCAAATTGTTCACACTTTTACAGTGTTAGTTTCATCAGCAGTTGTACAGTGCATTGGGAAAGTATTCAGACCCCTTGACTTTTTCCACATTTTGTTACCTTACAGCCTTATTCTAAAATGTATTAAACGAAATGTTTTCCTCATCAATCTACACACAATACCCCATAATGACAAAGCGAAAACAGGTTTAAAGATTTGTTTGCAAATGTATAATAAAAAAAAACAGACATACCTCATTTACATAAGTATTCAGACCCTTTTCTATGAGACTCGAAATTCAACTCAGGTGCATCCCGTTTCCATTGATCATCCTTGAGATGTTTCTACAACTTCATTGGAGGCCACCTGTGGTAAATTCAATTGATTGGACAAGATTTGGAAAGGCACACACCTGTCTACATAAGGTCCCACTGTTGACAGTGCATTTCAAAGCAAAAAGCAAGCCATGAGGTCGAAGGAATTGTCCATAGAGCTCAGAGATAGGATTGTGTTGAGGCACAGATCTGGGGAAGGGTACAAAAAAATGTCTGCAGCATTGAAGGTCCCCAAGAACACAGTGGCCTCCATCATTCTTAAATGGAAGAAGTTTGGAACCACCAAGACTCTTGCTAGAGCTGGCCAAACTGAGCAATCGGGAGAGAAGGAACTTGGTCAGGAACGTGACCAAGAACCCGATGGTCACTCTGACAGAGATACAGAGTTCCGCTGTGGAGATGGGAGAACCTTCTAGAAGGACAACCATCTCTGCAGCACTCCACCAATCAGGCCTTTATGATAGTGGCCAGACGGAAGCCACTACTCAGTAAAAGGCACATGACAGCCCGCTTGGAATTTGCCAAAAGGCACCTAAAGGACTCTCAGACCATGATAAACAAGATTCTCTGGTCTGATGAAACCAAGATTGAACTCTTTGGCCTGAATGACAAGCATTACGTCTGGAGGAAATCTGGCACCATCCCTACGGTGAAGCATGGTGGTGGCAGCATCATGCTGTGGGGATAAGTAGTACAGAGAGATGCTTGATGAAAACCTGCTCCAGAGCGCTCAGGACCTCAGACTGGGGCGAAGGCTCACCTTCAAACAGGACAACAACCCTAAGCACACAGCCAAGACAACGCAGGAGTGGCTTCGGGACAAGTCTCTGAATGTTCTTGAGTGGCCCAGCCAGAGCCCGGACTTGAACCTGATCGAACATCTTTGGAGAGACCTGAAAATAGCTGTGCAGCGACACTCCCCATCCAACCTGACAGAGCTTGAGAGTATCTGCAGAGAAGATTGGGAGAAACTCCCCAAATACAGGTGTGCTAAGCATTTAGCGTCATACCCAAGAAGACTCGAGGCTGTAATCACTGCCAAAGGTGCTTCAACAAAGTACTGAGTAAAGAGTCTGAATCCTTATGTAAATATGATATTTCAGTTTGCAAACATTTCTAAAAACCTGTTTTTGCTTTGTCATTATGGGGTATTGTGTGTAGATTGATGAGGGGAAAAAAAACAATTTAATCCATTCTAGAATAAGGCTGTAATGTAACAAAATGTAGAAAAAGTGAATACTTTCTGAATGCACTGTATAATATGATATAAAACACAGGAAAAACATAATTTTGACTGCACTGGGCCTTTAACATGTCCATGAAAACCACTTCATAAAATGTCTGGTTTTGTGTCTCTGTTTCAAAATCTATGATTTTGGGGTATGGGAACAACTAGGTTGATTGTGACATTAAGTTGATTGCGACTTACTCGTCTTGATTGTTTACACATTCCTTACACATTCAGTGTCTTCAATGGAGACAACTCATCAGAAGGCCTTCCACCGAATGGAGGACAGGATGAAATGGATTAAATATAACAATGTAGCCAAGTAGGAAAACACCTGAGAGAAGTCCAAGAAACATGACATTCAGACATGAATAAAGATAACACACACCCCCAGTCCTGTTTTCTGATCAGCAGATTATACAGAAACACACAGATGCTGGCATTATCTTGCACAGATACTGTAGGTACATCACTAAGACACTGCTGTTATTCTGTTAATAATTCTCTCAACAACGTAGTCACCTTTATCAGTAAATGGCATTTGCCTGTAATCTCTTCAAAGGGATAATAATTAAGCTCTTTCTAAGTGTAAAGGACAACATGTTGCTTGCTTAGCGAGTACCACTTCTTCCCGATTCGGCCCATACCTGGCGCGAACTAGGGACCTCTGCCTTGCTAGCACACGTGACCACCGTCCAGAAGCGTCTTACCAGTCAGAGACACGCGAAAAGCTAGCTAATTGCTGCCTCAAGTGGGGTCACTTCAGGCTGAGGAGTAAGTTTTACACATCCCCATGTACTAAATAAACATTGTTATCTATGTAGTACTTACCACTGCAGCAATGTCTATCTGGTCGTTTTTTAAGTTGGCTGTATTGTCTTTAAAATCAATGGTGACCTTCGCCAGGGATACTGATGCACTGAGGTAGAAGACGGCTGCCAGTCCGTGGATCGCAAAGTCCTGGAGAGACACAAATGAGACCCTTCGACATACACAATCTCACACAAAATCACATACATTGACACTCAAACAAAATCACATTCATTGACAAACATACTGACAAACATACAAAACACTCACCCACTCACGCACACAGACACACACCCTGTCTCAGAGCTTACCGCTGCCACCCATCCACCCTTGGTTTTGTGTCCCCCGGCAACGAAGATGACGAGCCAGAGGAATGTCGTAATGAAGCAGAACACAGACACAAATATCACCCAGCCCTGTGGGTTCTCTGGCTTTACATGGGTGGATGCCACCAGGATCCACACCAGACCCCCGAATATCTGTACACTTGCACGCATGCACACACACATACACAAACCCACACACACACAACAACAACAGCCTGCTCAATCACAACTAATCACAACAATTCAGTCCATATATACTACTCATCTATACTCTACAAAGGTCTCCTGAAGCTTTCATTGACTTGGAATGACATCAAGTGCAAGGCTGTATTCTAATAGTCTTCAATTACTCTTGTTGGGGATCACTGATTTGTTATGGCTGGTGAGGTGAAAGCAATATGGTGTGAATTCCACTCTTTCCCCCTTCAGTCTTCTTAGTTCCAATTGAAAACCACGTAATAATAATAATTGATTGGATTTATATATAAACTCTGCTGTACTCATTTCAAAGAAGTGAGAACTCATCTAAAGCAACTTGTACTGCAGAGCATATTGATTTGAACCATTGTGTGATACCAAGGGAATGACAATCGTCCGTAAAGTACAGAAAAGAGACAGACATTATATCTTTCATTATCACCCATCTTTAGATAAAATTATGATTGCACTCTTTCTGTGATGTAGCACTTAGATAAGTGACATCTACATCTTATGCAATGATGAGGCTATTACCTGGCACTAAAATGACCATACATCACATTTGTAAAATGAACTGATTACAAAGTTAAAGCTGCAATCCTTAATTGAAACAATAACAAAGTGGAGACCCTGCCTGTGTTTTGGTAAAAAGCTGAGGGATGGGCTTGGAGAAATGTAACCACTCTCAAATTGCAATGACTGCAAAATTCCAGTTTTAACCATGTTTTGAGTCTATACAGTGTTTATATTTACTTTGTTTACGAACATTCAAGTATAATAAGCTTATATTTTGGGTTCTGATGAGGTACAACAATTGAACTAAGCTCATTAGGCATTTGTAAGTTATATTGTTCAAGAATCAATGCTGTTTATTCAATGGGTAGGTTATATCCAAAAATTGATGTAGCAACTAAGGATTCTATCTTTAACTTTTTCGGCAATTGACAGGAAAAATGTGAACGAGATCATGCCTATTGAGTGGAATAAAAGTTTTATTGTGAAATTAGGTACGGCGTACGTTCAAGCAGCTGCACTCTATAATATTATAAGCTCTAGTCAGAGCGCCCAGTTCAATTCTGTTTGAGACCATTTTTAAATTCTCTAACTGGTTAAATGAGTGAGAAATAGATGTAATTGTTGCAAAAGTTTGTGAGTGGGCAAAATACAGTGCATTGGGAAAGTATTCAGACCACTTTTATGTTATGTTACAGCCTTATTCTAAAATGGATTAAATTGTTTTTTTTCCCTCATCAACCTACACACAATAACCCATAATGACAAAGCAAAAACAGGTTTTTAGAAATGTTTGAAGTTAAAAAGATAACCCCGGAAATATCACATTTGCATAAATATACAGGCCCTTTACTCAGTACTTTGTTGAAGCACCTTTGGCAGCGATTACAGCCTCGAGTCTTCTTGGGTATGACGCTACAAGCTTGGCACACCTGTATTTAGGGAGTTTCTCCAATTCTTCTCTGCAGATCCTCTCAAGCTCTGTCAGGTTGGATGGGGAGCGTCGCTGCACAGCTATTTTCAGGTTTCTCCAGAGATTATGAGGAGGAATTTTCAGTGAACTATTGGATAAACTAAGTTAAATCATAGACATGACGAACATATAGTCAGAATTCTCTGTTAGTAGGCAAGAATTTAATTTCACTGGGTGTGTGTGTGTGTGTGTGTGTGTGTGAAATGGGGATCTGACCTCGGGTCGAATTCCTCGCTCTTACCTAATCCATGGCTGTCCTACCTTATCAGAGACTGAAACCAGACTGTTGCCTAATGCATCTCTCCTCAAACATAGGTTCTGAGAGCGGAGCCAGAGTTGAACAGAGTTCAGACTAGTCATGAGTAATTACAGCATGATGGGAGGGAAGAAAGGAGTAGGTTTGGGTATGTTTGAAAGATTAAGTGTGAACCTGTCATGTCCAACAGTAAATCTTTAGGTCAAGCCAGGGAGAGCCGGGGTTGAACAGAGTTTAAACTGAACATGAGTGTTTTTGCATGATAAGGGATTGATTGATTGTATTACTATTGGTTCTGAACTGAATAAAAGTCAAATTTTGCTGCTATCATACACTAAGGGAGTGGATAGAGCGGTAGAGAGAGAATGGAACTGAAGAGAAGGGTGGGGGAACCTAAGAGGGAGGGGCTTTAAACTACGATGTGTGTGAATATGACTATATAAATGGAGAGTGGGGAGAGAGAGGGGAGCTACTCTGCAGACCAGCTCGGCTTTGTTGAATTGTAATAAAGTCTATCTTGATTCTACAAAAACTCTGGAAGAACTTTGATTTCTAATAAAGTATAGTGATAATTTTCCACATCAATGTTCAATCTGGTTCAAGTCCGGGCTCTGGCTTGGCCACTAAAGGACATTCAGAGACTTGTCCCAAAGCCACTCCTGCGTTGTCTTGGTTGTGTGCTTAGGGTCGTTGTCCTGTTGGAAGGTGAACATTCGCCCCAGTCTGAGGTCCTGAGCGCTCTGGAGCAGGTTTTCATCAAGGATCTTTCTCTACTTTGCTCCGCTCATCTTTCCCTTGATCCTGACTAGTCTCCCAGTCCCTGCCGCTGAAACATCCCCACAGCATGATGCTGCCACCACCATGCTTCACCGTAGGGATGATGTTGTTTCTCATGGTCTGAGAGTCCTTTAGGTGCCTTTTGGCAAACTCCAAGCGGGCTGTCATATGTCTTTTACTAAGGTGTGGCTTCCGTCTGGCCACTCTACCATAAAGGCCTGATTGGTGGAGTGCTGCAGGGATGGTTGTCCTTCTGGAAGGTTCTCCCATCTCCACAGAGGAACTCTGGAGCTCTGTCAGAGTGACCATTGGGTTCTTGGTCACCTCCCTGACCAAGGCCCTTCTCCTCTGATTGCTCAGTATAGACAGTTGTGTGACTTTCCAAATCATGTCCAATCAATTGAATTTACCACAGGTGGACTCCAATCAAGTTGTAGAAACATCTCAAGGATGATCAATGGAAACAGGATGCACCTGAGCTCAATGTCAAGTCTTCATAGCAAAGGTTCTGAATACATACACTACCAGTCAAAAGTTTGGATACCTACTCATTCAAGGATGTTTCTTTATTTTTACTATTTTTTACATTGTAAAATAATAGTGAAGACATCAAAACTATGAAATAACACATATGGAATCATGTAGTAAACAAAAAAGAGTTAAACAAATCAAAATATATTTTATATTTGAGATTCTTCAAATAGCCACCCTTTGCCTTGATGACAGCTTTGCACAATCTTGGCATTCTCTCAACCAGCTTCACCTGGAATGCTTTTCCAACAGTCTTGAAGGAGTTCCCACATATGCTGAGCACTTATTGGCTGCTTTTCCTTCACTCTGCGGTCTGACTCATCCCAAACCATCTCAATTGGGTTGAGGTCAGGGGATTGTGGAGGCCAGGTCATCTAATGCAGCAGTCCATCACTCTCCTTCTTGGTAAAATAGCCCTTACACAGCCTGGAGGTCCTGTTGAAAAACAAATGATAGTCCCACTAAGCCCAAACCAGATGGGATGGCGTATCGCTGCAGAATGCTGTGGTAGCCATGCTGGTTAAGCGTGCCTAGAATTCTAAATAAATCACAGACACTGTCACCAGCAAAGCACCCCCACACCATAACTCCTCCTCCTCCATGCTTTACGGTGGGAACTACACATGCGGAGATCATCCGTTCACCCACACCACTTCTCACAAAGACACGGCGGTTGGAACCAAAAATCTCCAATTTGGACTCCAGACCAAAGAACAAATGTCCACCGGTCTAATGTCCATTGCTCGTGTTTCTTGGCTCAAGCATGTCTCTTCTTATTATTGGTGTCCTTCAGTAGTGGTTTCTTTGCACAATTTGACCATAAAGGCCTGATTCACACAGTCTCCTCTGAACAGTTGATGTAGAGATGTGTCTGTGACTTGAACTCCGTGAAATTTTTATTTGGGCTACAATTTCTGAGGCTGTTACTCTAATAAACTTATCCTCTGCAGCAGAGGTAACTCTTGGTCTTCCATTCCTCCGGCGGTCCTCATGAGAGCCAGTTTCATCATAGCGCTTGATGGTTTTTGCGACTGTACTTGAAGAAACTTTCAAAGTTCTTTAAATTTTCCATGTTGACTGACCTTCATGTCTTAAAGTAATGATGGACTGTCGTTTCTCTTTGCTTATTTGAGCTGTTATTGACATAATATGGACTTGGTCTTTTACCCCCAACCTTGTCACAACACAACTGATTGGCTCAAACGCATTAAGAAGGAAATAAATTCCACAAATTAACTTTTAAGAAGGCACACCTGTTAATTGAAATGCAATCCAGGTGACTACCTTATGAAGCTGGTTCAGAGAATGCCACGAGTGTGCAAAGCTGTCATCAAGGCAAAGGGTGGCTATTTGAAGAATCTCAAATATAAAATATGTTTTGATTTGTTTAACACTTTTTTGGTTACTACATGATTCCATATGTGTTATTTCATAGTTTTGATTTCTTCACTGTTATTCTACAATGTAGAAAATAGTAAAAATAAAGAAAAACCCTTGAATGAGTCGGTGTTCTAAAACCTTTGACCAGTAGTGTATATACAGTGAGGGAAAAAAGTATTTGATCCCCTGCTGATTTTGTACGTTTGCCCACTGACAAAGAAATTATCAGTCTATAATTTTAATGGTAGGTTTATTTGAACAGTGAGAGACAGAATATTCAGAAAAAAATCCAGAAAAACGCATGTTAAAAATGTTATAAATTGATTTGCATTTTAATGAGGGAAATAAGTATTTGACCCCCTCTCAATCAGAAAGATTTCTGGCTCCCAGGTGTCTTTTATACAGGTAACGAGCTGAGATTAGGAGCACACTCTTAAAGGGAGTGCTCCTAATCGCAGCTTGTTACCTGTATAAAAGACACCTGTCCACAGAAGCAATCAATCAATCAGATTCCAAACTCTCCACCATTGTCAAGACCAAAGAGCTCTCCAAGGATGTCAGGGACAAGATTGTAGACCTACACAAGGCTGGAATGGGCTACAATACCATCGCCAAGCAGCTTGGTGAGAAGGTGACAACAGTTGGTGCGATTATTCGCAAATGGAAGAAACACAAAATAATTGTCAATGTCCCTCGGCCTGGGGCTCCATGCAAGATCTCACCTCGTGGAGTTGCAATGATCATGAGAACGGTGAGGAATCAGCCCAGAACTACACGGGAGGATCTTGTCAATGATCTCAAGGCAGCTGGGACCATAGTCACCAAGAAAACAATTGGTAACACACTACGTCGTGAAGGACTGAAATCCTGCAGCGCCCGCAAGGTCCCCCTGCTCAAGAAAGCACATATACAGGCCCGTCTGAAGTTTACCAATGAACATCTGAATGATTCAGATGAGAACTGGGTGAAAGTGTTGTGGTCAGATGAGACCAAAATCGAGCTCTTTGGCATCAACTCAACTCGCCGTGTTTGGAGGAGGAGGAATGCTGCCTATGACCCCAAGAACACCATCCCACCATCGAACATGGAGGTGGAAACATTATGCTTTGTGGGTGTTTTTCTGCTAAGGGGATAGGACAACTTCACCGCATCAAAGGGACGATGGACGGGGCCTTCAAATCTTGGGTGAGAACCTCCTTCCCTCAGCCAGGGCATTGAAAATGGGTCGTGGATGGGTATTCCAGCATGACAATAACCCAAAACACACGGCCAAGGCAACAAAGGAGTGGCTCAAGAAGAAGCACATTAAGGTCCTGGAGTGGCCTAGCCTGTCTCCAGACCTTAATCCCATAGAAAATCTGTGGAGGGAGCTGAAGGTTCGAGTTGCCAAACGTCAGCCTCGAAACCTTAATGACTTGGAGAAGATCTGCAAAGAGGAGTGGGACAAAATCCCTCCTGAGATGTGTGCAAACCTGGTGGCCAACTACAAGAAATGTCTGACCTCTGTGATTGCCAACAAGGGTTTTGCCACCAAGTACTAAGTCATGTTTTGCAGAGGGGTCAAATACTTATTTCCCTCATTAAAATGCAAATCAATTTATAACATTTTTGACATTTTCTGGATTTTTGTTGTTGTTATTCTGTCTCTCACTGTTCAAATAAACCTACCATTAAAATTATAGACTGATCATTTCTTTGTCAGTGGGCAAACGTACAAAATCAGCAGGGGATCAAATAGTTTTTTCCCTCACTGTATATTACATTTGGAAAGAAATGGCACCCCTTGTGTGTACTTCCGGTAATACCATATACCCCAGTATGGTACAGAAACGGTATAAAGGTATGAAAATCTGGATATGGCCCAACCCTACATTGCCCCATTGTCTGTTGTCTTGTGGATGCTGGTCTTCATGAGGAATTTTTCCATCTTATTGCAGAGAAAATGGCATTAAGAGCATAGAGCAGAGTCATCCCATAAGACATCACCTACAGGCAAAATAAAAGATACAGAAAGGTGAGGAGTGGGATGGACCACTAGTTCTCTCTGCTTGGTAATGTGAGGTTTAACCCTACAGTGTAGCCTGTTTAGGTTACTATTTAGGCTACTACAATATTCAACTTGGGTCTTCTTGGGGAAAATTCAGTAGGCTTCAGTTGAGGTACACTTTTTTTTATCACAGGTGTTAATGGAACATACCACTGCAGCAATGTCCATTGTCCAATTGGTATTCTTTGAAGAATACATTGGTAGAAGAACACCTTCCTAATATTGAATTGCACCCCCTTTTGCCCTAAGAACAGCCTCAATTCGTCAGGGAATGGACTCTACAAGGTGTCAAAAGTGTTCCACAGGGATGCTGGCCCATGTTGACTCCAATGCCAAATTGGAGTCAACATAAAATCACCCGCGGGCCAAATTCCAGTTGGGGAACCCTGCAATAGAGACTACCTGCTAAAACACTATAGCCTTTCAATAGACAAAATGTACATTATACTTTCATTGTCATCATTCTTTTTGATTATACATTAGGATGGGAAGAAAATCAGTATCATTGTCATTTTCATACTTTTTTTTGTAAATCACTGTTATCAAAGATGGCTGAATGAGTGGCTTTGAGTCTCACCAGTGTGGGCCAGATGCTGCTCTTATTGGCTCCACTGGTGAAGATGAATAACCACAGGGTAATGAAGATGAAGCAGCACACAGACACAAACATCACCCAGCCTTGAGGGTTCGCAATCAGCATCTTAGTGGAGGCCACCAGGGTCCACATCAGACCCCCAAACACCTGCCACACAAGCAAGCCCGCATGCACACACACACACACACACAGATTCACACACACAGACACACATATACACACACACACACACACACAGAAGAGATAGGGAGAGAACACCGTGTTCACACAACATACAGTCATAAATTAAACATCAATGTTGATAAATTGTTAGTCAAAGGATTTAATGGTTCAATCAGTCATACACTTCTTTGTGTCACCTCAATAATAATATAATAATATGCCATTTAGCAGACGCTTTTATCCAAAGCGACTTACAGTCATGCGTGCATAAATATTTTTTTTGTGTATGGGTGGTCCCGGGGATCGAACCCACTACCTTGGCGTTACAAGCGCCGTGCTCTACCAGCTGAGCTACAGAGGACCACAATAGTGCCACTCCATGTGATGTAATAAGACCACAGAGAGCAGGCGACAGTAACATGGAAAGTAAACATGCACCTTCAGCCATGAATCTGCTGGTAGCTAACCAAGCAGGTTCAATGTTAGCTAGCTAACATTAGGCTCTAACTAGCCAAGCAAACGGCTCTGAGATACGAATAATAACATCATACACAGAACGTTAGCTAGCGAGCCAGCTAGCTAACGTTAGCTAGCTAGCTAACAGTACACTTTAACTTGAAATGAAACCACTTTCTGTCAAAATTAGAAACGTGTAATATCTGAAAATGTAGCTAGCTAGACTATTTTACTCGTACACATCATGCATGATGGATGCGTCTCCTTGTCACAGATGCCATGGTTGCCCTTCATTTGAAGATGTAATCCGGAGACAGGTGTTTTCTCCATCTCTTTAGCTATCATACTCTAATTCCACTGATTTCAAAACTCGATCCTCCAGAAAGTGGAGCGCAACACTTATGCAGTTCCACTACACAATACATTTAAAATAAAGCCGCGTTAGACAAGATTACACATACTGACCAGCTCAAATAGACAGAAGCCTTCTATATGGCAGACCAATCCGAACTCCTCTCTCGGCATGTCCAGCCCACTCATTATCTCAGCCAATCATGGCTAGTGGGAAGGTTGCTGTCTTTTTCCGTGGCCAACTAGGCTCGTAATTTAACAATTGTATTACTATTTACAGATGGCATACAAGTTTGTTATTAAGGCACATGAAAGTTCGCGTGTTCCAGAAGTCATTTAGATTTTTTAAAAAGTTAACGTTCAAATGGCTCTCCTGTGAAATAGTGACCTGCGACATACGCCTAGTTTCCTGAAACGAGTCACATATAGTAAGACAGGGGGGCACTGTTTTGCTCGCTCGGATTCTTTCTCTGGTGAGATACACAATATATACAAAAGTATGTGGACACCCCTTCAAATGAGTGGATTCGGCTATTTCAGCCACAACCCGTTGCTGACAGGTGTATAAAATTGAGCACACAGCCACGCAATCTCCATAGACAAACATTGGCAGTAGAATGGCCTTACTGAAGAGCTCAGTGGCTTTCAACGTGACACAGACATACAGTTGAAGTCAGAAGTTTACATAAACTTAGGTTGGAGTCATTAAAACTCGTTTTTCAACCACTCCACAAATTTCTTTTGAACAAACTATAGTTTTAGCAAGTCCGTTAGGACATCTACTTTGTGCATGAAACAAATACTTTTTCCAACAATTGTTTACAGACAGATTATTTCACTTATAATTCACTGTGGGTCAGAAGTTTACATACACTAAGTTGACTGTGCCTTTAAACAGCTTGGAAAATTCCAGAAAATGATGTCATGGCTTTAGAAGCTTCTGATAGGCTAATTGACAAACTCAGTGCCTCTTTGCTTGACATCATGGGAAAATCTAAATAAATCAGCCAAGACCTTTGAAAAAAAATTTGTAGACCTCCGTAAGTTTGGTTCATCCTTGGGAGCAATTTCCAAACGCCTGAAGGTACCACGTTCATCTGTACAAACAATAGTATGCAAGTATAAACACCACTGGACCACGCAGCCGTCATACCGCTCAGGAAGGAGACGCGTTCTGTCTCCTAGAGATACATACTTTGGTGCGAAAAGTGCAAATCAATCCCAGAACAACAGCAAAGGACTTTGTGAAGATGCTGGAGGAAACAGGTACAAAAGTATCTATATCCACAGTAAAACAAGTCCTATATCGACATAACCTGAAAGGCCGCTTAGCAAGGAAGAAGCCACTGCTCCAAAACCGCCATAAAAAAAGCCAGACTACGGTTTGCAGCTGCACATGGGGACAAAGATTGTACTTTTTGGAGAAATGTCCTCTGGTCTGATGAAACAAAAATAGAACTGTTTGGGCATAATGAACATCGTTATGTTTGGAGGAAAAATGGGGTGGCTTGCAAGACGAAGAACACCATCCCAACCTTGAAGCACGGGGGTGGCAGCATCATGCTGTGGGGGTGCTTTGCTGCAGGAGGGACTGGTGCACTTCACAAAATAGATGGCATCATGAGGAAGGAAAATGATGTGGATATATTGAAGCAACATCTCAAGACATCAGTCAGGAAGTTAAAGCTTGGTCGCAAATGGGTCTTCCAAATGGACAATGATCCCAAGCATACTTCCAAAGTTGTGGCAAAATGGCTTAAGGACAACAAAGTCAAGGTATTGGAGTGGCCATCCCAAAGCCCTGACCTCAATCCTATAGAAAATGTGTGGGCAGAACTGAAAAAGCGTGTGCGAGCAAGGAGGCCTACAAACCTGACTCAGTTACACCAGCTCTGTCAGGAGGAATGGGCCAAAATTCACCCAACTTATTGTGGGAAGCTTGTGGAAGGCTACCCGAAATGTTTGACCCAAGTTAAACAATTTAAAGGCAATGCTACCAAATACTAATTGAGATGACAATGAAACTTCTGACCCACTGGGAATGTGATGAAAGAAATAAAAGCTGAAATAAATCATTCTCTCTACTATTATTCTGACATTTCAGATTCTTAAAATAAAGTGGTGATCCTAACTGACCTAAGACAGGGAATGTTTACTAGGATTAAATGTCAGGAATTGTGAAAAACTGAGTTTAAATGTATTTGGCTAAGGTGTATGTAAACTTCCGACTTCAACTGTATGTATATATTTGCATAAAAAAAAAACATATGGGGGATTCGAAGTGATGCAGACAATTACATTGTTGGAAGTTACAATCTATCTGCAATATTAAAGCTGATCTACGCCCTAAAAAAAAAGACACAAAAAAAAAGATAAATGTGTACATAATGTTGTATTAGGCTGGGTTTACACGAAGCAACTTTCACGCAATTTTAGTTGCAGTTGCAAGTGACATCATCTCAAGCAACTTTTCTGTTACATGAAGTAACTCAAAGGCAATTAAAATGGCATGCAACAGCCAATCAAATTGAAGCTGCTTGTTTGAGAATTCTAAACTCACCCCATGTCATCTGCTGCATTACATTGTGGATTCACAAATTATTTGTTTATCCAACCGTTTGGTTATTGTAATAGCAAGGATATAGAAGAAATGCAGCCTGTACAATTCAGCTAGCTAGCCAAAATAACATTGCAAACACCAACACAGTTAGCTAGTTAGCTAGCAACGAGCTAACCAAGCTAGCAACAAACTAAGCTAGCTAGAACAGTTCATGGTGGACAATCTCAGTTGAAACTGGTCAGGGAGAGGTTTGGATTAATTTTGAAATTACATTTATGGACTGCTGAAACATATACAATCATTTATATACATATCCTATTGTGTTAGTCTCTGTTCTGTCAACCCTGATCGCAGGTTGTGCTACGCAGCACTGACAGCTGTGTTGACATGACAACTGGGTTGGAATTCCGAACCTTCGAATGGATCATGTGACAAAAGTGTTTGTTTTGATTGATTGTTGCTTGTAACTAGTTGCACAAAGTTGAAAAGTTTCAACTGGATGCAACCAAGTTGCAAATGAGCTGCTTATTAGTTTCACGAAGCATTCAAGAAGCAACTCAGTTGCAAGCAACTAAAATTGCGTGCAAGTTGTGTCTTGTAATGGCAGCCTTAGGTATGACTAGGGATGCAAAGCTACTGGTAATTTACAAAATAATTGTCAGTAATGTTGATAATTAACAGGTAATCTATGGTAACTTTGGTCATTTATACTCGAATAACATATATATTTTTTAATTCATGTATAGTATTCATTTTGTATATATGTGTCCATATTATCCATGAGTTTCTAGTGGATAAACCATATGGTTCAAGAGAAAATTGCCTAATTAATGAAAAAAGCATCTAGTCAACAATGGTATTATTTTCAATTAACTCTGCAACTCTTCAAACTATTGAGTTTTTTCACAACTGCCACCAGTTTGTCGCCAAAACATTTACAACAAAGACATATTGACATAAAATAAAATAAAAATGTACATTAAAAAGTGTGTAAAAAAATAAAAAGGATATTTAATGCTGAAACCCTCATATTAAACACAAGTTGATGGTTTATTAATTCAGCTACTTACTTTTAGAGAACTAGCAAGTTAAACCAAATACACAGCTGGACTCGCCAGCTCCCGCTTTCTCAACTGTTCTGGGGAATTACAGTAATGTGAAATGATGTCTGTTTTATCTCCTAACGTATTGCACAAGTTGACTGCAGGTATTTACTTCAAGTAAATTGTATTGAAAATTTTCAAAGAAATCGTTTCAACGTTATTGACGGTATTGAAAAACCATCCGGTGGCTATTTATTAATAAAATAGAAAAAGACAAAACAATATAGTGAAATACAATTAAGCAATAAGGCCCGAGGGGGTGTGGTATATGGCCAATATACTACGGCTAAGGGCTGTTCTTAGGCAAGACGCAACGCAGAGTGCCTGGATACAGCCCTTAGCTGTGGTATACAGTGCATTCGGAAAGTATTGAGACCTCTTGACCTTTTCCACATTTTGTTACGTTACAGCCTTATTCTTAAAAACTGATTTAATTGTTTTTTCCCTCATCAATCTACACACAATACCCCATAATGACAAAGCAAAAACAGGTTTTTAGATTTCTTTGCAAATTTATAAAAAATAAAAAACTGAAACATCACATTTACATAAGTATTCAGACCCTTTACTCAGTCCTTTTTTGAAGCACCTTTGGCAGCGATTACAGCATCAAGTCTTCTTTGGTATGACGCTACAAGCTTGGCACACCTGTATTTGGGGAGTTTCTCCCATTCTTCTCTGCAGATCCTCTCAAGCTCTGTCAGGTTGGATGGGGAGCGTCGTTGCACAGCTATTTTCAGGTCTCTCAAGAGATGTTAGATCGGGTTTGAATCCGGGCTCTGGCTGGGCCACTCAAGGACATTCAGAGACTTGTCCCGAAGCCACTCCTGCTTTGTCTTGGCTGTGTGCTTAGAGTCGATGTCCTTTTGGAAGGTGAACCTTCGCCCCAGTCTGAGGTCCTGAGCGCTCTGGAGCAGGTTTTCATGTGTCTTTTACTGAGGAGTGGCTTCCGTCTGGCCTACCATAAAGGCCTGATTGGTGGAGTGCTGCAGAGATGGTTGTCCTTCTGGAAGGTTCTCCCATCTCCACAGCGGAACTCTGTATCTCTGTCAGAGTGACCATCGGGTTCTTGGTCACGTTCCTGACCAAGTTCCTTCTCTCCCGATTGCTCAGTTTGGCCAGCTCTAGCAAGAGTCTTGGTGGTTCCAAACTTCTTCCATTTAAGAATGATGGAGGCCACTGTGTTCTTGGGGACCTTCAATGCTGAAGAAATTTTTTGGTACCCTTCCAGATCTGTGCCTCGACACAATCCTGTCTCGGAGCTCTACGGACAATTCCTTTGACCTCATGGCTTGGTTTTTGCTCTGACATGCAGTGTCAACTGTGGGACCTTATATAGAAAGGTGTGTGCCTTTTCAAATCATGTCCAATCTATTGAATTTACCACAGGTGGACTCCAATCAATCAAGTTGTAGAAACTTCTCAAGGATGATCAATGAAAACAGGATGCACTTGAGCTGAAATTCGAGTCTCATGGCAAAGGGTCTGAATACTTATGTAAATAAAGTATTTCTGTTTTTATTTTAAATACATTTAAAAAAAAAAACATTTCTAAAAATGTTGTTTTCGCTTTTTTCATTATGGGGTATTGTGTGTAGATTGAAGAGGAATTGTTTTATTTTAATCCATTAGTACTATACTATTATAGGAAAAGCAGTTTGGTGTTCTATGTATCTAATCATCAACACAGGTGAAACAGGGACAACACCAATCTGACTAGATGACCTTCCTCTTCAACGTGGAAGACACATCATGTACACTACAGTACGTGACCTGATCAATGGTGGTGATGCCGTATCCAACATATCATATGTAGTCAACCCATTATCCTGTCCATGAGTGTGTGGGAGTGTGTGTGCGTGCATGTATGTTACCTGCATTCTGTATGGTAGCCCTGTCCATAAGCAGAGCATCTGCCAGTAGTTGTCTGTGTAGAACCAGCAGAACACTGACAAAGCAGGGAGAGGAGTTAGCTACAGAAACATCAAAACCACTATGAGATCTCCAATATGACAAGAGGTGCTGTCGCTTCGATTCCAAAATTCACACTCACCTTAGCTGTGACCACGTGCGAGCGTTTGGCGAGTTCAGTTTGAGGAAGTGTTTAGGGATTTTCCTGGAAAACATAATCTGCTGGAACATACCTGTTCCTGTGGCTGAGACCAGAGAGATATCACAAAGATGATGAGAAGCTCAAAAACTCCCATTCAAGTTTTATTAGTCATATGTACGGGACACGCATGGCATACATCATCCAACTGTGACACTCTGGCTCCGGGACTTTTGTATTTGAGCCAGGGTGTATTTGTTTTGTTGGGTTTTGTTGTGGGGTTTGTTGTATAGGGTGTATTCGGTTGGTTGTGTTTTGGGTGAGTTTATTGTGGTGTCGTGTGACTCCCAATCGGAGGTAACGAGTGTCAGCTGTCGGCTCGTTATCTCTGATTGGGAGCCATATTTAAACTATTTGTGTTCTCATGAGGGGTGTGGGTTTTTGTTCCGTTTCGGTCAGTGTACCGTGGACTTCATTGAGTCGTCTTTTGTTTTGTAGTTCGATAACGTTTGTTTAATAAAGTCATGTTTCTTGGACACGCTGCGCCTTGGTCATACTTAGACGACATAGACGACCGTGACAGAAAAACCCACCATAGAAGGACCAAGCAGCGTGTCCAGGAGCAAGACAGCTGGACATGGGAGGAAGCGCCTGGTAAGGAGATCGAGAGGCTGGCGATGGCCCAGGTGGGCAAATCGTGGTCCTGGGAGGACATGCTCGGGGGCAAGGGACCTTGGGGGAAGATCAAGGCCCTGGCGAGAGAGGAGCAACGGCGTCAGCAGGGCCATCATCGTTGGAAGGACGAGAGGCAACCCCAAAAAGTTTTTTGGGGGGGGCACATGGCTTGGACGACGGGGCTAACGGAGGCAGAGAAGGGGCGAATTCAAGAGGCAACCAGGTTACGGGGGTCACTGGCCAAAGTAGGGAAAGGAGATGTAGAGGCAAGGCGTGAGAGACTGAGGTGTGTATCCAGTCCGGTCCGGCCCGTTCCAGTTCCCGGGGTAGAGCCAGTGGTGTGTGCCTCCAGTACGGTCCGGCCTGTTACGACCCCTCGCACCAAGGATACGGTGCGCTTCGCCAGCCCGGCCCGGCCTGTTCCGGCCACTCGCACCAGGGATACGGTGCGCTTCGCCAGCCCCGCCCGGCCTGTTCCGGCCACTCGCACCAGGGATACGGTGCGCTTCGCCAGCCCAGCCCGGCCTGTTCCGGCCACTCGCACCAGGGATACGGTGCGCTTCGCCAGCCCAGCCCGGCCTGTTCCGGCCACTCGCACCAGGGATACGGTGCGCTTCGCCAGCCCGGCCCGGCCTGTTCCGGCCACTCGCACCAGGGATACGGTGCGCGTCGCCAGCCCTTTCCCACCAGTGCCTACACCACGCCCCAAGCCTCCTGTGTGTCTCCCGAGTCCTGTGCGTCCTGTTGCTGCTCTCCGCACTAGGCTTAATGTGAGTCCCCAGGGTCCAGCATGCCCTGTTCCGGCTCTCCGCACTAGCCCTTATGTGCGTTCCCAGGGTCCAGCATACCCTGTTGCTTCTCCCCGCACTAGCCCTGAGATGCGTGTCCTCAGCCCGGTACCTCCAGTTCCGGCACCACGCATCAGGCCTACGGTGCGTCCCCAGGGCCAAGCATGCCCTGTTGCTGCTTCCCGCACTAGCCCTGAGATGCGTGTCCTCAGCCCGGTACCTCCAGTTCCGGCACCACGCATCAGGCCTACGGTGCGTCCCCAGGGTCCAGCATGCCCTGTTGCTTCTCCCCGCACTAGCCCTGAGATGCGTGTCCTCAGCCCGGTACCTCCTGTTCCGGCACCACGCACCAGGCCTACGATGCGCCTCAGACGGCCAGAGTCTGCCGTCTGCCCAACGGGGTCTGAACTGTCCGTCTGCCCAACGCCGTCTGAACTGCCCGTCTGCCCAACGCCGTCTGAATTGTCCGTCTGCCAAGCGCCGCAGGAACTGCCCGTCTGTACTGAGCCTGCTAAGCCGCCCGTCTGCCATGAGCCTTCAGAGCCGTCCGCCAGACCGGAGCCGCTAGAGCTCTCCGCCAGACAGGAGCAGCCAGAGCCTTCCGCCAGACAGGATCAGCCAGAGCCTTCCGCCAGACAGGAGCAGCCAGAGCCTTCCGCCAGACAGGAGCAGCCAGAGCCTTCCGCCAGACAGGATCAGCCAGAGCCTTCCGCCAGACAGGATCAGCCAGAGCCTTCCGCCAGACAGGATCAGCCAGAGCCTTCCGCCAGACAGGATCAGCCAGAGCCGTCCAGCCAGGATCCGCCAGAGCCGTCCAGCCAGGATCCGCCAGAGCCAGCCAGCCAGGATCCGCCATTCAGTCCGGTGCTGCCCCTTAGTCAGGTACTGTCCCTTAGTCCGGTGCTGCCCCTTAGTCCGGTGCTGCCCCTTAGTCCGGTGCCGCCCCTTAATCCAGTGGGGTTTAATTGGGGGGTGGTCAGGTGGAGGGGGCTACGGAAGCGGATAGTGACTAAGGTGGGGTGGGGACCACGACCTGGGCCAGAGCCGCCACCATGGACAGACGCCCACCCAGACCCTCCCCTAGACTGTATGCTGGTGCGCCCGGAGTGCGCACCTTTAGGGGGGGGTACTGTGATACTCTGGCTCCATGGACTTTGATTATTTGAGCCAGGGTTGTTCATTTTCATTGTTTGGGTGTATTTCTATGTTGGGTATTTCTAGTTGTTCATTTCTATGTTTGGTGATTGGTCTTGATTAGTCATATGACTCCCAATCGGAGGTAACGAGTGTCAGCTGTCGGCTCGTTATCTCTGATTGGGAGCCATATTTAAACTGTGTGGTTTCTCCTTGGTTTGTGGGTTTTTGTTCCATGTTTCTGTCAGTGTTACAGAGGACTTCACTATCGTCATTTGTTGTTTTTCGTGGTTGCTTTATTAAATAAAGTCATCATGTTCACTCCACGCGCTGCGTATTGGTCCGCTTCTTCAGACGATCGTGACACCAACGAAATGCTTACTTGCAGGTTCCTTCTCGACAATGCAACAACAATGAGAAATATATTTTTTTTATATAGTTAAATTGTAGTAGAATATAATCAACATTTTAGCATAAGTAGAATATAGGAAGGCACAATTTATAGTACAATATTTACACGTGTATTGGGGAAGAGAGGATGGGGGCAAGTGTATAAATTGAGCAGTATAATAAGAGTCTGATAGCAGCAATTGTGATGTGTGCTAAGGTGCAGAGAATCATTCTCAACATAGCATTCTCAACTTCATTTATTAACATGCAATTAACATGCACTTTTTGGAATTATTTTATTATGATTTATTTATTTTTGGGGGGGGGGGGGGGACTGTGGGGTGCGTTGGGTTGAGGGGCAGCTTTCGGGGGAACTGTGGTGGGGATCTTGGAGGGCTGGTGGCCTGGTGGTTGGGAGCTTAGGCCGGTGGCTGATAGGTCGCTGGTTCGGGTTCCCGTTTTTGACCTTGTGGGAGATCTGTCGACGTGCCCTTGAGCAGGGCGTTGACCCTGGTTGCTTCTGTGGGTCGCTCTGGATGGGGGTCTGTTAGATGACTGAATGTAATGTAAATGTTGAGCGGCTGCACTGCAAGTAGATTGTATGTTTTAATATTGGGGAAAAAACACACAAAAACATGCACTTTTTGTGTGTTTATACCTCCTCTTGTTATAGGCTGATCCATCTCTATGTCCTTCTCATATGGTTTGCCTCCATGCACAAGAAATTAATAGGTCCTGTAGACAAAGACACAGACAGACACAGGCATGAGATTCACTTCCCTCTTAGGGAATCTGTATTGATGACAAAACTGCGCAGTGAGTCATTTTGGCTCCGGGTCAGATCTGTTGGGGAGAAATGCGACAGAATAACATCGGCATGAGAGCGTTCCTCATTAGTGACAAACAGTTACTGCAACACATACTGTACTATACTATTCTAGGAAAAGCAGTTTGGTGTTCTCTGTATCCGATCATCAACAGGGATAATACCAATCGGACTAGATGACCTTCCTGTTCTATGTTCTATGACATCATCATGTACATAATACGTCACCTGATCAATGAAATCAGATTATGAATCAGATTATGAAATCTCTTACGACACCGCACAGAGTCATTTTGGCTCTGGGCCAGCAATGGAGTAGTACAGTACCTTTGTGGGACAAGTGCTCCCTTGGCATCAAAGAACTTCAGGAAGGCCCAGCCACAGCTCAGGTCCCCTCTCTCACCTGTAGACTGGAGAGCAAGAGCTCAATATTAATCAACATGCAAACTAAGATTCACTTGAAAATCATGTTATAGATACTGCTTATAATAAACTGCCTTCATAGTAAATTGCTGGAGAAATAACTAACCCCAAGGACATGGCTAGAGGGGTTAGTCTTCAAACATGGCAGTGCACTGAAAGTGACAACTTTGCTGTAGACTTGAGTAGTCTTTCTCCGGAACGGTATAAGAAACGCTTACATTTCGGATGTATGTTACGGCAAGTTCAAACAATATTCCCAGCTCAGGAGCGTCCGAGTTGCATCTCAGGAAACAGTCCCTGTAAAAAAAGGCTGGGTGGATTCCCAGTCATCTGCGGATCCAAACCAAACAAGCATTTAAACTTAAAGGCCCAGTGCAGTCAAAAACTTGATTTTTCTGTGTTTCATATATATTTCCACACTGTGAGGTTGGAATAAAACTGAAAATTATTATAATACCCTTTTAGTGTAAGAGCTGTTTGAAAAGACTGCCTGAAATTTCAGTCTGTTGTGGTGGAAAGGAATTTTGGCCTGCCTGATGACATCACCAGGCGGTAAATGAGTTAATAGACCAATAAGAATGAGAGTTCCAAACCTCTCTGCTGCCAATAACAGCTAGTTTTCAGTTTTCTCCTCCCCACTCAGACCACTCCCAGACAGTCCTAGTAAAATGCTTGCTTGAGAAATTGGTCTTTGTTAAGAAGCAATTTTGGTTTCTTTTTGACCATTTTAATTGAAAACAATCACAGTAAGGTACTTAATTGTTACCCAGAAATTATTTGATATTGAGAAAAATTGCTGCATTGGACCTTTAATTTTTAGACTATAAAGCATGGTACAGTCTGCTCCATTTCAATAGCTTTAGTGTTCAGTGATGTCTAAATTAATGTAGCACCCGTGGAGGAAAAGGACCAGATCTTGACGTTGTTTGCACTGCAAGTGGCTCGGACCTCGCGGATGCTACTCAGATCCTGAAAAGAGAAGACGGTCAACCTATTGACCCTCACTCACAACATTCCCAACAGCCTCACTGACTGATGCATTCTGACAATAGGACTTGCTACTGCCCTCTAGTGGGTAGAAGTAGCATTATAAAAAGAGGTAGGTATGTTGAAAGGAGCAAGTTGTTGGGAAAGAGTGTAGAAAGACACAATTCAATCAAAAAGGAATCATGTGTAAGCACGACAGGGTAGCGGTGTCCCACCTGAGTGCCGTCGAAGGCGCAGAGGCGGATGTGCCGAGTGAGGACTTGAACACCAACTACCTTCTTTACATTAGTGTTCAGACCCTTTGCAATGAGACTCGAAATTGAGCTCAGGTGCATCCTGTTTCCAATTATCATCCTTGAGATGTTTCTACAACTTGATTGGAGTCCACCTGTGGTCAATTCAATTGATTGGACATTATTTGGAAAGGCACACAACTGTCTATACTGAGCAATCAGAGGAGAAGGGCCTTGGTCAGGGAGGTGACCAAGAACCCAATGGTCACTCTGACAGAGCTCCAGAGTTCCTCTGTGGAGATGGGAGAACCTTCCAGAAGGACAACCATCCCTGCAGCACTCCACCAATCAGGCCTTTATGGTAGAGTGGCCAGACGGAAGCCACACCTTAGTAAAAGACATATGACAGCCCGCTTGGAGTTTGCCAAAAGGCACCTAAAGGACTCTCAGACCATGAGAAACAAGATTCTCTGGTCTGATGAAACGAAGATTGAACTCTTTGGCCTGAATGCCAAGCGTCATATCTGGAGGAAACCTGGCACCATCCCTACGATGAAGCATGGTGGTGGCTGCATCATGCTGTGGGGATGTTTTTCAGTGGCATGGACTGGGAGACTAGTCAGGATCGAGGGAAAGATGAACGGAGCAAAGTACAGAGAGATCCTTGATGAAAACCTGCTCCAGAGCGCTCAGGACCTCAGACTGGGGCGAAGGTTCACCTTCCAACACGGCCAAGACAATGCAGGAGTGGCTTTGGGACAAGTCTCTGAATGTCCTTGAGTGGCCAAGCCAGAGTCCGGACTTGAACCCGATCGAACATCTCTGGAGAGACTTGAAAATAGCTGTGCAGCGACGCTCCCCTTCCAACCTGACAGAGCTTGAGAGGATCTGCAGAGAAGAATGGGAGAATCTCCCCAAATACATGTGCCAAGCTTGTAGCGTCATACCCAAGAAGACTCAAGGCTGTAATCGCTGTCAAAGGTGCTTCAACAAAGTACTGAGTAAAGGGTCTGAATACTTATGTAAATGTGATATTTCAGTTTTTAATTTTTTATAAATTTGCAAACATTTCTAAAAACCTGTTTTTGCTTTGTCATTATAGGGTATTGTGTGTAGATTGATTAGGGTGGAAAAAACAATTTAATCCATTTTAGAATAAGGCTGTAACGTAACGAAATTGTGGAAAAAGTGAATGGGTCTGAATACCTTCCAAATGCACTGTAAGTAGGAGATGATGTTCTAGAATCTAGTTGAACTGGTTCAGCACTAGTTCCTCTTACATCTGTGATGGCCCTCCTCACACTGTCCCAGTGTGAGCTGTTAATCGTAGAAGATATTCACTATGACAGTCATTGGGAGCATTGTAAATATATGTGTTATCAATTATAGGGCTCCCGAGTGGCGCAGCGGTCTAAGGCACTGCATCTCAGTGCTTGAGGCATCACTACAGACCCCCGGTTTGATCCCAGGCTGTATCACAACTGGCCGTGATTGGTAGTCCCATTGGGCGGCGCACAATTGGCCCAGCGTCGTCTGGGTTTGGCCGGTGTAGGCCGTCATTGTAAATAAGAATTTGTTCTTAACTGAGTTAAATAAAGGTAAAATAAAATAAAATAAAAATAGAAAGCAACAACAAACTTGATTGCCTAGTAGTCAGAAAGATTCATAATCACTTATTTGAGGGAGTGATAGTCTTCGAGCGACAGCTTTGTGAACCTTGCCATCTAGTGGTTATGAAGAGAACCTCACCTTGGCTTCCTTTTGGACTCATCAAGCTCCTCATTCTCTGATACTTTCTCATCATCATCATCATCATCATCATCCTGGTCTGACTATCTCTGCAACATACAAAAGTGAAATTTGACCCTCGCTATTCAAATAAACATCTGAATCCAACTTTTGTCCGAACTGCACCATATTCCTGCTGTATAAGTAGTGGTAGATTTCGTGGTAGGAAGTCTCGCATGAAGCGCATGGTCTAATGGCAGCCTGCTGTCTAACTCAACAGGAATATGGTGCTGTTCGGACAAAAGTTGGATTCAGACATTTATTTGATAGCGAGGGACACATTTCACTTTACATCTGGTAAGTAGAGTTCATAGAGATTATACATGTCTTTGTTGACTGGAAACGTTTTTTTGGTGTAGCCGGCTATAGCTCACTTGTCTTTTGATATCATCTGTCTTTCTTTGCACTGTTTGCAAAGGACATTTTATTTTTGGTGGCAGTTCACTAAATGTTTTGTTGTTGTTTCTAATGGAAAGATGATCCCAAAAAAAATGTAAGCAAGTTAGCACTTAGCAGACGCTTTCAGTGGTCGCTAAGCACCAACTTCTGGTATTCTTCTTCTTTAAATTTGTATTGCGGATCACAACCAACTGAAATGTGCATACACCGGCACCTACTCAACACACCCTGTAACTCTTCTGAAGTCAAATCTCATACCCCAAAATACTTCTCTGGCGCTGCCACCACAACATCTATTTTCTGTGACTTACGTTCCATTTATGCTGTACAGTTGAAAACTATAGCTATGAACGCTAAGAATCCAACCTTACTGAAGCGTATATCACTCGTTGACCTATCCCTCTGTGCTGGCACAGATCTACTACTCATGGTGATCCTCTCAGGATCCCTCACCCTTGACCCATCTTCCCCTACTTTTTTCACTGCCTCAGCATACAACGCCCTCTGCACTAATCTAACCCTTGTAACCTCAACCTGCCTCTCTCGCACCGGACAATTCTGATCTCCAGCACCATGGGTACCCCTACAGTTAACACACACAGCTTTTTCTACAGATACTACACATTCCTTTGTCTCATGCCCTTCTGCACACTTCTCACATCTAGGAATTTCCCTCCTACACACTGCTGCAACATGACCAAAAGCTTTGCACATAAAACACTGTAATGGGTTCGGGACAAAAGCTCTCACGGGATAACTGACACATCCTAACTTGACTTTGTCGGGTAAAGAATCAAAACTCAGCAGGACAGACAGTGGCCATGTCCGAATACCCATACTTGCAACCATAACATCCGTTTGAGTATGCAAAAAATTGTTTAATAGTATGTGACATTTCGAAAATTGAGTATACAGTGGGGAAAAAAAGTATTTAGTCAGCCACCAATTGTGCAAGTTCTCCCACTTAAAAAGATGAGAGAGGCCTGTAATTTTCATCATAGGTACACGTCAACTATGACAGACAAATTGAGGAAAAAAAATCCAGAAAATCACATTGTAGGATTTTTAATGAATTTATTTGCAAATGATGGTGGAAAATAAGTATTTGGTCACCTACAAACAAGCAAGAGTTCTGGCTCTCACAGACCTGTAACTTCTTCTTTAAGAGGCTCCTCTGTCCTCCACTCGTTACCTGTATTAATGGCACCTGTTTGAAGTTGTTATCAGTATAAAAGACACCTGTCCACAACCTCAAACAGTCAGACTCCAAACTCCACTATGGCCAAGACCAAAGAGCTGTCAAAGGACACCAGAAACAAAATTGTAGACCTGCACCAGGCTGGGAAGACTGAATCTGCAATAGGTAAGCAGCTTGGTTTGAAGAAATCAACTGTGGGAGCAATTATTAGGAAATGGAAGACATACAAGACCACTGATAATGTCCCTCGATCTGGGGCTCCACGCAAGATCTCACCCCATGGGGTCAAAATGATCACAAGAACGGTGAGCAAAAATCCCAGAACCACACGGGGGACCTAGTGAATGACCTGCAGAGAGCTGGGACCAAAGTAACAAAGCCTACCATCAGTAACACACTACGCCGCCAGGGACTCAAATCCTGCAGTGCCAGACGTGTCCCCCTGCTTAAGCCAGTACATGTCCAGGCCCGTCTGAAGTTTGCTAGAGTGCATTTGGATGATCCAGAAGAGGATTGGGAGAATGTCATATGGTCAGATGAAACCAAAATAGAACTTTTTGGTAAAAACTCAACTCGTCGTGTTTGGAGGACAAAGAATGCTGAGTTGCATCCAAAGAACACCATACCTACTGTGAAGCATGGGGTGGAAACATCATGCTTTGGGTCTGTTTTTCTGCAAAGGGACCAGGACGACTGATCCGTGTAAAGGAAAGAATGAATGGGGCCATGTATCGTGAGATTTTGAGTGAAAACCTCCTTCCATCAGCAAGGGCATTGAAGATGAAACGTGGCTGGGTCTTTCAGCATGACAATGATCCCAAACACACCGCCCTGGCAACGAAGGAGTGGCTTCGTAAGAAGCATTTCAAGGTCCTGGAGTGGCCTAGCCAGTCTCCAGATCTCAACCCCATAGAAAATATGTCACGGTTCAGACAGACGACCAGAGGACCACAATTGCGTCACACCAGAAAGTTTATTAAACTTAAGGGAAAAGGGAAGTAGGGAGTGAATGAAGGCTCCAGGGGTAACAGGGATCCCGTCCAATGCGCTGGGTCTGTGCCCCCCCCAGTGGCAGCGATGCGTCCTATGAAGCCGGTGGTGGGTGGTCCAGAAGTCCTGGGGGGGGGAGACACAGACACAACAGGGCGGAATGAAACCAGGCAGCAGTACAGTTCAAGGGAAATCCAAAATACGTAGTAGCAAGGCAGAAGGCTGGTCAGAGTTACCGGGATTGAAGAGTAGTCAGGAGTCGTAATGGCAGAAGCAGGTCTGGATCTCCTGAGGCAGAAGAGTATCCAAAAAACAGGCAGGTCCGGGGTCACAAAACCAGGGTGAGCCAGAAGCGCGAGCAAACAGGTTCCGGGTGTGAGCTTTGCAGACGATCTGACACCGGAGAGCTGAAAGACAGGGCCTTAAATACTGGGAGAGGTAGTGGGTAATGCAGCGCAGCTGGCAGAGTAATTAGAGCAGAGCAGAGCAGGGACAGGTGGAGCTAGTTAGGCTGAGTAGAGAGAGTGGTGAGCAGAGTGGAAGAAAATTAAGGTGGTAACCCGGTGGAGTGAGAGGCCCATGACAGAACCCCCCCCCCAAGGGACGGCCCCAGAAGTCCCAAGAGCAACACCACGCCGGGCGGGAGGAGGGGAGCCGGAGGAGGGCTAGAACTCCTCCGAACGGTCCGAGTGAACGTCCTCATCCTCGGAGGAAGCCGGAGGGCCGTGGTCGGGAGATGGGACAGGTCCCGAGACAGGATCAGGCACAGGACAGGAAGCCGAGCGGGCCGGACGGTTAGGGACCCCTCTGGGGCGGCCCCTACGGATTGCAGGTTGATCAGGATGCCGTTGGTGGAAAGCGGTGATGAGAGTCCTATCCACAATCCGACTAGCTGGCACCCAGGTCCTCTCCTCAGGTCCATAGCCCTCCCAGTCAATGAGGTACTGGAGACCCCTACCCCTCCGTCTGGACCGAAGCAGGCGGCGGACGGTGTAAACCAGACCACCATCGACGAGCCGTGGAGGAGGAGGACCAGGCGCAGCAGGGACCAGCGGACTCTCATGGATGGGCTTAATCTTAGACACATGGAAAGTGGGGTGCACCCTCAGGGAATTAGGCAGTTGGAGCCGGACAGCAGTTGGGCTAATCACTCTTATGATAGGGAATGGGCCAATGAACCGAGGTGCCAGCTTCTGCGACTCCACCCTGAGTGGCAGGTTCTTCGATGACAACCACACCCTTTGACCAACATGGTAGGTGGGAGCAGGAATTCTCCGACGGTTGGCCCCGGTAGTGTAGCTGGCAACGGATCTGAGGAGTGTGGCTCGGGCTTGTGACCAGGTGCGGCGACATCGACGGGCAAAAGCAAGTGCAGATGGGCAAGTAACCTCCTCCTCCTGGCTGGCAAATAGAGGAGGCTGGTATCCATAAACACATTGGAAAGGGGACATACCGATGGCAGAGCAGGTCAGAGAATTGTGTGCGTACTCCACCCATGTCAATTGCTGCGACCAGGAGTGGGGGTTGCGTGAAGTCATGCATCGCAGTGCCTTCTCGAGCTCCTGATTAGCCCGCTCTGACTGCCCATTGGATTGGGGATGGAATCCGGAAGTCAGACTGACTGTGGCTCCCAGCAGGTGACAGAACTCCTTCCAAAAAGCGGAGGAGAATTGTGGACCACGGTCAGAAACTACATCCTTTGGCAGTCCGTGGATCCGGAAGACGTGTTCCAGGACCACCTGGGCGGTCTCCTTGGCGGTTGGGAGCTTGGGGAGGGGAATGAAGTGTGCCATCTTGCTGAAACGGTCAACGATGGTGAGAATGACGGTCATGCCACTTGAAGGGGGCAGCCCCGTGACAAAGTCAAGGGCGATGTGAGACCAGGGACGTCTGGGCACAGGCAGGGGCTGCAGCAATCCGGCTGGGGGCTGGCAGGACGACTTGTGTTGGTTGCAGATGGGGCAGGCTTGGACGAATTCCCGTACATCCTTCCTCAGAGAGGGCCACCAGAACCTCTGGGCGAGCAGGTTGTAAGTGCGGGTGGAGCCAGGGTGACAAGCTAGGCGGGAGTCATGTCCCCACTGAACGACCTGGGACCTCAGGTCTTCGGGGACAAAAAGGCGGTCAGCTGGGCAAGTGCTGGGACCTGGCTGGTTACGGAGAGCCTCCAGCACCTGTTCCTCAACAGCCCAGGTCAGAGCTGCAACGATGCAGGGACTTGGCAGAATCGACACAGGGTCCTTGGAGGGGGTGTCATCCTTCTGGAACTGACGGGAGAGGGCGTCTGGCTTGGTGTTGCGTGATCCAGGCCGGTATGACAGAGTGAAATTAAACCTGGTGAAGAACAGGGCCCAGCGGGACTGCCTGGAGTTCAACCGTTTGGCCGTGCGGATGTACTCCAAGTTCTTATGATCGGTCCAAACGAGAAATGGAATGGTGGACCCCTCCAGCCAGTGACGCCACTCCTCCAAGGCAAGCTTCACAGCCAGCAGCTCACGGTTCCCTATGTCGTAATTGCACTCAGAGGGGGACAACCGACGTGAGAAAAAGGCACAGGGATGGAGCTTCCTATCCTCCGCAGCCCACTGAGAAATCACAGCACCAACTCCCACATCCGAGGCGTCCACCTCCACAATGAATTGCCGGTCCACATCAGGCATCTGGAGGATGGGAGCGGAGGTGAACCTCACCTTGAGGGTACTGAAGGCTTTGTCGGCTGCTGGGGTCCAGGTGAAGGGTTGCTTGGTGCTGGTTAGAGCAGTGAGAGGGGCAGCAACGGTACTGTAGTTCCGGATAAACTTCCTATAGAAGTTAGCAAACCCCAGAAACTGTTGCAGCTTCTTTCTGTTCTCCGGAACAGGCCATGAAGTGACTGCTGATACTTTGGCAGGATCCATTTGGATACTTCCCTCTGCCACTATGTACCCCAGGAAGGCCACTGTCTTGACGTGAAACTCACATTTCTCTGCCTTGGCGTAGAGGGAATTCTCCAGAAGACGATGAAGGACTTGCTGGACATGGCGGGTGTGTTCAGACAGGTTTCTGGAGTAGATTAAGATGTCATCCAGGTAAACGAAGACAAACTTGTTTAACATGTCCCGCAGTACATCATTCACTAGAGCCTGGAACACAGCAGGAGCATTGGTGAGGCCAAAAGGCATAACCAGATACTCGTAGTGGCCTGTTGGTGTATTGAATGCGGTTTTCCATTCATCTCCCTCCCGGATCCGCACTAGGTGGTAAGCGTTTCTGAGATCCAACTTGGTAAAAACAGTGGCTCCCTGGAGCAACTCAAAAGCAGAGGTGAGCAGAGGCAGAGGGTAACGGTTTTTCACTGTGATGTCGTTGAGTCCCCTGTAGTCGATGCAGGGGCGAAGAGATCCGTCCTTCTTCCCCACAAAGAAGAAGCCAGCACCAGCAGGAGATGAAGATGAACGGATTAATCCTGCGGACAGAGAGCCATTGATGTAGTCCTCCATGGACTTTCTTTCAGGAGCAGACAACGAATAAAGACGACCCTTTGGAGGAGCTGTTCCAGGGAGGAGGTCGATGGCACAGTCGTACGGACGGTGAGGGGGCAGAGATGTGGCTCTTGCCTTGTTAAACACCTCTCTGAGACCATGGTAGCATTCTGGGACATTGGAGAGGTCAGGAGCGGAGTTAGTAGGTACTGGCCGAGGGGGTAGTGCGGCAGCAAGCAGGCAGGTTCGGTGGCAGTCCTCTCCCCACTCCCTGATCACCCCGGTCACCCAGTCGAGCTGAGGGTTGTGCCGGCGGAGCCATGGGTAACCCAGGATGAGGGGTTGGCCTGGAGAGGGGAGCAGGTGAAACTGGATAGTTTCTTGATGGTTTCCGGACAGACCCATCGAGACCGGGGCCGTGACATGAGTGACCGATCCGAGTAAGTGTCCGTCCAGTGCCCGGGCAGGAATAGGAGGTGTCAAACGGAGGTTCTCCAGTCCCAGTTGGCGTGCCAGCTTGATGTCCATTATGTTGGCTTCGGCGCCAGAATCCACCAGAGCAGCCAGGGTGTGAGTTGAGTCAGAGAGGCGGAGGTGAACTTGCAGCAGGGGTTTGCGGTCGGAGGACTGGATGGTCATTGAACTCAACCGGACTCCCCCTATGCCCGGTGAGCTTCGGCCCTTTAAAGGGCAGGTTACCACACGATGTCCCTCACCTCCACAATAGAGGCAGAGGTTTGAGGTGAAGCGGCGCTGGCGCTCTGCAGGAGTGAGGGAGGCTCGCCCAATCTCCATAGGCTCAGACTGATCAAGCTGACCTGGGTGAGTGGCAGTAGATGACAGGAGCCCAGTCGGATCTCTCCGAATGCCGGTAGTAGGTGGACCTTGGCGCCCCCTCTCACGACGACGGGTCTGTATCCTTCTGTCGATCCTGACAGTCAGTGCGATGGCTTCATCAAGAGTGGAAGGCAGTTCATGGGAGACCAACTCGTCCTTGATATAGTCAGCCAAACTATGGAAGAACGCGTCCACCAACGATGGTGTGTTCCAAGAACTTCGTCTAGCCAGGGTTCGGAAGTCGATGGAATGGTCTGCGACTGTACGTCTGCCTTGTCGAATACTGAACAGTTCACGAGACGCCTCTGCGGTGGGTGAATCCAGGTCAAACACCTTCAGCATCTCCTCAGCAAACAGGTCGAAGGTTGCACATGCGGGGGTTTGACGTTCGAACTCTGCTGTTCCCCAGAGTCGAGCTCGGCCCGTCAGGTGAGTGATGGCATACCCAACTTTAGCCCCCTCCGTGGCGAATGTCCTTGGCTGCAAGGAGAACTGAAGTCGGCAGCTAGTCAGGAATGGCCGGACCTGGGTTGAATCGCCGTTGAACCGCTCGGGGTTTCCAATCTTGGGTTCCGGAGCAGCGGCTGCAATGACCGGGGCAGGTAACTCGGGGGCTGGGCTGGTGGGCAGACTGGCTGGGGTAAGGTTGGTGAGGAGTTGAATGATCATGGCGAGTTGTTGTTGCTGCTGCTGGAACTGCTGCTCATGCTCATCGGTTTCCATGTCGGGGAAAGTGTGCGCTGAGTCCATAATGGTCAGATCGTACTGTCACGGTTCAGACAGACGACCAGAGGACCACAATTGCGTCACACCAGAAAGTTTATTAAACTTAAGGGAAAAGGGAAGTAGGGAGTGAATGAAGGCTCCAGGGGTAACAGGGATCCCGTCCAATGCGCTGGGTCTGTGCCCCCCCCAGTGGCAGCGATGCGTCCTATGAAGCCGGTGGTGGGTGGTCCAGAAGTCCTGGGGGGGGGAGACACAGACACAACAGGGCGGAATGAAACCAGGCAGCAGTACAGTTCAAGGGAAATCCAAAATACGTAGTAGCAAGGCAGAAGGCTGGTCAGAGTTACCGGGATTGAAGAGTAGTCAGGAGTCGTAATGGCAGAAGCAGGTCTGGATCTCCTGAGGCAGAAGAGTATCCAAAAAACAGGCAGGTCCGGGGTCACAAAACCAGGGTGAGCCAGAAGCGCGAGCAAACAGGTTCCGGGTGTGAGCTTTGCAGACGATCTGACACCGGAGAGCTGAAAGACAGGGCCTTAAATACTGGGAGAGGTAGTGGGTAATGCAGCGCAGCTGGCAGAGTAATTAGAGCAGAGCAGAGCAGGGACAGGTGGAGCTAGTTAGGCTGAGTAGAGAGAGTGGTGAGCAGAGTGGAAGAAAATTAAGGTGGTAACCCGGTGGAGTGAGAGGCCCATGACAAAATATTTGGAGGGAGTTGAAAGTCTGTGTTGCCCAGCGACAGCCCCAAAACATCACTGCTCTAGAGGAGATCTGCATGGAGGAATGGGCCAAAATACCAGCAACAGTGTGTGAAAACCTTGTGAAGACTTACAGAAAACGTTTGACCTGTGTCATTGCCAACAAAGGGTATATAACAAAGTATTGAGAAACTTTTGTTATTGACCAAATACTTATTTTCCACCATAATTTGCAAATAAATTCATTAAAAATCCTACAATGTGATTTTCTGGATTTTTTTTCCTCATTTTGTCTGTCATAGTTGACGTGTACCTATGATGAAAATTACAGGCCTCTCTCATCTTTTTAAGTGGGAGAATTGCACAATTGGTGGCTCACTAAATACTTTTTTCCCCCACTGTACTTGAAATGCCCAGATGTCATACTTATTTTGGCTTTGACAAGAGCGGATCAATTAGATATTGGGATGCACAACCGAAATCAACAAACAGCGGGAAACAACGCAATCGCGCATGACGCATTCTCAGTATGCGAAAATAGAAAATGTTATAGTATGTGCATTTTTTTTAATCGAGTATGCTTTAAATTCCAGGATGTTATACTAATTTCAGCTTTTCATCTAGTAGATGAACAATGGGAATTTCACAGCCACAATGGATTGGAAGAGGGGGTCTGCGAGCTTTGATAGCTAGATCTCTTCAAGTAAACAACAAAACACCTTGGAAGATGGCGAAAACCGAAGCTTCTGCAGTGGTGTTAAAATGTAAGTACACTGAACAAAAATATAAATGCATGAGCTGAAATAAAAGATCCCAGAAATGTTCCATATGCACAAAAAGCTTATTAATCTCAAATGTTGTGCACAAATTTGTTTACATCCCTGTTAGTGAGCATTTCTCCTTTGCCAAGATAATCCATCCACCTGACTGGTGTGGCATATCAAGAAGCTGATTAAACAGCATGATCATTACACAGGTGTACCTTGTGCTGGGGACAATAAAAAGCCACTTTAAAATGTGCAGTTTTGTCACACAACACAATGCCACAGATGTCTTAAGTTTTGAGGGAGCATGCAATTGGCATGCTGACTGCAGGAATGTCCACCAGAGCTGTTGCCAGAGAATTGAATGTTAATTTCTCTACCATAAGCCGCCTCCAACGTTATTTTAGAGAATATGGCAGTACACCCATCCGGCATCACAACCACAGACCACATGTAACCACGCCAGCCCAGGACCTCCACATCTAGCGATCACCTGCGGGATCGTCTGAGAACAGCCACCCTGACAGCTGATGAAACTGAGGAGTATTTCTGTCTGTAATAAAGCCCTTTTGTGAGGAAAAACTCATTCTAATTGGCTGGGCCTGGCTCCCCAGTGGGTGGGCCTGGCTCCCAAGTAGGTGGGCCTATTCACTCCCAGGCCCACCCATGGCTGCGCCCCTGCCCAGTTATGTGAAATCCATAGATTAGGGCCTAATTAATTTATTTCAATTGATTGAGTTCCTTATATGAACTGTAACTCAGTAAAATTGTTGAAATTGTTGCATGCTGCGTTTATATTTTTGTTCAGTATAGTTTTTATTCTCCTTAAAATAATCACAACTATTTAATCGTAACATTACATCTTTGAAAACATATCTGCAGCCTGCTGCCTGCCATGCCTTTAGCTAACTACGTGCTTTAGTAGGACTAGAAGTTATAACTGTTTGAACAGTAACGTTAGCTACTTGCATACTGTTGAGTGACAACTTCATTTTTAACATTAGCCTAGTTAGCTAGCTAGCTACTTGTTGTAAATACCAGTGCTTGTGTTCAAACTGTTACAGGGTCTGATGACAATACCAGGCATTTAACTCAGTGGAGAACACGGCAGGAGAAATGACGCAAAAGTAAGTGAGTAATTCATGTGGCCATAGTTGGCTCTCTTGCCACTGCACTATGCACTGCCACTAGCTTTAGCTAACGTCAGTAACCCGGTAGCCTAGCTACATTCCTATTTTCCACAGCGGTGCTGGTCCCAACACTTCTCTTTTCTTCTAGTTCTTCTGATTTGTCATGTCGGTTTATTTGCGTTGACCTGATTGTAATGTTCATGCTATGTAATAGTACTTTCTACCTGAACGGTTACAGCCTGAATGGGTCTAGCTAGTTTCATTGCACATAACCTGTTACGGTAAAAGTAATGCTAAGCTGCACTTGTTACTGTTTCACCTTGGCACTCCAATTTGATAAAGTATGTGGCAGTTTAGCCTTCTACAGAAAGTACACACAACGATAACTTTGCTAATGTTTTGGTTAATGTTGTACTTCATCTTATGTGTTTTCAGGACCTACGTGAAGGAGTGTGAGCTGGAGGGGCAGCTATCACATGCATGGGTGAAATAGTGTGAGAACCATAAGCAAAAATACACGGTACACTACTGTATGTTATCTTTACATTTATTGCTGTGCTGTACTTGGCTAATAAAGTTCCCCTTTTCTCTGAGAGCAACAACACTTTCCCATCTATTTCCTATGCTTCACCGGCACATTCATGTAAGTGTGAAGATATACACTGTACATTTTAGAAAAGTGCAAGTGCAGGCCTTTACATCTACACAGTATGTTTGATGCTGAAAGCTATCCTTTTCCATATTTTTCAGGAGTTGAATGCTCCCCCCACTGGAGTGAGGGGAGGCCACAGTCGCATACTGGAAGTGGTATGCGGTGATGGATGAGGTGCTGCAGGGGATGCCACTCCATCACCCCACCGGTCATTATCTCCTCCTCTCCCTCTCAGAAGGGTTCATAAGTGGAGTCGGGAGAAGGAGGTGACTGCTAGGGAGGCACGCCTTATTGCCATTTTAGAGGCCATGGTTAAGAAGTAGTTTGATGTATTTTGTATGTATTTTAGGTTACACTTTAGAATAGAGAACACATATTGAAGTACTATGCCCTTAACAGTCCTACATTAAGACAGCTTACTCTTTATTCTTTAACTATTAATACGCCTTTATTATATCTAATAATAAGGTTATTAAGGATTGGCCAGTAATACATTAATTATAATGTTTGAATGAGGCCTTTCTGAAGGCCTAATATATGGCTTATAAAACATAATAAAGCCCTTATAAGCTACTTACAGTGCCTTCAGAAAGTATTAATATCCCTTGACAATTTCCATATTTTGTTGTGTTACAGCCTGAATTCAAAATTGATTAAATATATATTTTTCTCACCCATCTACCCCATAATGACAAAGTGAAAACATGTTTTTAGAAATGTTAGCAAATTTATTTAAAATTAAATACAGAAATATCTCATTTATATTGAACCTATTTCAGCCATTACCGGGGTGTGTTTGACAGGTCATTACAAACATTTCTGTGGTCCGTAACGTTAACGGGAAAAATTTGACAGCCCCCCACTTGTGCTATGTCATGACATACAGTGAGGGAAAAAAGTATTTGATCCCCTGCTGATTTTGTACGTTTGCCCACTGACAAAGAAATTATCAGTCTATAATTTTAATGGTAGGTTTATTTGAACAGTGAGAGACAGAATATCCAGAAAAGAATCCAGAAAACGCATGCCAAAAATTTTATAAATTGATTTGCATTTTAATGAGGGAAACAAGTATTTGACCTCCTCTCAATCAGAAAGATTTCTGGCTCCCAGGTGTCTTTTATACAGGTAACGAGCTGAGATTAGGAGCACACTCTTAAAGGGAGTGCTCCTAATCTCAGCTTGTTACCTGTATAAAAGACACCTGTCCACAGAAGCAATCAATTAATCAGATTCCAAACTCTCCACCATGGCCAAGACCAAAGAGCTCTCCAAGGATGTCAGGGACAAGATTGTAGACCTACACAAGGTTGGAATGGGCTACAAGACCATTGCCAAGCAGCTTGGTGAGAAGGTGACAACAATTGCTGCGATTATTCGCAAATGGAAGAAACACAAAAGAACTGTCAATCTCCCTCGGCCTGGGGCTCCATGCAAGATCTCACCTCGTGGAGTTGCAATGATCATGAGAACGGTGAGGAATCAGCCCAGAACTACACGGGAGGATCTTGTCAATGATCTCAAGGCAGCTGGGACCATAGTCACCAAGAAAACAATTGGTAACACACTACGCCGTGAAGGACTGAAATCCTGCAGCGCCCGCAATGTCCCCCTGCTCAAGAAAGCACATATACAGGCCCGTCTGAAGTTTGCCAATGAACATCTGAAAGATTCAGAGGAGAACTGGGTGAAAGTATTGTGGTCAGATGAGACCAAAATGGAGCTCTTTGGCATCAACTCAACTCACCGTGTTTGGAGGAGGAGGAATGCTGCCTATGACCCCAAGAACACCATCCCCACCGTCAAACATGGAGGTGGAAACATTATGCTTTGGGGGTGTTTTTCTGCTAAGGGGACAGGACAACTTCACCGCATCAAAGGGACGATGGACGGGCCATGTACCGTCAAATCTTGGGTGAGAACCTCCTTCCCTCAGCCAGGGCATTGAAAATGGGTCGTGGATGGGTATTCCAGCATGACAATGACCCAAAACACACAGCCAAGGCAACAAAGGAGTGGCTCAAGAAGAAGCACATTAAGGTCCTGGAGTGGCCTAGCCAGTCTCCAGACCTTAATCCCATAAAAAAATCTGCGGAGGGAGCTGAAGGTTCGAGTTGCCAAACGTCAGCCTTGAAACCTTAATGACTTGGAGAAGATCTGCAAAAGAGGAGTGGGACAAAATCCCTCCTGAGATGTGGGCAAACCTGGTGGCCAACTACAAGAAACGTCTGACCTCTGTGATTGCCAACAAGGGTTTTGCCACCAAGTACTAAGTCATGTTTTGCAGAGGGGTCAAATACTTATTTCCCTCATTAAAATGCAAATCTATTTATAACATTTTTGACATGAGTTTTTCTGGATTTTTTTGTTGTTATTCTGTCTCTCACTGTTCAAATAAACATAGCATTAAAATTATAGACTGATCATTTCTTTGTCAGTGGGCAAACGTACAAAATCAGCAGGGGATCAAATACTTTTTTCCCTCACTGTACCTGGACCACATATTGCCTTTTGTTAAGTAAATCAGGTGTTAAATGAGGTGAAAAGGAGACTGGAGTGTTATTTTAAGGTCTTTGTTCAGAGGGATCCATCAGATAATAATTCAGCACCATCCCTCTGGAATTGGGCACCCTTTTCACCTAGGGCTATGTACCTCAGACCCAGTCTCTTTTAAGAGAAGGGACGTACAGACAATTCATAGACTACTGGACAAAGGAGGCTGGATTTCATACCTATGAAAAGCATCCAACTAATTTCTTAAAAATTCTAAAAGTATTATTGGAAATGTTATTAGGCCTACTTTTGGAACACATTGGAACAAAAGTAAACTCAGAACATTTTGCCATAGAAACCCTTCAAATAAACACAAACACACTACATGTCCCATTTATTTTCTGTTTAGTGAACATTGACAGTAGCTAGGATTCCATTCAATTGGCGACAGCTTTTCATGTGAATATTCTAAAATCTGCATTAAACAATATGAGCTATGAACAAATTTCCCACCAGAGATGTGTTTCCATCAAACTGACTTATTGTGGATAAAAGGCTGTGCGTGATGACGTAGTGCACATAAAAATAACTTTTGCGGTTAAATTCCCATGTACCGAATAAAAAATAAAAGTTTCCATCACATTTTCAACTCTACTGATTTTGTTGTCACAAAAACTGTTGAGTTATATAGCAAATGTGCCCACTCTGGTCTTAGCATGTGCACTCTAGCCAACAGCTTGCAGATACAGTGCGGGTAGGCTACCTACAGTGCCTTCAGAAAGTTTTGATACCCCTTGACTAATTCCACATTTTGTTGTGTTACAGCCTGAATTCAATTTGTTATTCAAAATGGATTAAATAGATATTTGGTAATAATCTACTTGACACCAAGCATCATAACACGTTATGACACCATCATAACCATGTCATAATATGTCATAACAGCTGACATAACTTGTCGTAACCTGTTATAAATGGTCATAACACTGTCATGACACATATATTTAGACCTGTTGTGATATATATTGCGTTATTTTATGGCTGGTTATGACACCTACATAAGAGTGTCAAAACCCACAAAATCTACCACACAAGGCAAAACATTCCATTACACCATAGCCTACATGTTTTTTAATTGAACATATTCAATTATCATTGTAATTGCGCAAACATTGATGTCAGACATGCTCCTACCCCAATGCTCTGCTGATGATGACTGTAGCTCAATTGGTAGAGCATGGCGCTTGTAACGCCAGGGTAGTGTGTTCAATCCCCGGGACCACCCATACGTAAAAAATTTATGCACACATGACTGTAAGTCGCTTTGGTTAAAAGCGTCTGCTAAATGGCATATTATTATTATTATGAATGCAGGAGCAGATTTCAGGAGCAGTACAAGCCATGATGAGCTGTTCAGGATTCTTATAGCTTGGGGGTAGAAGCTGTTAAGAAGCCTTTTGGACCTAGACTTGGCGCTCCGGTACCGCTTGCTGTGCGGTAGCAGAGAGAACAGTCTATGACTAGGGTGGCAGGAGTTTTTGACAATTTTTAGGGCCTTCCTCTTACACGGCCTGGTATAGAGGTCCTGGATGGCAGGAAGCTTGGCCCCAGTGATGTACTGGGCCGTACGCACTACCCTCTGTAGTGCCTTGCGGTCGGAGGCCAAGCAGTTGCCATACCAGGCGGTGAGGCAACCAGTCAGGATGCTCTTGATGGTGCAGCTGTAGAACATTTTGAGGATCTGAAGACCCATGCCAAATCTTTTCAATCTCCTGAGGGGGAATAGGCTTTGTCGTGCCCTCTTCACGACTGTCTTGGTGTGTTTGGACCATGATAGTTTGTTGGTGATGTGGACACCAAGGAACATGAAGCTCTCAACCTGTTCCACTACAGCCCCATGAATGAGAATGGGGGCGTACTCAGTCCTCTTTTTTTCTCTGTATACCACAATCATCTCCTTTGTCTTGATCACGTTGAGGGAGAGGTTGTTGTCCTGGCACCACACGGCCAGGTCTCTGACCTCCTTCCTATAGGCTGTCTCATCGTTGTCGGTGATCAGGCCTTCCACTGTTGTGTCGTCTGCAAACTTAATGATGGTGTTGGAGTCGTGCCTGGCCATGCAGTCATGGGTGAACAGGGAGTACAGGAGGGGACTGAGCACGCACCCCTGAGGGGCCCCCGTGTTGAGGATCAGCATGGCAGATGTGTTGTTGCCTACCCTTACCACCTGGGGGCGGCCCGTCAGGAAGTCCAGGATCCAGTTGCAGAGGGAGGTGTTTAGTCCCAGGGTCCTTAGCTTAGTGATGAGCTTTGAGGGCACTATGGTGTTGAATGCTGAGCTGTAGTCAATGAATAGCATTCTCATGTAGGTGTTCCTCTAGTCCAGGTAGGAAAGGGCAGTGTGGAGTGCAATAGAGATTGCATCATCTGTGGATCTGTTGGGGCGGTATGCAAATTGGAGTGGGTCTAGGGTTTCTGGGATAATGTTGTTGATGTGAGCCATGACCAGCCTTTCAAAGCACTTCATGGCTACAGACATGAGTGCTACGGGTCGGTAGTCATTTAGGCAGGTTATCTTAGTGTTCTTGGGCATAGGGACTATGGTGGTCTGCTTGAAACATATTGGTATTACAGACTCAGTCAGGGACATGTTGAAAATGTCAGTGAAGACACTTGCCAGTTGGTCAGCGCATGCTCGGAGTACACGTCCTGGTAATCTGTCTGGCCCTGCGGACTTGTGAATGTTGACCTGCTTAAAAGTCTTACTCACATCGGCTACAGAGAGCGTGATCACATAGTCATCCAGAACAGCTGATGCTCTCATGCATGCTTCAGTGTTGCTTGCCTCGAAGCGAGCATAGAAGTGATTTAGCTTGTCTGGTAGGCTCGTGTCACTGGGCAGCTCACGGCTGTGCTTCCCTTTCTAGTCTGTAATAGTTTGCAAGCCCAGCCGGTGTAGTACGATTCAATCTTAGTCCTGTATTGACTCTTTGCCTGTTTGATGGTTCGTCAGAGGGCATAGCAGGATTTCTTATAAGCGGCACCTCTACCCTTTAGCTCAGTGCGGATGTTGCCTGTAATCCATGGCTACTGGTTGGGGTATGTACGTACGGTCACTGTGGGGACGATGTCATCGATGCACTTATTGATGAAGCCAGTGACTGATGTGGTGTACTCCTCAATGCCATCGGAAGAATCCCGGAACATATTCCAGTCTGTGCTAGCAAAACAGTCCTGTAGCTTAGCATCTGCGTCATCTGACCACTTCCTTATTAACCGAGTCACTGGTGCATCCTGCTTTAGTTTTTGCTTATTAGAAGGAATCAGGAGGATAGAATTATGGTCAGATTTGCCAAATGGAGGGCGAGGGAGAGCTTTGTACGCGTCTCTGTGTGTGGAGTAAAGGTGGTCTAGAGTTTTTTTCCCCTCTGGTTGCACATTTAACATGCTGGTAGAAATTAGGTAGAATGGATTTAAGTTTCTCTGCATTAAAGTCCCCGGCCACTAGGAGCGCTGCCTCTGGATGAGCGTTTTCCTGTTTGCTTATGGCCTTATACAGCTCATTGAGCGCAGTTTTAGTGTCAGCATCGGTTTGTGGTGGTAAATAGACAGCTACGAAAAATATAGAAGAAAGCTCTCTTGGTAAATAGTGTGGTCTACAGCTTATCATGAGATACTCTACCTCAGGCGAGCAAAACCTCGAGACTTCCTTAATATTAGATTTCGTGCACCAGCTGTTGTTTACAAATATACAGAGACTGCCACCCCTTGTCTTACCGGAGTCAGCCATTCTATCCTGCCGATGTAGCATATGTTATCCATGTCGTCGTTCAGCCACGACTCGGTGAAACATAAGATATTACAGTTTTTAATGTCCCATTGGTAGGATATCCTTGATCTTAGGTCATCCATTTTGTTTTCCAATGATTGTAAGTTGGCTAATAGGACTGATGGAAGAGGCAGATTACTCGCTCGCCGTCGGATCCTTACAAGGCACCCCGACCTACGTCTACGATATCTCCGTCTCTCTCTCTCATGCGAATGACGGGGATTTGGGCCTTGTCGGGTGTCTGTTGAATATCCTTCGCGTACGACTCGTTGAAGAAAAAATCAGAGTCTGCAACACCACTAAGCAAGGGGCACCACCAAGCAAGCGACACCATGAAGACCAATGAGCTCTCCAAACAGGTCAAGGACAAAGTTGTGGAGAAGTACAGATCAGGGTTGGGTTATAAAAAAATATCCCAAACTTTGAACATCCCACGGAGCACCATTAAATCCATTATAAAAAAATGGAATGAATATGGCACCACAACAAACCTGCCAAGAGAGAGCCGCCCACCAAAACTCACGGACCAGGCAAGGAGGGCATTAATCAGAGAGGTAACAAAGAGACCAAAGATAACCCTGAAGGAGCTGCAAAGCTCCACAGCGGAGATTGGAGTATCTGTCCATAGGACCACTTTAAGCCGTACACGCCACAGAGCTGGGCTTTACGGAAGAGTGGCCAGAAAAAAGCCATTGCTTAAAGAAAAAAATAAGCAAACATGTTTGGTGTTCGCCAAAAGGCATGTGGGAGTCTCCCCAAACATATGGAAGAAGGTACTCTGGTCAGATTAGACTAAAATTGAGCTTTTTGGCCATCAAGGAAAACGCTATGTCTGGCACAAACCCAACACCTCTCATCACCCGAGAACACCATCCCCACAGTGAAGCATGGGAAACTGGTCAGAATTGAAGGAATGATGGTTGCGCTAAATACAGGGAAATTCTTGAGGGAAACCTGTTTCAGTCTTCCAGAGATTTGAGACTGGGACGGAGGTTCACCTTCCAGCAGGACAATGACCCTAAGCATACTGCTAAAGCAACACTCGAGTGGTTTAAGGGGAAACATTTAAATGTCTTGGAATGGCCTAGTCTAAGCCCAGACCTCAATCCAATTGAGAATCTGTGGTATGACTTAAAGATTGCTGTACACCAGCAGAACCCATCCAACTTGAAAGAGCTGGAGCAGTTTTGCCTTAAATAATGGGCAAAATTCCAAGTGGCTAGATGTGCCAAGCTTATAGAGACATACCCCAAGAGACTTGCATATGTAATTGCTGCAAAAGGTGGCTCTCGAAGTATTGTCTTTGGGGGGGTGAATAGTTATGAACGCTCAAGTTTTCAGTTTTTCTGTCTTATTTCTTGCTTCACAAGAAAAAATATTTTGCATCTTCAAAGTGGTAGGCATGTTGTGTAAATCAAATGATACAAACCCCCCCAAAAATCAATTTTAACTCCAGGTTGTAAGGCAACAAAGTAGGAAAAATGCCAAGGAGGGTGAATACTTTCGCAAGCCACTGTATATGGATCATGACAGTATTATGACCATATTATGACAGGTTATGACAAGTTATGTCAGCTGTTATGACATATTATGGCATGGTTATGACATTAGGTGTCAAGTAAAATGTTATCGATACCCCATAATGACAAAGTGAAAACATGTTTTTAGAAATGTTTGCAAATGTATTGAAAATTAAATACAGAAATATATCTATTAAATAAGTATTCACACCCCTGAGTCAATACTTTGTGGAAGCACCTTTGGCAGAGATTACATCTGTGAGTCTTTCTGGGCAACATTTGCCCATTATTCTTTTCAAAATTCTTCAAGCGCTGTCAAATTGGTTGTTGGTCATTGCTAAACAACTACTTTCAGGTCTTGCCATAGATTTTCCAGCAGATTTATGTCAAAACTGTAACTCGGCCACTCAGGAACTTTCACTGTAACTCCCCAGTCCTTAATGATTACAAGCATACCCGTAACATGAAGCAGCCACCCCTATGCTTGAAAATATAGATTGGATTTGCCCCAAACATAACACTTTGTATTCAGGACAAAAAGTGAATTGCCTTGCCATATTTTTTGCAGTATTACTTTAGTGCCTTGTTGCAAACAGGATGCATGTTTTGGAATATTTTTATTATTCTTTTCACTCTGTCAATTAGCTCCTATCACAGCCAATAAACTCTGTAACTGTTTTAAAGTCACCATTGGTGAAAATCATGGTGAAATCCCTGAGCGGTTTCCTTCCTCATTAGAAACCTGAGCTAGGAAGGATCCCTGTTTCTTTGTAGTGACTGGGTGCATTGATACACCATCCAAAGTGTAATTAATAACTTCAGCATGCTCAAAGGGATATTGAATATCTGCTTTAATAGGTGCCCTTCTTTGCGAGGCATTGGAAAACCTCCCTGGTCTTTGTAGTTGAATCCGTGTTTGAAATTCACTGCTCGACTGAGGGACCTTACAGTATGTGTGGGGTACAGAGATGAGGTACTCATTCAAAAACCATGTTAAACATTATTATTGCACACACAGTGAGGCCATATGAAATGTATTATGTGACTTGTTAAGCAAATGTTTACTCCTGAACTTATTTAGGCTTGCCATAACAAAGGCGTTGAATACTTATTGACTCAAGACATTTCAGCTTTTCATTTTTTATTAATTTCAAAAAAATTCTAAAAACATAATGCCACTTTTGACATTATGGGGTATTGTGTGTAGGCCAGTGACAAAAAATATATATTTAATACATTTTAAATTCAGGCTGTAACACGACAAAATGTGGAAAAAGTCAAGGGGTGTGTATACTTTCTGAAGGTCCTGTACATGTTTGCAAGTGTTGTTGTATTTATTCGCACATCAAGTTACTTGCTTGCGAGTGTTGTTGCATTTATTCTCAAAAGAAGTTACATGTTTGCAGATATTTTGTGAAACTACAAATCAGATTATATAGGTGCAACTTACAGTGCCTTCGGAAATTATTCTGACCCCTTGACATTTTCCACATGTTGTTATGTTACAGCCTTATTCTAAAATGGATAAAATAAATAAAAATCCTCAGCAATCAACACACAATACCCCAGAATGACAAAGTGAAAACAGGTTTTTAGAAATGTTTGCAAATTTATAAAAAAACTAAAACAGAAATACCTTATTTACATAAATATTCAGACTCTTTGCAATGAGACTCGAAATTTAGCTCAGGTGCATCCTGTTTCCATTGATCATCCTTGAGATGTTTCTACAACTTGATTGGAGTCCACCTGCGGTAAATTCAATTGATTGGACATGATTTGGAAAGTCACACACCTGTCTATATAAGGTCCCACAGTTGACAGTGCATGCCAGAGCAAAAACCAAGCCATGAGGTCGAAGGAATTGTCCGTAGAGCTCCGAGACAGGATTGTGTCGAGGCACAGATCTGGGGAAGGGTACCAAAAAAGATCTGCAGCATTGAAGGTCCCCAAGAACACAATGGCCTCCATCATTCTTAAATGGAAGAAGTTTGGAACCACCAAGACTCTTCCTAGAGCTGGCCGCTGAGCAATCGGGGGAGAAGGGCCTTGGTCAGGGAGGTGACCAAGAACCTGATGGTCACTCTGACAGGACTCTAGAGTTCCTCTGTGGAGATGGGAGAACCTTCCAGAAGGACAACCATCTCTGCAGCACTTTATGGTAGAGTGGCCAGACAGAAGCCACTCCTCAGTAAAAGGCAAATGACAGCCCGCTTGGAGTTTGCCAAAAGGTACCTAAAGACTCTCAGACCATGAGAAACAAGATTCTCTGGTCTGATGACACCAAGATTTAACTCTTTGGCCTCAATGCCAAGCGTCACGTCTGGAGGAAACCTGGCACCATCCCTACGGTAAAGCATGGTGGTGGCAGCATCATGCTGTGGGGATGTTTTTCAGCGGCAGGGACTGGGAGACTAGTCAGGATCGAGGCAAAGATGAACGGAGAAAAGTACATAGAGATCCTTGATGAAAACCTGCTCCAGAGCACTCATGACCTCAGACTGGGGCGAAGGTTCACCTTCCAACAGGACAATGACCCTAATCACACAACCAAGACAACGCAGGAGTGGCTTTGGGACAAGTCTCTGAATGTCCTTGAGTGGCCCAGCCAGAGCCTGGACTTGAACCCGAACTAACATCTCTGGAGAGACCTGAAAATATCTGCGCAACTCCCCAAATACAGGTGTGCCAAACTCATACCCAAGAAGACTTGAGGCTGTAATCGCTGCCAAAGGTGCTAAAACAAAGTACTGAGTCAAGTGTCTGAATACTTATGTAAATGTAATTTTTAGGTTTATTTTTTTTATACATTTGCAAAAATTTCTAAAAACCTGTTTTTGCTTTGTCATTATGGGGTATTGTGTGTAGATTGATGTGGGGTAAAAAAAACAACAACAATTTAATCAATTTTAGAATAAGGCTGTAACATAACAAAATGTGGAAAAAGTCAAGGGGTCTGAATACTTTCCGAATGCACTGTATATTTTACATGTGCAGATCATACATGCTTGTACACTAATGTCTCTATTTTGCCGTCATGACTGTTATTAAGGAAAGCTTAATGCAGGCTCTGCCTCCTCTCCAATTTGAGCTGCTATTCCTAGCGCACGTAGAACCAAACGCTTTAATTGAACTTTTAGCATGTATTACCTTTTATGTGGCAAAACACAACCCCTCACAATGTTTTAATTTGACTAGGTTACTTCAAAAGTCTCCTGTAGGCATGCGCATGTTCATCCAAAACATAATTCCAGTATCCCTAAAAATGGCTTGACATTAACCAAAATACAAAATAAGCTAGACAAAGTGTGATCTTTTTGTGTCGTGAAAATTAATGATGCGAGAAATGGCGGTGGAAACGCTTTTATGCGCAAATATTGACATAATAACCATCATATCGAAGTAAACTTGGAGTCACTTATAATATATAATATGCCATTTAGCAGACGCTTTTATCCAAAGCGACTTACAGTCATGCGTGCATTCATTTTTTTTTTTTTTTTTTTTTTGTATGGGTGGTCCCGGGGATCGAACCCACTACCTTGGCGTTACAAGCGCCGTGCTCTGCCAGCTGTTGTGTGGTTCTCCCACTACGACTCGGGAAAGCATGCAGTTTATTAGGCTACAGATGAAATAAGTTATGATGAACTTCACAGGGTGGTGAAAGTGCACGGTGATGAGCTTGATGCTCCTTTGAATAAATATCGAGGGTCTTATTCTGGTGACATGATGATTGATGCTTGGCTGCCGTTTGACAAATAAAAAGAATCTCATGCTTTTGTCCATAATAATATCATAATGTCGGCTATACCCGCACTGTATCTGCAAGCTGTTGGCTAGAGCGCACATGCCAATACCAGAGTGGGCCCATTCGCTGTACCTACCCAACATAGGCTTACAGTTGAAGATATGATGGAAACTCATTTAATATGTATTTTTTATTTGGTACATGGGAATTTAATGGCAAAAATAATTTTTATGTGCACTACTTCATCACGCACAGTTTTTTATCTGCAACAACTCCATTTGATGGAAAACATCTCTGGTGGGAAAATGTGCATTTGTTTTTATGCAGAGTTTAGAATATTCACATGAAAATATGTTGCCAATTGGATGGAAACCTAACTAGTGTTAAAATAAATTGTTTGCAATTCAACCCATTCTGCCATGGGGCTGAGAGAAAATGTTGCAGTTTCAAAGGTAATATCTGGCAATTCTACATATTTTTCCATGGGGTGGTGAGAAACTTTGGCAGTTTTAATGCTAATTTCCTGCAATTCTACACATTTTGCCATGACTTATGCCATGTTCATGATATCTGAATGAGAGTGACTAGCAAAATCAATGATGGCCAGCTGGAGGTCAGCGACCCTGGGCACATGCCCTGCGTGCCCTGTTGTTGATGATTAGGCCAACTACAAGGTTTAGATTTGAGTGACTATCAGTGACTGACATACCAAGTGGAAAAAAACAAATGTGGAAGTTGCACCTTGTTTATTCTACCTTTCTAACACTCAACAGTAAATTGAGTACCCCCCCCAAAAAAAAGAAGAAAAAAAAGCGGTAGTCTGCCTATAGGCAGAGGCGCGCCTTTGGTATTGAGGGCCAAACGTCAAGGTAAAATGCACGAATGAGAATTTGAATTTATCTGTGGGAAAACAGTGCCCTCTTGTGTGTAAAATTACATCTACACAAAGGAGGAGGCCATGGTTAGACTCAGTGAGACCATTGTGCACTAGTGCATTTGCCTAATAGCCTACGCTATGGCAGATACACTGTTAGTTTGGTGCTGCTACTGAAACTGCTACTTCTTGCACATTTCGCACAGTTCATAATTTCTCAATAGGCGCTTATTGAGCGCCGTGCGCTACTCACGTTACCACGCAACAACCATCCATGGTCATGCAGGACCGCGCGCGTTGCGTAATGGGAGAATCTCGGTGATGCTGATTCAGAGGAGTAGAGGCGTATAACGGGGAGAATGGAGAATGGTGCAACGACAACCGACACATATGTCATTACCACGACCTCGCACAAGGACTGATGCACCTCTCAAATGCCTCGCGCACCGAGGCCATACAACGACGTCAGAAGATCAGGTCTGGATACAATGTTTTGCTCTTTGTTGAATTGATGTAGATGATCTTGCGGAAATAAAGCACATTCAAGGCATTGGCACTTTGTCAATAATACTGCTGAATACAAGGTCGCTCGCTTTGCTATGATAACATGGGAGAGCAACACCACTTCGATGGCTGTTTCTAGAGAATAAAGCAATCTGGAATAGATCACGGTGTCACTCCACAACACAGTTATTGGCAATGATGCCAGATGACGTCAAGAGCTTGAACATGACAATTAGTATATTTTACATCTATATAACAAGAATAATGAATAATTTAGAAATAATCATCATAATGCAGACTTACGTCAGGATTTCAGTCGCTCACAACGGGAGGTGTAGTCTTTTACAAGCATCTAGTCGGGTCCCTTTGCGTAGGCTTTCCCGACTGTAAACGACATTTCCCAAAGTGCCATTCGCGCACTTACCATGCAGTGGAACGTTGTATGGCAGCTGATTGACTGATATTGATCCAATAGGTGATTCCTGAAATATGTTTTAGGGGCGGAGTAAAGGTACACAACCTGTACATTGGGCCAAGGGCGCAGGGCAATGGTGAATGTTGATGCTTGGAAAACGTCATGCCTAGAATTAGAACTCTGTATGGGCTGTGCGCGCCGCCTGCCGCTCGGATGGTAGCCCTGCCTACCCGTTGAGCGAGCGCCGAAACTGCAGTGCGGAGAAAATGTAACAGTAGGAGGAGAATGATAGTAGAGCTTATGGGCCTGGGGACTGCTGTTAGTTGCGATGGAGGAGAGGTTGTGTCTTATGGAATTATATCTAAGGAAAGCCTATTGGAAACAGAACGGGTCCCACCCTGTGTTTGTAGCAGTAAGGTGAGAGCGCAAATTACAAGTAATTCATAGGCCCAACATTAGACAGTGCAGTGGCCTACTAAAATGTTACACCCTTTTCGTAATTCTAAATATATATGTAGCTGTAAAATGTAGCCTAGTTACATACTTGAAAATGATTATGTTATCACGGGATTTTCTTAGTAGCCTACTATGATAATGGCTATTGAGTATTGCAATTGACCAGTCTCTTTTTTTGTCGATGGGGTTCGTTATAGAATTGGAAGAATATAAAGACATGTTTTAAATATAGGCCTACTAAAAGTGTTTCGCCAACATTGGGTGTGTGGTATTGGAGTCGTTCTTTCCAAAGTCCCCAATGCAGGTGTACTTTACTTTAATCAACCAAGTGTAAATTGACATTATTGAACCTCGAGGTAATTGCATGACAGAGTTAATTCACTTGAACATTGCTTTATTACTTTGCACTGTTGCATTGAGTGTACCTTCAGCACATTAACTGTCTAGGGCTGTGTGAAGCTTCCACACTGGTGTAAGGCTCAGGATGTAATCTCCTGCATCTGCGTTTGATTTCAGAATGCTTTGAGCCCAGCCATTCTAATACAGGTAACTGCCAAAATAAAGGAAACACGAGTAAATTAGGGATATAAGTTATATTTAAAGCAGGTGCTTCGACACAGGTGTGGTTACTGAGTTAATTAAGCAATTAACATCCTATCATGCTTAGGGTCATGTATAAAAATGCCCAGTTGCCCATTATTTTGGCTACAATGGCTAGAAGAAGAGATCTCAGTGACTTTGAAAGAGGGGTCTCAAAGGAGCATAAGGGGTTTAAAGGGTGTGTGTGTGTCTCAGTCACCAGATCTCAACCCAACTGAACACTTATGGGAGATTCTGGAGCGGCGTCTGAGACAGTGTTTTCCACCACCATCAACAAAACAACAAATTAGGATTTTCTCGTGGAAGAATGGAGTCACATCCCTCCAATAGAGTTCCAGACATTTGTAGAATCTATGCCAAAGCACATTGAAGCTGTTCTGGTGACTCGTGGGGGCCCAACACCCTATTAAGACACTTTATGTTGGTGTTTCCTTTATTTTGGCAGTTACCTGTAGGTGTGGTGTCTGGCAGGCAGCGCAAGCCTAGAGCAGTGTTTCCCAACTACAGTCCATGAGTACCCCAAACAGCACACATTTTTGTAGTTGCCCTGGACAAACTCACTTGATTCAACTCATTGAGGGCTTGATGATTAGTTGAATCAGGTGTGCTTGTCCGGGGCTACAACAAAAAATTGTATTTGAGGACTGGAGTGGAGAAACACTGGCCTAGAGAATGCCAGCAGGTGTGTTAAGTGAGGGGTGCTGCGGCGCTGTCCTTGGCCAGCACGGTGCTGTAATGAGTGGTGCTGTCCAATGTGCCGAAAAGTCAGCTTCAGTCACACCAATGCCTATGGATTCCGTTTGTAGAGAAATTGCATGCAATCTATCAAATATTTTAGCGCTAACTGTTGCTGTCCCTAGTGCTGAATCTGCGACCAAAACACATTTGTTTTAAACGCGGGTCGCAGTGCTGTCCGTAGTGCTGAATTGTTGTTAAGCGTGGATAGCGGTGCTGTCCATGGCGCAAAATTGTTTACTTATGACCACATAGACACATTTGGGGTTCAGAGGCATTAGCGACATGTCGACAGTTTACCAGGGGCTTGTCCTGCGGTGTGTGGAGGCCGAGGCTAAATCTGCTGCTCTTCCTGACAGATTGGATTGCGTGTTGGCCTTTGTGGCCTCATTGTATTGTCAAGCTTGTACCTTATTTTTTTTTAATGAGTTAGTCAGTTTAGATTATATTTTTTAAAATTCATAATGTAATTGTTGTATACTGTATTTGTGTATGTTGTAGCTTACATTACTGTGTTCTTCTTCACAGGTAAATGGCTGAATCAAGTTGGGAGCTGCTGTGTCTCTGTCTGGCCGGCCAATGCAGTGCGTAGGGACGGCCGCCCAGCCCGACGAAAACATGAACGGAGCGGGGGAGCAGGTGGACATCCTGCCCCCCAACTGCCTGGTAAAGGACCGATGGAAAGTGGTGAGTTTGTCTTTATCTTCAGAGACATTTTGACCATGTAATTGACTCTCAGCTGAGTGACTGGTGAAATAATTAAGTAATTGATTAAAATGAAACACATAATGCCAGAGTTGAGAATCCCTGATTTAGAATGTTCCTTACCCTAATGAGAACTAGCCTGGTCACAGATCTGTTGGTGCTGTCATGCCAAATGCTACGGTCATTGTTAGGCGTGACAGTGACCATAAGAGTTGGCAAAACAACACAAACAGATCTGGGATCAGGCTAGTTAAGAACTAGCATTTTCAAAATGTTCACTTCAAAGAACAGGCAGCAAACAGTAAGAAGCAGGCATCCGCAATCCTCACTTTTCTACTGTGTTTATTCCACCCTTGTCTCTCCTCTGCCACCATTCCCAGCTGAAGAAGATCGGCGGGGGAGGTTTCGGAGAGATCTACGAGGCGTTGGACCTGCTGACCAGGGAGAATGTGGCTCTCAAGGTAGAGTCAGCCCAGCAGCCTAAACAGGTCCTCAAGATGGAGGTGGCCGTCCTCAAGAAACTGCAAGGTAAGGGCCTGTGTGGTTTAGCAGTAACACACACACACACACACACACACACGTTCAGCTGTGTGTCTGTGTGGTTAAGTGGTAACGCCACTAATAGAAGCATGTATTAGAACCCCGAAGGTTGTGGGTTCAATCCCTGCGACCGCCTTTGCCACTTTCTCTCCTCCTGCACCATATATCGCCCTTTGTGATGAAATTCCACTCTCCTGTTATGAAAAACAAACTGCAAGGTAAGGGCAGGGCAGGCAGATACCGGGGGCGGATAGGGTTCACTAAGGACATGATCAATCAATGACAACATCACCTTGTACATGAATAAGCATGGCAAGGTTAATTAAGTTGTCTGGCTATGGTGTGATGTGACGTAACATCTGTCTGTCTAGCCATTTGATTAGTGTGATTGGCAAGGTTGTAGGTGTGGTGATTGTTTGTTCTGTTCTGTGATTTGATGAGTTAGGTAGTCAATCAGTTGACATGTCTGCTGCACTGGGGTTTATACTTCTTTGTGCAAAATTATATTTTGGCATTGAGTGTTTCACATCGTCGATCTCTTAGGCAGTATTTATTTTGGGGAATTTCTGTGTCTGTCAGCTTTGCTTGTTCTGGTCTGTAGTCCCAAAAACAGATACAAAAATGTCACTGCTAGCAGGGAGGATGGCTAATGAGCATTAAACTGTGTGTGTGTGTGTCTGTCTGGCTGGCTGGCTGCTTGTGTTAGTGAGCACCCTTCTTTAAATGGCTTGGGAAATGCCCTGAAAATGTCCTCTGGCTACTATTATTTGAATGCAACTCAACCTGAAAGTATACGGTCGTTGGAAATTACTTGAAGTTAGCATGCCCTAATGTTATTGTATGACTAAATCTAGGGACTCCCTGACTGTTAATATGTGTGTTTGATTCTTGGATAAATGCCTAATTCAGATACCACATTCTAAATATTAGGTCCAAGGAAAGCAATCTGATCCCAATCCTTTTAACAATAACCACATTTCCATCCACAGTTTTTATGTGAGTAATACCATATAAAAAAACTATCGGTAGAGTTGAAAATGCAATGGAAATACATTGACATTTATATTTTTATTCGGTACATGAAAACTTAAGCGAAAAAGTAAATTTTGTATGCACTACGTAATCACGCACGGATTGTTATCCGCAACAAGTCAGTTTGGTGGAAACATACCACTGGTGGGAAAATGCACATTTTCTTTATGCAGATTTTTGAATATTTGCACAATCGACATCGCCAATTGGATGGAACCCTAACTAATGATGCAAAATGTTATGGGGTTATTATAAGGGTTGGTCTAACATGTACATGCATTCGGAAAGTATTCAGACGCCTTGACTTTTTCCACATTTTATTACGTTACAGCCTTATTCTAAAATTAATTAAATTGTTTTTTAACCTCGTCAATCTACACACAATACCCCATAATGTCAAAGCGAAAACAGGTTTTTAGACATTTTTGCAAATGTATTGCAAATAAAAAACAGAAATACCTTATTTACATAAGTATTCAGACCCTTTGCTATGAGACTCGAAATTGAGCTCAGGTGCATCCTGTTTCCATTGATCATCCTTTAGATGTTTCTACAACTTGATTGGAGTCCACCTGTGGTAAATTAAATTGAATGGACATGATTTGGAAAGGCACACACCTGTCTATATAAGGTCCCACAGTTGACAGTGCATGTCAGACCAAAAACCAAGCCATGAGGTGGAAGGAATTGTCCATAGAGCTCCGAGACAGGATTGTGTCAAGGCACAGATCTGGGGAAGGGTACCAAAACATTTCTGCAGCATTGAAGGTCCCCAAGAACACAGTGGCCTCCATTATTCTTAAATGGAAGAAGTTTGGAACCTTCAAGGCTCTTCCTAGATCTGGCCGCCCGGCAAACTGAGCGATCGGGGGAGAAGGGCCTTGGTCAGGGAGGTGACCAAGAACCCGATGGTCACTCTGGCAGAGCTCCAGAGTTGTTCTGTGGAGATGGGAGAACCTTCCAGAAGGACAACTATCTCTGCAGCACTCCATCAATCAGGCCTTTATGGTAGAGTGGCCAGACGGAAGCCACTCCTCAGTAAAAGGCACATGACAGCCCGCTTGGAGTTTGCCAAAAGGCACCTAAAGGTCACTCAGACCATGAGAAACAACATTCTCTGGTCTGATGAAACCAAGATTGAACTCTTTGGTCTGAATGCCAAGTGTCACGTCTGGAGGAAACCTGGCACCATCCCTACGGTGAATCAAGCCTTTATGGTAGAGTGGCCAGATCGAAGCCACTCCTCAGTAAAAGGCACATGACAGCCCGCTTGGAGTTTGCCAAAAGGCACCTAAAGGACTCTCAGACCATGAGAAACAACATTCTTTGGTCTGATGAAACCAAGATTGAACTCTTTGGCCTGAATGCCAAGTGTCACGTCTGGAGGAAACCTGGCACCATCCCTACGGTGAAGCATGGTGGTGGCAGCATCATGCTGTGGGGATGTTTTTCAGTGGCAGGGACTGGGAGACTAGTTAGGATCGAGGGAAAGATGAATGGAGCAAAGTACAGAGAGATCCTTGATGAAAACCTGCTTCAGGACCTCAGACTGGGGCGAAAGTTCGCCTTCCAACAGGACAACGACCGTCAGCACACAGCCAAGACAACGCAGGAGTGTCTTCGGGACAAGTCTCTGAATGTCTTTGAGTGGCCCAACCAGAGCCCAGACTTGAACCCGGTCGAAAATCTCTGGAGAGACCTGAAAATAGCTGTGCAGCGACGCTCCCCATCCAACCTGACAGAGCTTAAGAGGTTCTGCAGAGAAGAATGGGAGAAACTCCCCAAATACAGAAGTGCCAAGCTTATAGCGTCATACCCGAGAAGACTTGAGGCTGTACTCGCTGCCAAAGGTGCTTCAACAAAGTAGTGAGTAAAGGGTCTGAATACTTATGTAAATGTATAATTTTTCATTTTTTTTATTTTTTTAATACATTTGCAAAAATGTCTAACATACTGTTTTTGCTTTGTCATCATTGAGTATTGTGTGTAGATTGATGAGGAGAAATGTTTTTAAAATCCATTTTAGAATAAGGCTGTAACGTAACAAAATGTGGAAAAGTCAAAGGGTCTGAATACTTTCCGAATGCACTGTATGTACAGTGGGGGAAAAAATATTTAGTCAGCCACCAATTGTGCAAGTTCTCCCACTTAAAAAGATGAGAGAGGCCTGTAATTTTCATCATAGGTACACGTCAACTATGACAGACAAATCACATTGTAGGATTTTTTATGAATTTATTTGCAAATTATGGTGGAAAATAAGTATTTGGTCACCTACAAACAAGCAAGATTTCTGGCTCTCACAGACCTGTAACTTCTTCTTTAAGAGGCTCCTCTGTCCTCCACTCGTTACCTGTATTAATGACACCTGTTTGAACTTGTTATCAGTATAAAAGACACCTGTCCACAACCTCAAACAGTCACACTCCAAACTCCACTATGGCCAAGACCAAAGAGCTGTCAAAGGACACCAGAAACAAAATTGTAGACCTGCACCAGGCTGGGAAGACTGAATCTGCAATAGGTAAGCAGCTTGGTTTGAAGAAATCAACTGTGGGAGCAATTATTAGGAAATGGAAGACATACAAGACCACTGATAATCTCCCTCGATCTGGGGCTCCACGCAAGATCTCACCCCGTGGGGTCAAAATGATCACAAGAACGGTGAGCAAAAATCCCAGAACCACACGGGGGGACCTAGTGAATGACCTGCAGAGAGCTGGGACCAAAGTAACAAAGCCTACCATCAGTAACACACTACGCCGCCAGGGACTCAAATCCTGCAGTGCCAGACGTGTCCCCCTGCTTAAGCCAGTACATGTCCAGGCCCGTCTGAAGTTTGCTAGAGTGCATTTGGATGATCCAGAAGAGGATTGGGAGAATGTCATATGGTCAGATGAAACCAAAATATAACTTTTTGGTAAAAACTCAACTCGTCGTGTTTGGAGGACAAAGAATGCTGAGTTGCATCCAAAGAACACCATACCTACTGTGAAGCATGGGGGTGGAAACATCATGCTTTGGGGCTGTTTTTCTGCAAAGGAACCAGGACGACTGATCCGTGTAAAGGAAATAATTAATTGGGCCATGTATCGTGAGATTTTGAGTGAAAACCTCCTTCCATCAGCAAGGGCATTGAAGATGAAACGTGGCTGGGTCTTTCAGCATGACAATAATCCCAAACACACCGCCCGGGCAATGAAGGAGTGGCTTCGTAAGAAGCATTTCAAGGTCCTGGAGTGGCCTAGCCAGTCTCCAGATCTCAACCCCATAGAAAATCTTTGGAGGGAGTTGAAAGTCCGTGTTGCCCAGCGACAGCCCCAAAACATCACTGCTCTAGAGGAGATCTGCATGGAGGAATGGGCCAAAATACCAGCAACAGTGTGTGAAAACCTTGTGAAGACTTACAGAAAACGTTTGACCTGTGTCATTGCCAACAAAGGGTATATAACAAAGTATTGAGAAACTTTTGTTATTAACCAAATACTTATTTTCCACCATAATTAGCAAATAAATTCATAAAAAATCCTACAATGTGATTTTCTGGATTTTGTTTTCTCATTTTGTCTGTCATAGTTGACGTGTACCTATGATGAAAATTACAGGCCTCTCTCATCTTTTTAAGTGGTAGAACTTGCACAATTGGTGGCTGACTAAATACTTTTTTCCCCACTGTATTTGTATGTACTGTATGTGTGTCTTTCGGAGGGGTTGGGTTAAAGAGGAAGTAACATTTTGGTTGGACCTTTTGTGCAATTGACCAATAAAGTAATCTTAATCTTAAACATCCAACTGAATCAGTTGTTTAACTGTGATGGTACAAGTAGATTCATAGATAGCTCATTTTATATTGACTGTATAATAACATTTACACAAACCTCTCAATTCTTTCACAGGAAAAAATCATGTATGTAAATTCATCGGATGTGGAAGGAACGAGAAGTTTAACTATGTGGTCATGCAACTTCAGGTAACCATTTATCAAAACAGTCTGATACAATTGCTTTAGGTAGAGAGAATCCTAGCCAAGGCTACAACTAAGTAGAAAAAAATGAATGAAAAATCTCTCTCCGTCTATCTCCCCGCTCTCCCTCTCTTCATCCCCCCTCTCCCTCCCCCTGTCTTGTCTCAACTCTCCCTACCCTCCCTCTGACCCCTCCCTCTCTCTCCCCCCACCCTCTACCCATCTCCCTCTCTCTCCCTCCACCTTCCCCTTCTTTCCCTCCCCCTTCTCTCCCCCCCAGCAGGGGAGAAACCTAGCGGACCTGAGGAGGAGTCAACCTCGTGGCACCTTCACCATGAGCACCACGCTACGCCTGGGCAAACAGATCCTGGAGTCCATAGAGGCAATCCACTCTGTGGGCTTCCTGCACAGAGACATCAAGCCTGTAGGTGGCCCTCTCTGTAGCACTTTACCTAAAGCCTGCAGGTATAAGGCATTATGATGTGTGGTTATAATGCATTGTAAGACTTATAAACAGATCCTTGAGTAGTCAATAGTAGTCCATCCACTCTGTGAGTTTCCTGCACAGAGACATCAAGCCTGTAGGTGGCACTTTACATGTCAGATAGAAAGGGGTGGGTGATAGAAAGAGAACAGTTGTGTGATAGAGGGGTGAGAGAAAGAAATTGAGAAACCTATCCAACCAAAAACATAGAGACCCAGAAAACCTGAGCCTGCGCCTTCACTATGTTGAATCACAAAACAATACAGAAATACACTACGGAAAAAGAAGGAACAGCACGTCAGAAATCAGCTCAATGTAATTGAAGAATCCATAGACTCTAACCACTTCTGGCAAAATTGGAAAACACTAAATAAACAACAACACAAAGAGTTATCTATTCAAAACTGAGATGTATGGGTAAACCACTTCTCTAATCTTTTTGGCCCTATAACAAAGAATAAACAGCAAAAACATATACATGATCAAATACAAATCTTAGAATCAACTATTAAAGACTACCAGAACCCACTGGATTCTCCAATCACATTGAATGAACTACAGGACAAAATACAAACCCTCCAACCCAAAAAGGCCTGTGGTGTTGATCGTATCCTACATTTTACATTTTAGTCATTTAGCAGACGCTCTTATCCAGAGCGAGTTACAGTTAGTGAGTGCATACATTTTTCATACTCAATGAAATGATAAAATATACAGACCACAAATTCCAATTGGCTATACTTAAACTCTTTAACATCATCCTTAGCTCTGGCATCTTCCCCAATATTTGAAACCAAGGACTGATCACCCCAATCCACAAAAGTGGAGACAAATTTGACCCCAATAACTACCGTGGGATATGCGTCAACAGCAACCTTGGGAAAATCCTCTGCATTATCATTAACAGCAGACTTGTACATTTCCTCAGTGAAAACAATGTACTGAGCAAATGTCAAATAGTTTTTTTTAACCAAATTACCGTACGACAGACCATGTATTCACCCTGCACACCCTAATTGACAAACAAACAAACCAAAACAAAGGCAAAGTCTTCTCATGCTTTGTTGATTTCAAAAAAGCTTTTGGGAAAAACACCAAATTAAGATTCTGCATGAAAAAATATCCTCTGTGTACAATGTAAAACACCAAATAATGCATGCAGAGCAGAATTATCAAAATCCAGAAAAGAGCCATTAAATCCTACAACCACCTAAAATGAAACTATTCCCAAACTTTCCATAACAAAGCCATCACCTACAGAGAGATGAACCTGGGGAAGAGTCCCCTAAGCAAGCTGGTCCTGGGGCTCTGTTCACAAACACAAACAGACCCCACAGAGCCCCAGGACAGCAACACAATTAGACCCAACCAAATAATGAGAAAACAAAAAGATAATTACTTGACACATTGGAAAGAATTAACAAAAAAACTGAGCAAACTAGAATGCTATTTAGCCCTAAACAGAGAGTACAGAGTAGCAGAATACCTGACCACTGTGACTGACCCAAACTTACGGAAAGCTTTGACTACAGTACCAGTTAAAAGTTTGGACACACCTACTCATTCAAGGGTTTTTCTTTATTTTTACTATTTTCTACATTGTAGAATAATAGTGAAGACATCAAAACTATGAAATAACACATATGGAATCATGTGGTAAACAAAAAAGTGTTAAACAAATCAAAATATATCTTATATTTGAGATTCTTCAAATAGCCACCCTTTGCCTTGATGACAGCTTTGCACACTCTTGTCATTCTCTCAACCAGCTTCACCTAGAATGCTTTTCCAACAGTCTTGAATGAGTTCCCACATATGCTGAGCACTTGTTGGCTGCTTTTCCTTCACTCTGCAGTCCGACTCAACCCAAACCATCTCAATTTGGTTGAGGTCGGGGGATTGTGGAGGCCAGACCATCTGATGCGACACTCCATCACTCTCCTTCTTGGTAAAATAGCCCTTACACAGCCGGGAGGTGTGTTGGGTCATTGTCCTGTTGAAAAACAAATGATAGTCCCACTAAACCCAAACCAGATGGGATGGCATATCGCTTCAGAATGCTGTGGTAGCCATGCTGGTTAAGTGTGCCTAGAATTCTAAATAAATCACAGACAGTGTCACCAGCAAAGCACCCCCACACCATAACACCCCCTCCTCCATGCTTTACGGTGGGAACTACACATGCGGAGATCATCCGTTCACCCACACTGCGTCTCACAAAGACATGACGGTTGGAACCAAAAATCTCCAATTTGGACTCCAGACCAAAGGACACATTTCCACCAGTCTAATGTACAGTTGAAGTCAGAAGTTTACATACACTTAGGTTGGAGTCATTAAAACTCGTTTTTCAACCACTCCACAAATTTCTTGTTAACAAACTATAGTTTTGGCAAGTCGGTTGCATGACACAAGTAATTTTTCAAACAATTGTTTACAGACAGATTATTTCACTTATAATTCACTGTATCACAATTCCAGTGGGTCAGAAGTTTACATGCGCTAAGTTGACTGTGCCTTTAAACAGCTTGGAAAATTCCAGAAAATGATGTCATGGCTTTAGAAGCTTCTGATAGGCTAATTGACATCATTTGAGTCAATTGGAGGTGTACCTGTGGATGTATTTCAAGGCCTACCTTCAAACTCAGTGCCTCTTTGCTTGACATCATGGGAAAATCAAAAGAAATCAGCCAAGACCACAGATCATTTTTTTTTGTAGACCTCCACAAGTCTGGTTCATCCTTGGGAGCAATTTCCAAACGGCTGAAGGTACTGCGTTCATCTGTACAAACAATAGTACGCAAGTATAAACACCATGGGACCACGCAGCCGTCATACCGCTCAGGAAGGAGACACTTTCTGTCTCCTAGAGATGAACGTACTTTGGTGCGAAAAGTGCAAATCAATCCCAGAACAACAGCAAAGGACCTTGTGAAGACGCTGGAGGAAACAGGTACAAAAGTATCTATATCCATAGTAAAACAAGTCCTATATCGACATAACCTGAAAGGCTGCTCAGCAAGGAAGAGGCCACTGCTCCAAAACCGCCATAAAAAAGCCAGACTACGGTTTGCAACTGCACATGGGGACAAAGATCGTACTTTTTGGAGAAATGTCCTCTGGTCTGATGAAACAAAAATAGAACTGTTTGGCCATAATCACCATCGTTATGTTTGGAGGAAAAAGGGGGGGCTTACAAGACGAAGAACACCATCCCAACCGTGAAGCACGGGCGTGGCATCATCATGCTGTGGGGGTGCTTTGCTGCAGGAGGGACTGGTGCACTTCACAACATAGATGGCATCATGAGGAAGGAAAATGATGTGGATATATTGAAGCAACATGTCAAGACATCAGTCAGGATGTTAAAGCTTGGTCGCAAATGGTCTTCCAAATGGACAATGACCCCAAGCATACTTCCAAAGTTGTGGCAAAATGGCTTAAGGACAACAAAGTCAAGGTATTGGAGTGGCCATCACAAAGCCCTGACCTCAATCCTATAGAAAATGTGTGGGCAGAACTGAAAAAGTGTGTGCGAGCATGGAGGCTTGCAAACCTGACTCAGTTACACCAGCTCTGTCAGGAGGAACGGGCGAAAATTCACCCAACTTATTGTGGGAAGCTTGTGGAAGGCTACCCGAAATGTTTGACCCAAGTTAAACAATTAAAAGCAATGCTACCAAATACTAATTGAGTGTATGTAAACGTCTGACCCACTGGGAATGTGATGAAAGAAATAAAAGCAGAAAATAAATAATTATCTCTACTATTATTCTGACATTTCACATTCTTAAAATAAAGTGGTGATCCTAACTGACCTAAGACAGGGAATTTTTACTAGGATTAAATGTCAGGAATTGTGAAAAACAGTTTAAATATATTTGGCTAAGGTGTATGTAAACTTCCGACTTCAACTGTACATTGCTCGTGTTTCTTGGCCCAAGCAGGTCTCTTCTTCTTATTGGTGTCCTTTAGTAGTGGTTTCTTTGCAGCAATTCAACCACGAAGGCCAGATTCACACAGTCCCCTCTGAACAGTTGATGTTGAGATGTGTCTGTGACTTGAACTCTGAGAAGCATTTTTGTGGGCTGCAATTTCTGAGGCTGGTAACTCTAATGAACTTATCCTCTAAAGCCGAGGTAACTTTGGGTCTTCCATTCCTGTGGTGGTCCTCATGAGAGCCAGTTTCATCATAGCGCTTGATGGTTTTTGCGACTGCACTTGAAGAAACTTTCAAAGTTCTTGAAATGTTCCATATTGACTGACCTTCATGTCTTAAAGTAATGATGGACTGTTGTTTCTCTTTGCTTATTTGAGCTGTTCTTGCCATAATATGGACTTGGTCTTTTACCAAATAGGGCTATCTTCTGTATACCCCACCTACCTTTTCACAACACAACTGATTGGCTCCAACGCATTAATTCCACAAATTAACTTTTAACAAGGCACACCTATTAATTCAAATGCATTCTAGGTGACTTCCTCATGAAGCTGGTTGAGAGAATGCCAAGAGTATGCAAAGCTGTCATCAAGGCAAAGGGTGGCTATTTGAAGAATCTCAAATGTAAAATATATTTTGATTTGTTTAACACTTTTTTAGTTACTACATTATTCCATATGTGTTATTTCATAGTTTTAATGTCTTCACTATTATTCTACAATGTAAAATAGTAAAAATAAAGAAAAACAATAGAATGAGTAGGTGTGTCCAAACTTTTGACCGGTTGTGTATGTACAGACTCAGTGAGCATAGCCTTGATATTGAGAAATGCCGCCATAGGCAGACCTGGCTCTCAAGACAAGACAGGCTATGTGCATACTGCCCACATGAGGTGGAAACCGAGCTGCACTTCCTAACCTCCTGCCAAATGTATGACCATAATAGAGACACATATTTCCCTGAGATTACACAGATCCACAAAGAATTAGAAAACAAACCCAATTTCTCTATTTGGTGAAATACCACAGTGTGCCATCACAGCAGCATGATTTTTGACTTGTTGCCACAAGAAAAGTGCAACCAGTGAAGAACAAACACCATTGTTTATTTATTTTCCCTTTTGTACTTTAACTATTTGCACATATGACATTTGAAGTGTCTTTATTATTTTGGAACTTTTGTGAGTGTAATGTTTGCTGTTGTTTTTTCCCCAGTCAAACTTTGCCATGGGTCGACTCCCCTCCACCTATAGAAAGTGCTTTATGTTAGACTTTGGCCTAGCTCGCCAGTACACCAACACTACCGGAGAGGTCCGACCGGTAAGTAGCCGTGGAAGGATTTTGTTCATTTCATTTATAATGTTATGTTAATATTTAAACCCATTGAATCATTCTAGCAAGAATATAGGACATGGGGTATACAGTGTGCTATTTTGGTGTTGAGTTAGGAGGGTTAGTGCACACAACCTGGGGGTAGTGGCAATGGGTTTCTCGCACTGGAAATGCTTTGTCCTCAGGGCACTTTGGGTAGGAGAATAGGAAAGGACAGGGCATGTGCCTTTTTGTGATGTGATTATGATATGATATTTAGTTGGCTAGCCTGATACAGGCTGATGTAGAGTTGGCTAGCCTGGAATAGGCTGATGTAGAGTTGGCTAGCCTGGAATAGGTTGATATAGAGTTGGCTAGCCTGATATAGGCTGATGGAGAGTTGGCTAGCCTGATATAGGCTGATATAGAGTTGGCTAGCCTGATATAGGCTGATGGAGAGTTGGCTAGCCTGATATAGGCTGATGGAGAGTTGGCTAGCCTGATATAGGTTGATGGAGAGTTGGCTAGCCTGATATAGGCTGATGGAGAGTTGGCTAGCCTGATATAGAGTTGGCTAGCCTGATACAGGCTGATGGAGAGTTGGCTAGCCTGATATAGGCTGATATAGAGTTGGCTAGCCTGATATAGGCTGATGGAGAGTTGGCTAACCTGATACAGGCTGAAGTAGAGTTGGCTAGCCTGATATAGGCTGATATCAAGTTGGCTAGCCTGATATAGGCTGATGGAGAGTTGGCTAGCCTGATATAGGTTGATGGAGAGTTGGCTAGCCTGATATATGCTGATGGAGAGTTGGCTAGCCTGATATAGAGTTGGCTAGCCTGATACAGGCTGATGGAGAGTTGGCTAGCCTGATATAGGCTGATATAGAGTTGGCTAGCCTGATATAGGCTGATGGAGAGTTGGCTAACCTGATACAGGCTGAAGTAGAGTTGGCTAGCCTGATATAGGCTGATATAAAGTTGGCTAGCCTGATATAGGCTGATGGAGAGTTGGCTAGCCTGATACAGGCTGATGTAGAGTTAGCTAGCCTGATATAATCTGATATAGAGTTGGCTAGCCTGAAATAGGCTGATGGAGAGTTGGCTAGCCTGATATAGGCTGATGGAGAGTTGGCTAGCCTGATACAGGCTGATATAGAGTTGGCTAGCCTGATATAGGTTGATGGAGAGTTGGCTAGCCTGATATAGGTTGATGGAGAGTTGGCTAGCCTGATATAGGCTGATATAGAGTTGGCTAGCCTGATATAGGCTGATGGAGAGTTGGCTAGCCTGATACAGGCTGATGTAGAGTTAGCTAGCCTGATATAGGCTGATATAGAGTTGGCTAGCCTGAAATAGGTTGATGGAGAGTTGGCTAGCCTGATATAGGCTGATATAGAGTTGGCTAGCCTGATATAGGCTGATGGAGAGTTGGCTAGCCTGATACAGGCTGATGTAGAGTTAGCTAGCCTGATATAGGCTGATATAGAGTTGGCTAGCCTGAAATAGGCTGATGGGGAGTTGGCTAGCCTGATATAGGCTGATGGAGAGTTGGCTAGCCTGATACAGGCTGATATAGAGTTGGCTAGCCTGATATAGGTTGATGGAGAGTTGGCTAGCCTGATATAGGTTGATGGAGAGTTGGCTAGCCTGATATAGGCTGATATAGAGTTGGCTAGCCTGATATAGGCTGATGTAGAGTTGGCTAGCCTGATACAGGCTGATGTAGAGTTGGCTAGCCTGATATAGTCTGATGTAGAGTTTGGCTAGCCTGATATAGGCTTATGGAGAGTTGGCTAGCCTGATACAGGTTGATGTAGAGTTGGCTAGTCATGTCAAGTTTATTTGTCATATGCACAGGATACACCTGGTATACAGTACAATGCAATGCTTACTTGCAGGTTCACTCTTGGCAATGCTACATAATAAGAAGAATAACAATGAATAATGAAATAGGCTGATATAGAGTTGGCTAGCCTGATATAGGCTGATGGAGAGGTTGATGTAGAGTTGGCTAGCCTGATATAGGCTGATGGAGAGTTGGCTAGCTTGATATAGGTTGATGGAGTGTTGGCTAGCCTGATATAGGCTGATGGAGAGTTAGCTAGCCTGATATAGTCTGATGGAAAGTTGGCTAGCCTGGGCCACAGTGGAGATTCTTTCTGCTTTTCTTCTTGCTGACAGCCTCCACTCATCGATTAGAAGGGCAGGCCTGTACTGCAAATTTAGAACAGCAACTAGACCATACACACACACACACACACATACACATACACCCACACACTGTTGTAAATTCTAACATGCAGTTTCTAAGGAAATATTCCTGGGACTACCTGCTGGATGGAATGGGTGTTATTATCAAGGTCAAAACTGTCATCCTCCACTCTTGAGCCAAAATGGTGATGCAGAATGTCACAGGAAGATGATACATTTAAACGATGCCTTATGCTTTGTAAATGCATTAGTTCATAGTTTGTTACTGTAAATTACTACAACATTGTTTCATATATTATGTTCACAGAGTGTTGATGTTAAAACTTTTACAGTTGTTATGCTGCAATGTGAGGCTGTCCTTTTTTCACCTGTGTGATTTTATGTTTTGCAGTTTTGCTGTTCCTTTTTGGCCTTTTCTGTTCGAAGCGCATGCTTGTGATCCGTCTCATCAGTAAGGTGCTTGATCCCATTTCAGTTTTTATTATCTCTCCCTGCCTGAGATATTTTCCATATCCTTCCTCATCTCTTTTTAGGTTTTAATTTAAGTACTTTATTTCCATCTATCATTTTCTTTCTAGTTGTCTGTGTGAAATTCTGTTTCAGGTTTCGTGCTGAAAAGATAACTTATCTCATTTTATTTTCCAGCCCAGAACTGTGGCAGGATTTCGGGGCACTGTTCGTTATGCGTCAGTAAATGCTCATAAAAACAAAGTAAGTGTCTTTTTGGGGTGAAAAATGCAATGCACTACAAATAAATTTTGACCTGAGTGTTTTGTTTAACATCAGTTTGTCAGGAAATCAAAAATAGCTGTTGCAGATGTACTTCAGGAATTCTAATATTTCATGAAAATAATAAATTGATTAATTCATTCTTTAACTTCTCAGGAAATGGGTCGCCATGACGATCTATGGTCGCTGTTTTACATGTTGGTAGAGTTTGCAGTCGGTCAGCTACCATGGCGAAAAATAAAAGATAAGGTGAGCTATTGTCTATTGTTGCAGTTTCAGTTATTTCCAATATTTCTTCATCCTGGTCCAGGGGACCAAAGGGGTGCATATTGTAAGTTTTGCCCTAGCACTACACACCTGATTCGACTAATCAACTCATCATCAAATCTTTGTGGAATCGTGTGTAGTGCTACGGCAAAAACAAAAATCCTCCTTTGGGTCCCCAGGAACAGGATTAAGAAACCCTGCAGTAGAGAATGGTTACTGGTGTCTACTGGTGTCTGCTGGGCTCAACTGGTTTCTAATGGTTCCTACTGTATCTTCTGTGTGTCACCAGGAGCAAGTGGGTCAGATTAAGGAGCGCTACGACCACAGAATGCTGCTCAAACACATGCCTTCTGAGTTTCATATTTTCCTGGATCATGTTTTAGGCCTTGACTACTTTACCAAACCAGATTACCAGGTACGTACTGTTCACTCCCTGCAAGTGGATTCACCTTGTTTATCCCCACTGAACCTTGCTTTTCTTGCATTCACTTCAATAGCAGAGTGAACCTGGAAGTGTGGCAATGTGAGACTAACTCCCATACCATACCTGCTCTCTCAATGTTCAGTAATAAAACTACAGTATGTAGAAACTAAACAAAAGTAAATAACTTTTAGTACTTCAAGTAAAGCCTATTATTTTATAGCATTGTATGTTTGATTGAATTCCACCTTTATACCTTACTTTTTACATTTACCCCCTTTTCTCTGTGATCCTCTATGCAGTTGCTGATGTCGGTCTTTGAGAACAGTATGAAGGAACGCATCATCACAGAGAACGAGTCTTTTGATTGGGAGAAGGGAGGGACGGATGGAGTGCCTCTGTCCACCTGCACGTCAACGCCCCCTCAACAGAACACACGACAGACCCCCGCCATGGTCGGGTAAGGGAATCAAAGTTAGCTATTTAGGTTTATTACAAACGCATCAAAATGAAGATGAACAGTTTATCCACTACTTATCAACAAGATTAAACAGCAGAAAGCAGAATGGAATTCAAAGGGGATCACACTTCAAAACATTTAGGAAACATCAATATTAAATATTAAAACATCCAGCTAGCCAAGAGATAGTACAATTCCCATTATGTAGCCTAATTTACATACAAAATCAGGAACAAATAGTCCAATGCTGGGTTGTGGTAATTCATTTAGGATTAGAATGCAACTGTGAGAATTTGTAGCACACTGTTTGCATTTGAAGTGATACAGGATATTTTCAACAACACAAATGTATTTAATCGCCTGGTCATTTTGTAAAAGAGAATGTGTTCTCAATAACTTACCTGGTTAAATAAAGGCAATCAATAAATACATAGTACAAATATCAGTGTATGTTCTGTGCTTTCCCAGGGTGGTGAACGTGACTCTGATTCCTGGGGAGCTGCCGAGGGAGAACACAGATGACGTTCTACAAGATGACCACCTGAGTGACCGGGAGAATGCTCCACCTGCAGTACCTAGCAGGCCTTGCGAGGGGACACTACCCAAGGCGGAAGGCGAGGCATGGAACGACACCGACTTCAACCGCAACCAACTTAGGATGAGCATCAGCAAGGTATAGGAGGGACCATCTAATACGTCCTCTGTGTATCTCACTTTGGTGATGGCAGCACTGTAAAACATGGTCTTACATTCTTTAAATATATTCAAACATAAAACGTTGGAAATAAATTGTTGGTTTTCAATTACCATCTATTACGTTCAGAGGATATAGACATACAGTGGGGGAAAAAAGTATTTAGTCAGCCACCAATTGTGCAAGTTCTCCCACTTAAAAAGATGAGAGAGGCCTGTCATTTTCATCATAGGTACACGTCAACTATGACAGACAAAAATGAGAAAAGAAAATCCAGAAAATCACATTGTAGGATTTTTTATGAATTTATTTGCAAATTATGGTGGAAAATAAGTATTTGGTCACCTACAAACAAGCAAGATTTCTGGCTCTCACAGACCTGTAACTTCTTCTTTAAGAGGCTCCTCTGTCCTCCACTCGTTACCTGTATTAATGGCACCTGTTTGAACTTGTTATCAGTATAAAAGACACCTGTCCACAACCTCAAACAGTCACACTCCAAACTCCACTATGGCCAAGACCAAAGAGCTGTCAAAGGACACCAGAAACAAAATTGTAGACCTGCACCAGGCTGGGAAGACTGAATCTGCAATAGGTAAGCAGCTTGGTTTGAAGAAATCAACTGTGGGAGCAATTATTAGGAAATGGAAGACATACAAGACCACTGATAATCTCCCTCGATCTGGGGCTCCACGCAAGATCTCACCCCGTGGGGTCAAAATGATCACAAGAATGGTGAGCAAAAATCCCAGAACCACACAGGGGGACCTAGTGAATGACCTGCAGAGAGCTGGGACCAAAGTAACAAAGCCTACCATCAGTAACACACTACGCTGCCAGGGACTCAAATCCTGCAGTGCCAGACGTGTCCCCCTGCTTAAGCCAGTACATGTCCAGGCCCGTCTGAAGTTTGCTAGAGTGCATTTGGATGATCCAGAAGAGGATTGGGAGAATGTCATATGGTCAGATGAAACCAAAATAGAACTTTTTGGTAAAAACTCAACTCGTCGTGTTTGGAGGACAAAGAATGCTGAGTTGCATCCAAAGAACACCATACCTACTGTGAAGCATGGGGGTGGAAACATCATGCTTTGGGGCTGTTTTTCTGCAAAGGGACCAGGACGACTGATCCGTGTAAAGGAAAGAATGAATGGGGCCATGTATCGTGAGATTTTGAGTGAAAACCTCCTTCCATCAGCAAGGGCATTGAAGATGAAACGTGGCTGGGTCTTTCAGCATGACAATGATCCCAAACACACCGCCCGGGCAACGAAGGAGTGGCTTCGTAAGAAGCATTTCAAGGTCCTGGAGTGGCTTAGCCAGTCTCCAGATCTCAACCCCATAGAAAATCTTTGGAGGGAGTTGAAAGTCCGTGTTGCCCAGCGACAGCCCCAAAACATCACTGCTCTAGAGGAGATCTGCATGGAGGAATGGGCCAAAATACCAGCAACAGTGTGTGAAAACTTTGTGAAGAATTACAGAAAACATGTGACCTGTGTCATTGCCAACAAAGGGTATATAACAAAGTATTGAGAAACTTTTGTTATTGACCAAATACTTATTTTCCACCATAATTTGCAAATAAATTCATAAAAAATCCTACAATGTGATTTTCTGGAGAGAAAAAAATCTCATTTTGTCTGTCATAGTTGATGTGTACCTATGATGAAAATTACAGGCCTCTCTCATCTTTTTAAGTGGGAGAACTTGCACAATTGGTGGCTGACTAAATACTTTTTTTCCCCACTGTACCTGGTTGTAGATAGAGCAGGAGATATATTTCAGGTACTGTTTACCATGAATTTACAGTGCTCAAACATGGTAAAGTAAATAGTAGCTCATTTACAGTACAATTCAAGCTGCTATATACCTGTAATACTTATTTGAAATTAGTCAACACAATAGGTCTAACTCTTGACAGTGGTTTCTAACAGTGGTAACCCTAGAAACCCTCATTCCCCCAGGGGCAGTTGGCTGCGGAGGAGGAGCCTACTAGAGGGGTGTGTCCTGAGGCCCCTGTGGGTGGAGCTCCCACAGAAATGACTGGTGCTCAGGTCTGCGCTCTGCGGTACCGGAGGATCAACAGCCCAGAGTCAGACCGTCTGTCCGCCGCAGACGGGAGACCAGACGTCTACGACAAACGAGGGTGAGGGCTCTATACAGTGCAGACAAGTTAATACACTGTTGTGCAGATGTATACTTTATGTACACAACACATGCATGAAATAGATTTTATAAAGCTATTTTTGCATCAGCACCAGCCTAAAACCCCAAAGAGCAAGCAATGCAGAGGCAGAAACACAGTGGCTAGGAAAAACTCCCTAGAAAGCAGGAACCTAGGAAGAAACCTAGAGAGGAACCAGGCACAGAGGGGTGGCCAGTCCTCTTCTTGCTGTACCGGGTGGAGATTTAAGAGTACATGTGGCCATTAAGGCCATACATTCAAACGTAGATGACCAGAAGTGTCAGATAGTAACCATGATGGCTATAGAGTAGCCATGTTCAACAGGCGGACCGTGGTCAGGATCCCAGAACGGGGTCAATACGGACCGCAGGTCCCTACACAGAAAGAAAGGAAGAGAGATAGAGCGGGATTAATGGGAGCATGCGTTAGATCACAGTACACCAGATTGCAGCATAACTACTGGGGACTGAGACATGTGGGTTGGGAGACACTGTGGCCCCGTCCAACAAGCAAGGAGTTAACCCCACCCACACTGTCAAAGCTCAGCCCCACACCACTTAACACTAGAACTGCCTGACCTTTCAGCCTATAAGTACCCACTAGAGAACGTTGCCGGGCTTCCTCTTTAGCATATGAATCAGATGCATATAAACCCGCAAGATGCAGCAAACATAAGCACCAACGCTTGATAAATAGTGCATAAACTATTATAAAGGATTAATTGCATGAAGAAATATTTGTGGAAATACAGTTCATTCGGAAAGTATTCAGACCCCTTGACTTTTTCCACATTTTGTTACGTTACAGCTTTATTCTAAAATTGATTAAATTGTTTTTATCCCTCATCAATCTACACACAATAGCCCATAATGACAAAGCAAAAACAGGTAAAATAAAATAAAAATACTGAAATTTTACATTTACATAAGTATTCAGACCATTTACTCAGTACTTTGTTGAAGCAACTATGGCAGTGATTACAGCCTCGAGTCTTCTTGGGTATGACACTACAAGCTTGGCACATCTGTATTTGGGGAGTTTCTCCCATTCTTCTCTGCAGATCCTCTCTGTCAGGTTCGATCGGGTTCAAGTCCGGGCTCTGGCTGGGCCACTCAAGGACATTCAGAGACTTGTCCCGAAGCCACTCCTGCGTTGTCTTGGCTGTGTGCTTAGGGTCGTTGTCCTGTTGGAAGGTGAACCTTCACCCTAGTCTGAGGTCCTGAGCGATCTGGAGCAGGTTTTCCTCAAGGATCTCTCTGTACTTTGCTCCGTTCATCTTTCCCTCGATCCTAACTAGTCTCCCAGTCTCTGCCGCTGAAAAACTTCCCCACAGCATGATGCTGCCACCACCATGCGTCACAGTAGGGATGGTGCCTGGTTTCTTTCAGACGTGACGCTTGGCATTCAATATTGGTTTCATCAGACCAGAGAATCTTGTTTCTCATGGTCTGACAGTTCTTTAGATGCCTTTTGGCAAACTCCAAGCGGGCTGTCATGTGCCTTTTACTGAGGAGTGGCTTCCGTCTGGCCACTCTACCATAAAGTGCTGCAGAGATGGTTGTCCTTCTGGAATGTTATCCCATCTCCACAGAGGAACTCTGGAGCTCTGTCAGAGTGACCATCGGATTCTTGGTCACCTCCCTGACCAAGGCCCTTCTCCCCCAATTGCTCAGTTTGACCAGGCAGCCAGCTCTAGGAAGAGTCTTGGTGGTTCCAAACTTCTTCCATTTAAGAATGATGGAGGACTCTGTGTTCTTGGGGACCTTCAATGCTGCAGACATTTTTTGGTACCCTTCCCCAGTTCTGTGCCTCGACACAATCCTGTCTCGGAGCTCAACAGACAATTCCTTCGACCTCATGGCTTGGTTTTTGCTCTGACATTCACTGTCAACTGTGGGACCTTATATAGTGTGTGTGCCTTTCCAAATCATGTCCAATCAATTGAATATACCACAGGTGGACTCCAATCAAGTTATAGAAATATCTCTCATTTTATTATGTTACTAGTTTTTGCTTAGTAGCCAGAGCAATGGTGTCACGCAAGTGGTCATGTGCTGAATGCATGGACAACATGGATATTCTTGGAAAAAGTTAAATTAAGAAATAGAGCTTCACCTCTTCAATTATGAGAGTTATTTGACAAAGGTAAGTGTAATAGAAACTGCAGAATATGCTCTTTCAGATACTATATAGAAATCACAATGTTATACCTGCATGTGGTTGAAGTCGGTGTCCTTCCACGCCTCGCCTTCCGCCTTGGGTAGTGTCCCTCCCACGGGGGGCCAGTATGAAAAATGTATGCACTCACTAACTGTAAGTCGCTCTGGATAAGAGCGTCTGCTAAATGACTCAAATGTAAAATGTAAATGAGGAGGATTTGATAAAGTGATGCTCCTTTCCATGCATCTGTAAATTACAAAATGCACCCATCTCTTCATGTACAATTTGACTGATAGGCCTAATATTGTCACTCATCAGATTATTGTCAATTTAATCTTGTCTATAGGCTAACTCGTATTATGTGTGAAATTAGTTTAGGTGTAGTTTCGATGGGCCGGCTGTGCAGGCTGACTGGCATCGTTTGTTTCCCGCTCATCAAGTTGGAAAGAGTCAAGGATATGTTTTGCATTATTCTGAAGGCCTACTGCAACACATAGAATGTTTTCATTTCCCTTACAATAAATTTGAATAGGCATAGAGTTACAGTAAATAAAACAATCCTGTAGTAGCTTATTTTTATAAAGTAAAACGTAAAAAATAATGGTATCAACCCGCAAGGCGCGCGGTCAAATTATTAACATGAGCGCCAACACTTTTACTGATACATATTACTGATAAATAGGCATAACACAAACTCATCATTACAATATTGTCTTTCTAAATTTAATCAACCTCTTCACCCTCCTTATCATTCAGTTAGGCCTAATTTAAATTCAATTGTGAAATAAGGTGCACAAGTATCGGCCATTCATCCATTTGTCATTCATTCAGTGAGGAGAGAGAGAGTCGCATTAGCGCCTGGCTGGGTGCCACCGTCCTACAGCACATTGTCTTGGCGGGTTAAATTAGGAATAGGTGTGAAAAAAAACAGGTAAAAATGCTCTAAATACTTTTCTGTTTGTGATTTCAAAATTCTGACAATTGAGCAGTGTAAAAATACAAACATTTAGGAAAAGTCAGGGAAGGAGCAGGACATAGCTTTTTTTTGGGCTGATTCTTTTATTTATTTACACACATTGAAAACGCATTAAATCACAACACACAGTCAAATGTACAATTTTGGACAATGATTCTTTGTCTCCCCACCAGGTCTCGTATGGACATCCTGGGATCCCCTTCCCGCTACGTGCACTCCTCCCAGCCGGCCCAGATGCACTCCCTGGAGGAAGGAGGTGGGGACCGGCAGGGTGGCGGTGGGAGACCAGGCCAGGAGGTCTCCGTAGCCTCCGCGGCCGACCCCGAGGCCCACAGTAACGCCTTCATCCGGTCTGTACCACTTGCAGAGGAGGAAGACTTTGACAGCAAGGAGTGGGTGATCATTGACAAGGAGACTGAGCTCCAGGACTTCCTGGGTCTCCTGGGCCCGGGGGCCGAGCCTACCACCTCGGGTCCCACCACCGACGAGGAGGCCGAGGAGCTGAGGCCCCTGGAGGAACTGGAGGAGCGGAGGAGGTTACGGGGAGCTGGAGGTGGAGAGGTGGTGGTGAGGCCTAAGATGCGAGCAGGAGGCATAGGGGCACTTCCGGATGGGGAGGGGTCTAATGGGGCTAGTCCTGGACACTCTGGTTATCACACTCTGCCTCATAGCCATGGACACAGACCACGGCCACAGTCGGAGCACTTTGGAGCTCACGGACAGGTAAGAGCAAGGGACTGCGGGGTAGAGAATTGGTGTGTGTCTTGGTGTGTGAGTGTGTTTATCTGGGTTGGGGTCCATTTGAACTGAATTGAAATTCTAATTAAATTTAAATGTACTAGGCCACCTGTCTGTCTTCGTCTGCATCTGTGTTTGTCTTTCTGCGGGTATACAGTACCAGTCAAAAGTTTGGACACACCTATTCATTCCAGGGTTTTTCTTTACATTGTAGAATAATAGTGAAGACATCTAAACTATGAAATAACACATATGGAATCATGTAGTAACCCAAAAAGTGTTAAACAAATCAAAATATATTTTATATTTGAGATTCTTCAAAGTAGCCACCCTTTGCCTTGATGACAACTTGGCACACTCTTGGCATTCTCTCAACCAGCTTCATGAGGTAGTCACCCGGAATGCATTTGAATTAACAGGTGTGCCTTGTTAAAAGTTAATTTGTGGAATTCCTTTCCTTCTTAATGCATTTAAGCCAATCAGTTGTGTTGTGACAAGGTAGGGGTGGTAAACAGAAGATAGCCCTATTTGGTAAAAGACCAAGTCCATATTATGGTAAGAACAGCTCAAATAAGCAAAGCGAAACGACAGTCCATCATTACTTTAAGACATGAAGGTCAGTCAATACGGAACATTTCAAGAACAATACGGAACACTTCAAGTGCAGTCGCAAAAACCAGCACTATGATGAAACTGGCTCTCATGAGGACCGCCACAGGAAAGGAAGACCCAGAGTTACCTCTGCTGCAGAGGATGTTAATTAGAGTTAACTGCACCTCAGATTGCAGCCCAAATAAATGCTTCACAGAGTTCAAGTAACAGACACATCTCAGCATCAATTGTTCAGTGGAGACTGCGTGAATCAGGCCTTCATGGTCGAATTGCTGCAAAGAAACCACTACTAAAGGACACCAATAAGAAGAAGAGACTTGCTTGGGCCAAGAAACACGAGCAATGGACATTAGACCGGTGGAAATCTGTCCTTTGGTCTGATGAGTCCAAATTTGAGATTTTTGGTCCCAACAGCCGTGTCTTTGTGAGACAGAGTAGGTGAGTGGATGATCTCTGCATGTGTGGTCCCACCGTGAAGCATGGAGGAGGAGGTGTGATGGGGTGCTTTGCTGGTGACACTGTCTGTGATTTATTTAGAATTCAAGGCAAACTTAACCAGCATGGCTACCACAGCATCTGGTTTGCGCTTAGTGGGACTATCATTTGTTTTTCAACAGGACAATGACCCAACACACCTGTAAGGGCTATTTGACCAAGAAGGAGAGTGATGGAGTGCTGCATCAGATGACCTGGCCTCCACAATCACCCGACCTCAACCCAATTGAGATGGTTTGGGATGAGTTGGTGTGATGAGGTTTGAATGAAGGAGTCAGGCGCAGGAGGTAAAACACCAAAGGCCAGAGTTTATTCCGTTCATATAAATAAAACGTACCCAGCGTCAAAACGAAACTAACAAGGGAAAATAATCCACCTTGACAAAAACACATGGAAGAGTAGCTCAACCGAGCTACTCGCTCTCACAATAAACAATCACTCACAAAGACAAGGGGAACAGAGGGAACACTTATACACATACTAATTAGGGGAATGAGCACCAGGTGTGTGTGTGTGATTGACAAGACAAGACATGACAAGTGGAGTGATGAGAATGGGATCGGCAGTAGCTAGTAAGCCGGTGACAACGAACGCCGAAACCTGCCCAAACAAGGAGGGGAGGCAGCGTCGGCGGAAGTCGTGACAGTACCCCCCCCTTGACGCGCGGCTCCAGCAGTGCGCCGACCCCAGCCTCAGGGACGGCCAAGAGGACACGGAGCAGGGCGAGTCGGATGGCGACGGTGGAAATCCCTCAACAGGGAGGGATCGAGGATGTCCCTCCTTGGGACCCAGCACCGTTCCTCTGGACCGTACCCCTCCCACTCCACGAGATACTGAAGGCCCCCCACCCGACGCCTCGAATCCAGTATGGAACGGACCGAGTACGCCGGGGCCCTCTCGATGTCCAGAGGAGGTGGAGGAACCTCCCGCACCTCAGACTCCTGGAGCGGACCAGCTACCACCGGCCTGAGGAGAGACACATGAAACGAGGGGTTAATACGGTAATCAGGGGGGAGTAACAACCTGTATGTAACCTCGTTTATCCTCCTCAGGACTTTAAACGGCCCCACAAACCACGGGCTCAGCTTCCAGCAGGGAAGGCGAAGGGGTAGATTCCAGGTCGAGAGCCAGACCTGATCCCCCGGTATGAAAACCGGGGCCTCCCTGCGGTGGCGGTCAGCATTCGCCTTCTGATGACGCACGGCACGCTGGAGGCGAACGTGGGCAGCGTCCCATGTCTCCTCCGTGCGCCGAAACCAGTCATCCACCGCAGGAGCCTCGGTCTGGCTCTGGTGCCACGGTGCCAGGACCGGTTGTTAACCCAAAACACATTGGAAAGGTGTTAGGTTAGTGGAGGAGTGGCAGAGAGAGTTCTGAGCATATTCTGCCCATGGCAGGAACACTGACCACTCCCCCTGCCGGTCCTGACAGTAGGTCCGCAGGAACCTACCCACATCTTCATTCACCCTTTCCACCTGCCCATTACTCTCGGGGTGAAATCCAGAGGTCAGGTTGACCGAGACCCCCATACGTTCCATGAACGCCTTCCAGACTCTAGACGTGAACTGGGGACCTCGGTCGGACACTATATCCTCTGGTACCCTGTAGTGCCAGAAGATGTGAGTAAACAGAGCCTCCGCAGTTTGTAGGGCCGTGGGGAGACCGGGCAGAGGAAGGAGGCGGCAGGACTTCGAAAAGCGATCCACAACGACCAGGATAGTGGTGTAACCTTGGAAGAGGGGAAGATCAGTAAGAAAATCAATACTAAGGTGAGACCATGGTCGTTGTGGAACTGGTAAAGGTTGTAGCTTACCCGCTGGGAGGTGCCTAGGTGCCTTACTCTGGGCGCACAGTGAGCAGGAGGAAACATACACCCTCACGTCCTTAGCCAAGGTAGGCCACCAGTACTTCTCGGTTAGGCAGCGCATTGTACGACCGATACCTGGATGACCAGAGGAGGGTGACATGTGTGCCCAGTAGATCAGACGATCACGAATAAACGCAGGTATGTACTGCAGCCCAGCTGGACACTGCGGTGGAGATGGATCTGTGCGTAATGCCTGCGCTATATCCGCGTCCATCACCCATACTACCGGCGCCACAATGCATGAGGCCGGGAGTATGGGGGTGTTATCTCTGGGCCTCTCCTCTGTGTCATACAGCCAAGACAGTGCGTCTACCTTCACGTTCTTCGTACCCAGAATGTATGAGAGTGTGAAATCAAACCGGGTGAAGAAGAGGGCCCACCTGGCCTGGCGAGGATTCAGCCTCCTCGCTGCCCGAATGTACTCCAGGTTACGGTGGTCTGTCCAGATGAGGAAAGGGTGTTTCGCCCCTTCGAGCCAATGCCTCCACACCGTCAAAGCTCGGACAACAGCCAGCAGCTCCCGATCACCAACGCCGTAGTTCTACTCTTCCGAGCTGAGCTTCTTCGAAAAGAAGGCACAGGGGCGGAGCTTGGGTGGCGTGCCTGAGCGTTGGGATAAGACAGCGCCTATCCCTACCTCAGACGCATCCACCTCCACTACGAACGGTAGTGATGGATCGGGGTGGGCCAGTACCGGGGCTGAGGTGAACAGACCCCGCAATCTACTGAAAGCCAAATCAGCCTCAGCAGACCAGCGGAGCCAGGACGGCCCACCCTTCAACAAGGAGGTAATGGGAGCTGCGACCTTGCCAAAGCCCCGAATAAACCTCCGATAGTAGTTGGCAAAGCCAAGGAAGCGCTGCACCTCCTTCACCGTGGTTGGAGTCGGCCAATTACGCACGGCAGAAATGCGATCTCCCTCCATCTCCACACCTGTGGTAGTAATGTGGTATCCGAGGAAGGAGATTGACTGCTGGAAAAACTCACACTTCTCTGCCTTGGCATAAAGATCATTTTCCAGCAGTCGGACCAGTACCTTGCGAACCAGGGACACATGCTCGGCGCGCGTAGCGGAATACACCAGGATGTCATCGATGTAGACCACCACCCCGCAACCAAGCATGTCCCGAAACACTTCGTTCACAAAGGACTGGAAAACGGATGGAGCATTCAACAAACCGTAGGGCATCACCAGGTATTCATAATGCCCCGAAGTTTTGCTGAATGCTGTTTTCCACTCATCCCCTTCCCGAATACGCACCAGGTTGTAGGCACTCCTGAGGTCTAATTTGGTGAAAAAAAACGGGCCCCATGCATTGACTCAATCCCTGAAGGAATGGGGGGAAGAGGATAACTAAATCGTACCATCACCTTATTCAGTGGTCAATAATCAATGCACGGGCGTAAACCGCCATCTTTCTTTTTCACAAAGAAGAAACTCGAGGAAGCAGGTGAAGCGGAGGGACGTATATACCCCTGGCAAAGGGACTCGGTGCCGTATGTTTCCATAGCCTCCGTTTCAGCCTGCGACAGGGGATACACATGACTCCTGGGAGGTACAGCGTCTACCCGAAGGTTTATCGTGCAATCCCCCTCCCGATGAGGTGGTAATTTAGTCGCTTGCGTCTTGGAAAACGCGAGTGCCAGATCATGGTATTCGGGGGGAATGCGCACAGTGGGGGTACCGTCTGGACTTTCCACCGTGGTCGCACCAACGGAAACACCTAGACACCTACCCGGACACTCACGCGACCACTCCGTAAGAACCCTCTGCGGCCATGAAAAATTGGGTTGTGAAGGGCTAACCACGGAATACCTAAGACTACAGGGTAAGCAGGAGACTCAATAATCAAGAAAGTGATCTGCTCAAAATGTGTCTCCTGTGTAATCATGGTGACTGGTACAGTAACCTCCTTAACCAACCCGGACCCTAATGGTCGACTATCAAGTGCTCTGATGGGGAGTGGAATGGATAGGGGAACCAATGAAATGCCTTGATGGCGTGCAAATGCCCTGTCCATAAAGTTCCCAGCTGCGTCTGAATCGACTAGCGCCTTACACTGGGAAACTACCAGGTGATCGGGAAAGGAGATCGATAAGGTACAGTGTGCCGCAAAGGGCTCTGAACAAGTTTGGGTGTTCGTTACCTGGGGTGATGCGTGAGTACTCTGCCTACCGCCTCCAGCCCCAAAGGAACGTTGACTGAGACATGAGGTGGATTGTCTCTTCGTGCCACCAGAGTTCTCTCGACCGGCGGATCCCCCCAGCACCATCTGCTCGGGGTCAGAGTCGTCCTGAGTGGGAACGGGCAGACCCCTACCAGGACGTCCTCTGGCTGCTAGCAGATTGTCCAGCCGGATGGCCATGTCCACCAGTTGGGAGAACGATAGCATGGCATCATGGCAGGCTAGCTCCCGTCGGACGTCCTCCCTTAGGTGGCACCGTAAATGGTTGATCAGGGCCCGCTCGTTCCACCCGGACCCCGCAGCCAGCGTCCGGAACTCAAGCGCGTAGTCCTGTGCGGTCCTCGTCCCCTGCCTCAGATGGACCAGTCGTTCGCCCGAAAACGGCCCGAAAGAGGCGAGCAAACTCCCCGGGATATCTGGATCCCTCCAGGGGCTGGGGTGTAGGTGGCTGGATCCGGTTGACCAGCTGGTCTCGATAGATCGGGTCCTCTCCTCTCCAGGCGTTCTACTACCTGAAGAACCCGATCCATCGCTTACCCCAAGCTGGCCAGCATCGAGGAATGCTCCTGGACCCTTGCCACAACTCCTGGCATGCGGTCTTCTCCTGCTGACTCCATTCAGCAGAGTGAGTGATTCTGAGATTAGGTGTGAATGAAGGAGTCAGGCGCAGGAGGTAAAACATAGAAGTCCAGAGTTTATTCCGTTCACATAAATAAAACGCACCCAGCGTCAAAACGAAACTAACAAGGGAAAATAATCCACCTTTGCAAAACCACATAGAAGAGTAGCTCAACCGAGCTACTCGCTCTCAAAATAAACAATCACTCACAAAGACAAGGGGAACAGAGGGAACACTTATACACATACTAATTTGCTCATGTAAGTTGCTCTGGATAAGAGCGTCTGCTAAATGACTAAAATGTAAATGTAATTAGGGGAATGAGCACCAGGTGTGTGTGATTGACAAGACAAGACATGACAAGTGGAGTAATTAGAATGGGATCGGCAGAAGCTAGTAAGCCGGTGACGACGAACGCCGAAACCTGCCCGAACAAGGAGGGGAGGCAGCCTCGGCGGAAGTCGTGACAGTTGGACCGCAGAGTGAAGGAAAAGCAACCAACAAGTGCTCAGCATATGTGGGAACTCCTTCAAGACTGTTGGAAAATCATTCCAGGTGAAGCTGGTTGAGAGAATGTCAAGAGTGTGCAAAGTTGTCATCAAGGCAAAGGGTGGCTACTTTGAAGAATCTAAAATCTAAAATATACTTTCATTTGTTAAACACTTTTTGGGTCACTACATGATTCCATATGTGTTATTTCGTAGTTTTGATGTCTTCACTATTATTCTACAATGTAAAAAATAGTAAAAATAAAGAAAAACCCTTGAATGAGTTCGTGTGTCCAAATTTTTGACTGGTACTGTATGTCTATGTTATCTTCGGCCGTGGGCCATTTCCTGTTATTTCCTGTGTCGACAATGTAACTGGACACAATTTGCATGAATGGTATACTTATTCTTAATCTTCTCAGCCATTGGTAGTTACTTTTTGAAGGTGAAGTTATGTACACCCAGTGTTAATTTGTCCAATTACTGTGCATAGCTTACTGTATTTTTGCTTAATCTATCCACTGACTAAAGCCTATAATTACCAAGCTGTCGTAAAGTCAATGGATAATGTTTTATTTAGACCGGTGGTATTGTATTTAATAAGTCATCCAGTGAGTGTAAGAGGACTGCAGATTCCTATCTCCTATGAAGATTGAATTCCCTCCATCCGGGATACACAGCTGTGCAGCTGTTCATGAAGCACAGCAGTGTGGAGGAACAGTTACAGTGCATTCGGAAAGTATTCAGACCCCTTGACTTTTTCCACATATTGTTACGTTACAGCCTTATTCTAAAATGGATTCAATATTTTATTTTTTTCATCAATCTACATACAATACCCCATAAGGACGAAGCAAAAACTGGTTTTTGTAAATATCTGTAAATGTATAAAAAATAAAAAACATAAATACCTTAGTATTCAGACCCTTTGCTATGAGACTCGAAATTGAGCTCAGGTGCATCCTGTTTCCATTGATCATCCTTGAGATGTTTCTCCGAGACAGGATTGTGTCAAGGCACAGATCTGGGGAAGGGTACTAAAACATTTCTGCAGCATTGAAGGTCCACAAGAACACAGTGGCCTCCATCATTCTTAAATGGAAGAAGTTTGGAACCACCAAGACTCTTTCTAGAGCTGGCCGCCTGGCCAAACTGAGCAATCGGGGGAGAAGGGCCTTGGTCAGGGAGGTGACCAAGAACCCGATGGTCACTCTGACAGAGCTCCAGAGTTCCTCTGTGGAGTTGGGAGAAACTTCCAGAAGGACAACCATCTCTGCAGCATTCCACCAATCAGGCCTTTATGGTAGAGTGGCCAGATGGAAGCCACTCCTCAGTAAAAGGCACATGACAGCCTGCTTGGAGTTTGCCAAAAGGCACCTAAAGACTCTCAGACCATGAGAAACAAGATTCTCTGGTCTGATGAAACCAAGATTGAACTCTTTCGCCTGAATGACAAGCGTCACGTCTGGAGGAAACCTGGCACCATCCCTACTGTGAAGCATGGTGGTGGCAGCATCATGCTGTGGGGATGTTTTTCAGCGGCAGGGACTGGGAGACTAGTCAGGATTGAGAGAATGATGAATGGAGCAAAGTACATAGAGATCCTTGATGAAAACCTGCTCCAGAGCGCTCAGGACCTCAGACTGGGGTGAAGGTTCACCTTCCAACAGGAACGACACTAAGCACACAGCCAAGACAACCCAGGAGTGGCTTCGGGACAAGTCTCTGAATGTTCTTGAGTGGCCCAGCCAGAACCCGATTGAACATCTCTGGAGAGACCTGAAAATAGCTGTGCAGCGACGCTCCCCATCCAACCTGACAGAGCTTGAGAGGATGTGCAGAGAAGAATGGGAGAAACTCCCCAAATACAGGTGTGCCAAGCTTGTACCACCATACCCAAGAAGACTTGAGGCTGTAATCGCTGCCAAAGGTGCTTCAACAAAGTACTGAGTAAAGGGTCTGAATACTTATGTAAATGTTATATTTCAGTTTTTTCTTTTGAATACATTTGCAAAAAATGCTAAAAACCTGTTGTTGCTTTGTCATCATGGGGTATTGTGTGTAAATTTATGAGGATTCTTTAAAAAAAATCAATTTTAGAATAAGGCTGTAACGTAACAAAATGTGGAAAAAGTCAAGGGGTCTGAATACTTATATCCGAATGCACTGTATTTGCAATGATTGAATTCTGGCCATAGTTTTAATAACATTAATTTTGGCAGCTATAGATGTACGTCACTGAAATGGGTGGCCTGAAAGTTCCTTGCAGTTTGAGTTTTTTATTTATTTAATCATGATTGTCTCATTGATACAAAGATCTCTTTTACAAGAGAGACCTGTTCAAGATAGCAGCCATTTCAACCATTTTGTGCTGATGATGCAGGATAATGCTGTTGTGTGAATACATGTTCTGATAGAAGATATGTTATAGGTTATGATGGTAAACTGTTCCAGACAGTACACAAAAACTGTTTCACACAACAGGTAGGGATATGTTTCTCCTCTCTCTCCTCTCTCTCAGCGCCAAGTCAATCTCCCCTCGGAAACCCCATTAAATATCTTGCCAGAAAAACATTGGCCTGTGCCTGCATATCCATATCCAGTGACAGTCAGCAAACACTGAAATGCTTGAACAACATCCCTTTTTATCCATTCAAAATAAAACCCAACCCAAACGATTGTGCTTAGGTCTCGTTTAAAGAGATTGAAAAAAGAGATCCCTCCCCTTATATTTCTGCTGTGTGTGCATGTGTGTGTGGTGTGCTCACTGCAACATGCACACAGACACACAGAGACCCAGACATTCCCCTGCCAGCAGAGATAGAGAAGAGACGGAGTCTTCTTGGCCACACCACCGCCTGATGCCTTTCTCCTCCACTCTTATTGGTCTTTTTCAGTTGGAGGAGGACAGGCCCCACCCCCACCACTCTTTCCAGAGGCCCAACCAATTGAGGAGATTGGCGTCGTACGTGTTCTCGTCCTCTACCCTGGAGACGGAGCAGTATCCCCATGGTAATTCGGAAGCTGGGGCGTTGATCCAGAGAAGCCGCTCCGCAGAGAGTAGCCCCGCCCGTCTCCCCTCGCGGCGCCACATACCCCTGGTACCCGGCAGCCCCGGGGGGTCGCGACCCAGACACTCTGTCCTCAACCTGTCCCGACTCCAGATACAACAGATGCTGGCCAAACTAATGAACAAGACGTGATCGGATAAAAAACCCAGTAGGGGTTGTAGCTAACATTTTGTGTAACCACATGCAGCGCTTTTTCACGAACCACAACAACAACAATACCTTCTGCTCCCTCCTCCTCACATAAATAGACACACTCTTGGCTATATCTAGGCGGACTGGAGGGTTTAACAAAAGGGAATATTACAAAAAAGGGAAGAATACTTTTTTATTTATTGTGCAATAAACTGGGGCCGACCTGTACCCTGTGCTCCGGATGAGCCTGTGGACCTGTGGAACAGGAATAGTAGGATCGGGTTTTGTCCTTCTGGAGGAAGTGCAGGCAAGGTCACTGGATACGAACCCCAGGCTCCTAAAATGGCCACCCCACGAGGCATACAGCTCAGTGGATATTGTGGATGTGGATGGAGAGAGTAGAGCTGGGAAGATAAACCAAAAATTATCGGCACCGATCACTTATCGCAGGCATTTTGCTGATATCATTCATTACGATAAGTAGCCTATACTAGAGAAATGTGAAGTTTGAAATGAAATAAGTTTGCTAATATGGGTGATTGTATGGAGCGATTTTAGTGCCAACAGAGACAAATTCATAGTTAGAACATTAATGTAACATATAACATTGGCTTCAGAAACCGCCAGAAGTTTCTGTTTACCACAGAGAGAGTTTGATTCTGTCTGTTTTCCTCTACCTGTCCTGGCTGGCAAAGTACCAGGATGTTGTCTCTGGTTTTGAATCTGAATTTAGAGAACTGAATTTGAAAACTGAATCTGAAAAGTTGAATATATGAAACTTTGATAAACTTAAAATGATAGTTTGTAAACTTGAAACTGAATATATAAATAATGAATGTGAATATTCAATTCAATTGAAAATGAATTTTAAAACTGAATGCAATATTCATTCAATTCAGTTTCAAATCATGAAATACAAGTTCAATTTATGAATTCAATTATTAAATTTGTGCATTACAAATTCAAAAATATTCAATTCAAATTCAATATCCTAATATTTTAGAATTATCGACTAGGTGAAAAATCTGTCGATGTGCCCTTGAGCAAGGCACTTAACCCTAATTGCTCCTGTAAGTCGCTCTGGATAAGAGCGTCTGCTAAATGACTAAAATGTAAATGTAAATGTAATTATGGAATTCAAATACAATTTCTGTTGGCACTGAAATCGCTCCATATGATTGTTAATGGCACAATTGATGGCTACAACCAAGTTAGTAGTAGTAGTAGTTTAAAGGAGAATAAAAAAAAACTGTGTTTAATTAATGTTATAAACTTATCGTTCTATTTATCGTTATTGCATCAATTTAGACAATTTATCGCGATATGGATTTTTGTCTATATCACCCAGCTCTAAGAGAGAGACTGAGGGAGATAGGTAGAGCGAGAAAAGAGAGAGAGGAGAGAGAGAGATCCACATGGTTCAAAAAGTTGTACACCACAGACACTGTACATACCACTTTACTGTACACTGACACTCGTTTTTTGAAAGATGCTGTTTTTATTCAAGCGCTGAGTACTGTAGCTTTGTTAGATGTAGAATTTTAGGCAAAGAGTTGTGCTTTGTGTCATTTCTGCTCTGCCCAGGCTTTCATCTGCACATGCTAAAAGTGCTTTAGGACTGGTGTGTGTGTGTGAGGACTGGTGTGTGTGTGTGTGTGTGTGTGGGTGTGTGTGTGTGTGTGTGGGTGGGTGGGTGTGGAAGGGGGATGAAATAAGTATAATTCCCCTCCTACTCATTATCATCATCATCATCATCATCATCACCAACACTATTACCCTCTTCATCCTCATGTATTGTTCTTGTTTGATCTAGTTTATGGTTTTGTTATTTAAAATAACAAAGCATAGCAAAATGTTGAATGGCTGTTGTGGATGCTGCTTTATCATAGTCAATGTGCCAGGATGTTGAGATGAACAGAGATACATTCTAAATGATTGTTTCTGTCTGAGGGTCAATTATGGGTCAGTATAGGCAATAGATTGATAGGCAATAGTTTCCATCATTGTAGTGGAATGCTGCTTTGTCTTACCGCATATAAATGTTTATAACATGTATGTAGCACGCCTATAACATGTCTATAATATTGTATTATTCATATGCACACAAACGATTGCATCTGGTTTTGACAGTTTTACCAGTGTTACCAGCAATAATGATTTATTTTTCATTATTTTTATAGTTTCTAATGTTTATTGTTGTGAATCTTTTAATTTATCTTGCCTTTGATACTGCTGTTTGGACTCTGGATAGAAGACACAGATCTTGTTGCTTCAAGAACATGCCTTCATTTTGCTGCACCAGTCACAACTATAGATTTTGTGAAATGTCCATATTGTCAATATTTGTTGCTCACTACTGTAATTGTTTAAAAGGAGGGGATTAAGGCTGAAATTCAATTGAACCTGTCCTAGCAATGTTTACGCAATGTTTGTTTACTTGTGAGAGGAGTCTCCCTGGTAGTAGTAGTAGTAGTAGTAGATTTGAATTTTTTACAAAGGAGAACAGAATTTCTGACCTCCTTTTGTAATAATTGTTTTATGACAGGTTAGGAGCAGAAGCAGGGAGACAGAGTAGAGGGAGCAGGAAGGGCTCATGCGAGGTTCGAACTGGGATCCATTCTGCAGGGGGAAGCAGGCCTACAGTGCATTCGGAAAGTATTCAGGCCCCTTGACATTCTGTTACGTTACAGCCTTATTCTAAAATTTATTAAATTCATTTTTTTCGCTCATCAGTCTACACACAATAACGCATAATGACAACGCAAAAACAGGTTTTTTAATTTTTTGGTACATTTATAAAATATACAAAACTGAAATATCACATTTACATAAGTATTCAGACCCTTTACTCAGTACTTTGTTGAAGCACCTTTGGCAGCGATTACAGCCATGAGTCTTCTTGGGTATGATGCTACAAGCTTGGCACACCTGTATTTCGGGAGTTTCTCCCATTCTTCTCTTCAGATCCTCTCAATCTCTGTCAGGTTGCATGGGGAGCGTCGCTGCACAGCTATTTTCAGGTCTCTCCAGAGATGTTCGATCGGGTTCAAGTCCGGGCTCTGGCTGGGCCACTCAAGGACATTCAGAGACTTGTCCCGAAGCCACTCCTGCATTGTCTTGGCTGTGTGCTTAGGGTCGTTGTCCTGTTGGAAGGTGAACCTTTGCCCCAGTCTGAGGTCCTGAGCGCTCTGGAGTAGGTTTTCATCAAGGATCTCTCTGTACTTTGCTCCGTTCATCTCTCCCTCGATCCTGACTAGTCTCCCAATCCCTGCCACTGAAAAACATCCCCACAGCATGATCCTGCCACCACCATGCTTCACCGTAGAAATGGTATTGACCAGGTGATGAGCGGTCCCTGGTTTCCTCCAGACGTGACGCTTGGCATTCAGACCAAAGAGTTCAATCTTGGTTTCATAAGACCAGAGAATCGTCTTTCTCATGGTCTGAGAGTCCTTTAGGTGCCTTTTGGAAAACTCCAAGCGGGCTGTCATGTGCCTTTTACTGAGGAGTGGCTTCCGTCTGGCCACTCTACCATAAAGGCCTGATTGATGGAGTGCTGCAGAGATAGTTGTCCTTCTGGAAGGTTCTCCCATCTCCACAGAAGAACTCTGGAGCTCTGCCAGAGTGACCATCGGGTTCTTGGTCACCTCCCTGACCAAGGCCCTTCTCCCCCGATTGCTCAGTTTGCTGGGCGGCCAGATCTAGGAAGAGCCTTGAAGGTTCCAAACTTCTTCCATTTAAGAATAATGGAGGCCACTGTGTTCTTGGGGACCTTCAATGCTGCAGAAATGTTTTGGTACCCTTCCCCAGATCTGTGCCTCGACACAATCCTGTCTCGGAGCTCTATGGACAATTCCTTCCACCTCATACCTTGGTTTTTGCTCTGACATGCACTGTCAACTGTGGGACCTTATATAGACAGGTGTGTGCCTTTCCAAATTATGTCCAATCAATTGAATTTACCACAGGTGGACTCCAATTAAGTTGTAGAAACATCTCAAGGATGATCAATGGAAACAGAATGCCCCTGAGCTCAATTTCGAGTCTCATAGCAAAGGGTCTGAATACTTATGTAAATACGTTATATATATATATATATATGTTTTGCAAACAAATCTAAAAACCTGTTTTTGCTTTGTCATTATGGGGGTATTGTGTGTAGATTGATGAGGATTTTTATGTATTTAATCCATTTTAGAATAAGGCTGTAATGTAACAAAGTGAAGGGGTCTGAATACTTTCTGAATCCACTGTATATGGTTCCAGAGGCGAGCGCATTATCCGCTTGCCCTGGGCCAGTAGTAGTAGGATTTAACCATAAAGATCCAGTAGGCATTGATTGATGCTCAACGTTAAATTCAAGTCTTCCTTCCATCAAATCTAAGGCAATATGACACCAATGTCGATGAAATTTTGCAAATCAACTTGATTGGAGGTACACAACATATTCCCTGCCTCTCGTCATGATCCATTTGAATTCTAATTCCTAATTCTATGGATTTAACAGTACCCAACACCGCTTTGAAATTTCATTTGACCATTGGAAAAGAAGAGCTATGCTGTGTAAACACCACAATGCAGGTTTAATTGAATTGAGACCATGTATAGATTGTATAATGAGGAAGAAATATGTTATAATACACTTGCCTTTTTGGTCTTCCATCAATTTCACTTTTTCAGAGATCCAATAATGAACCTCACTGAATGTATTTCTCAACCTCTGATTAAGCTCAGTTCTGAGGCTGTATGTATCGAGCATCTCAGAATACAAGTGCTGATCTAAGGTCAGGTACCCCCTGTCCATGTAATCTTATTAAAAGGAAAAATTTACTCCTACTCTGAGACGCTTTGTGAATAGGGGCCCTGATCTCAGTTCAGTTCTCACAATAAACAATAATGGCTGCCACTTTGCTTGAACTATATTTTGTCAAGTCTGATTTGTATGTGATATGTCCTTGTGTACGTTGGTCTAGAGTTTATCTTCTTCACTTTGGTTTATTTCCAAACGAAAAAAGGATACTCACAGATCAGTGATTACCTTAGTAGGTTTGGTAACCATGTGTTAAAAACATGCACGTCAAACATTTTGTTTGGCTGGTAACGGTGAAATGGGTTTTGGGAGTTTTCCTGCCGAAGCATTCTCATGTAAAATTACATGCAATCATATACTGTAATGATGCTGCTTTAGCCTATATTATGTTGCCCCAGTCTTGTGTGTATGTCAGAGGGGGCTGGTGGGAGGAGCTACAGGAGGACAGGCTCATTGTAATGGTTGGAATGGAATCAATGGAATGGTACCAAACATCAAACACTTGGAAACAATGTGTTTGACTCCGTTTCATTGGGGACTCTTCTATGAAAGTCCTTCCTGACTCAAATTCTTCCTAGGATGTATAATGATTCGCAGTACTGGCATACCTGCATTTCAGTTCATTGCAGATAATGTATGTGTGAGGTGGGGTGGGTTGGCATGGGATTGTGTAAGATACTTTGGAGTGAATGTAAAAGATGTCAACAATTATTTGAACAACATCGTGATCTGTGAGAGTCTTTCTCAGTAAAGGAGGACAGGACAGTCCATATCACCTATAATATAAGCATTTGTTTTTGTATCACAGTAACCCTGTAGAGTCATGTATTACATCATGTATTTAAAAGCATGTATATCAAGCAATCTTTTAAATAAATGTTTAAAAACATGTATATTAGTACATTGCTGGATCAACAACATTTCAGTACTTTGATGTCAGCATGTCATGTGATCTTGTATATCTGCTTCACAGCTGTACATACATTTGGCAACACACTGTTTTTAACCATGCCTACACCATGGCTACACTTGAAATCAAACCTGGGTTGAGCAATTTAAAAGAAAACAGAGAACATAACATGCACTTTCTGTGCCTTTTTATCCATGTATGTAAACAATCCTCAGACACTTGTATACAACCAAAATATGATTAAAGGATTTGGGGAAGTACTTTACGGAAATGTTGTCTTTGCGTGAGATGGTTTGATGCTATGATAGTAATTTTAAACATATCTAAAGTTTTCTAATAGATTCATATTTTTAAGATCATACACTGGTTCTGCTCTGCAACTGTTTACAGTTACGTGTACTAAAGTCTTTGTGATGGTGTTCTTCAAATATGTTTGTTCTGTTTCATTTCATTAACACATTGTTAAATAATACATCTGATATTTCATTGTTATATACTGTATGTAATATGTCCTAGGGTTCAGGGAAAGTGTTTCCTTTCCTTTGATACTTGTGTACTACAGCCAGCCTCTCTCTTTGTCATATGTTGTAGGCCCCGGAGCAGATCAACACATACCAGAGTGGCAGTGTGGAGGACCTCCTCCAACAGAGTGCAAAGAGAGAGAGACCTGACCTTATCATGCTGGCCCAGCATCGCCTATATCGGGTGGACTTCCTCTCTGCCATGCTCACCGCCACCCTTCCGCCTCTCCAAACCTCCTTTGAGGTTGGTTCCGGAACCCTTGTTGAGCAGGATCGTGATAGGGATGTGAATGGGGCCGGGGTTGGGTCCAGCGGTGTCGGGAGCCCCAAAAGCAGCGAGCACAGCCAGGAGGGAGATGATGGAGCTCCCTCTACTCTCCTCGCAGACGAGCCTCCTCTGGACTACCCTCACCAGGTCTCTGCGGGAGTCGGGTTAGGGGGTGATCCGGACCTGGAGCTGGAGGAAGGCTCCAAAACCCTGGTGCTCTTCTCCCCTGGAGACATGAGGAGGTCCCTTGCCGTGGTGGGCGATCTACCCCCGGACGATACTGGGAGCCGCCAGGGGACCCTGGCAGCCATCACACCCCAGTGTGAGAGAGCCCTGGGAGCTCTGGGAAGCCTGCTGGACGTGTCTGAGCCAGGTACTCTGTCCTCCCAGCTGAAGTCCGAGCCCAAATCATCTTTGACGGCCGTCACTGCCATCCTGGTCAATGTGGCGTCCAATGTGGTTGCTCCTACTGGCACCTCCCCTCCTTTCACCAAAGTGGAGCGCACATTCATCCACATTGCCGAGACCACCCACCATAATGTGATGAGCTCCTCAGGGACCCTGCAACCCAGGCTGCCCACAGCCAAACAGGAGGACCGCTTGGAGGGAGAGAAAGAGGAGGATGTCTCCGATGTAGAGAAAGAGAGGGGTGGGGAGAGCAGATCCGATGGGGACCTCTCAGACAAAGACGTTGAGAATGGGAGTGAGAGGGAGTCTGAGGGTGAGGTCCCAAAGACATACAACGTACAGAGGAGGGAGAGTAGATCAGAAGGAGATGTCTATGAGAAAGATGAGGAAGGGGACGAGGAGAACATTCCAGAGAGCGACAAGGTGGAGGAGGGGGAGAAAGATGAGGAGGAGGAGGATGAGGAGAAGAGAGATAGTAGGTCCAATGAGGAAGTTCCAGAGATAGAAACCCTAGGTTCCCAAGAGGTAGACATGACTAAGGAGGAGGAAGAGGATGTTGCAAAGAAAGAGGTTGAGGAATTAATCCCTCCAGAAAAAGAGAAGGAAGAAGAGACGGAACATGGGGACGAGGCTCCGCCAGCGATACAGTCAAACTTCTCCTCTCCCATTCTCTGTCCCTCCGAAGAACCTGAAGCCCAGGATGTCCTGGGCTTCAGGATACCCCTATTGGATACCCCTATTGCCGTTTCCCCTGAGAAGGCGCCTGCCCAAGACGTGACGTTGGCAAAGAAGGAGAGCCAGGTCCAGCTCAAACAAAACATTGAGACTTCTCCACAAGAGGAACCCAAGGACTCTGGTGATCCAGAAACATTGGCAGTGCACCAGGTGGAGAGCAAAGAAGTGGCCAGCAAACAAATCAGGCCTCGCAAACTGAGCCGAATCCCGGTTCTCTCCCAGTCTGAGGAGGACACCGGCTCGGACCAGGACCAGTCGGCAGCGTCCCAGTCACTCAAGTCTCGTCAGAAGGCCAAGCAACCCCACCTAGCCCGGCTGGTCATGGAAAGGACACAAGGTCGTATGCTAAGACTGGCTTCTGTTTCCTCAGCTTCGTCTGCGGATGATGGCTGTAAAGCAGCAGCAGAGACCCAGTCAGAGGAAGACACCCATGATGAGGATGACTCTCTGCCCAGGAAGGAGAGGGGTGTTGGGGGGGAAAGGGAGAGACGTGGGGGGCGACAAAGAAGCAGGATACCCCGTCCTGTCACGCCTGTTAAGCTGCAGGGACCCTCTGTTACAGCGTCTGAAAATGGCACCAATGCTAGTGTCCACAAGCCACAACTTCCAACTGTATATAATAGGTGGGTTCAATTATAACATATCTGACAGGAAACACATGCTCTTATCAATTCCCAATCTATAGGGGCTCAAGCCAAGGCTGCCTTCTGTCTACTGTGTTGTTCACCCTGTCCTTTGAATAATATTCTGAATGGATAATAATATTCATATTATGTGAAAGACTCCATATTATAAACTCAAAACATCATTCTAGAACAGAATTGAGGATTCAAAGCATCATTCTAGATCTTTGACTATTTCTGTGTTGTGTCTCTGTCTTTCAGGCATCAATCTCACAAACCCAGGACCCCAAGCATGAATGTTCCACTGCACCAGAGGTCCCAGACTCTGCAATCCCGACCTGGACCCGGGGTTAACTCCTCCCCCCTATTCTCCACCCCCCGGGCCCCCTTGCGTGGGGTCATCTTCCGAGCCCCTCACTCTGCATGCCCCTTCCCCCGTAGCCTCAGCACCTCCCCCCGCAGCTACTCCACCTCCCGGACCGACAGCCCCTCCCCTCAGCGCCCACGCCGGGGGGCTGCAGTCACAGAGATCCGGAGGCAGCTCATATCCGTGCGGGCGCAGACTGCACTTCCGCTAAAACCCAGACCGCCTCAGACCGAGGACTCCTCAGCCCCTGGGACACCCAGAAGGCGAGGCAAACGTTACCCATCGTCATCTATATCCACACTTACATCCACACCCACCAAGGGGAAGTCAGATGCTTCTGAGAGCAAGACAGCCATCAGATAATAAAGGCTAGCCTAGCTTAGTGTATCAGGGCAATCTATCCATCAGACTATCCACACTGCACTTCACACACCCCTTTATCTACTGTATGTCAGAGAAACTCCACAACCTCAAACGTGTTTGTCCCAAATTGTGCAAAAACGCTTTGTTTTAACTCTCAGCTTAAGATAACAAAGAGGGGTCTGCTTCAAATCACAATTAAGCCCAAGAACAAAACAAGTAATAGGGAGCACCAGGCAGCGGTGTGACCCCCAACGCCACACAGACTAGGGAAGTGGGTGTTAGTAACTTCATCTGCAGCTTAGGCCTCCCTATTACAGTCTAGGGACTTGTTCCTTAGCAGGGTTCGAATTACACATTGACTCTTGGCGGCTCTGCACGACAATGGTGCCCAACGTCCATGTCGTTGACAAATGTGGGGTACCTGATTTGTTATGGGGGGGTCCCCTAGCCCCTCTGTAATTAAAGTCTGATCCTGGAGGAATCTAATGGAGTCTGACTCAGTACTGCAGCCCTCAAAAGCCTTAATAAGACCTGTTCTAAGACCTGTTCTTATCTACTCCTCCGATCACAAACGCTTCCAGGGACAAAACAACAACTGCAACAGGAGAGCAGCAGCCTCATCTGATCTTACTGACTAGTTTGCTTAAAGAAGTGCTTTAAATTAAAATGATCATGTGTGATATGAAAATTATATATAGCTAAATTATAGGATTCACCTTATTTAGGTCAAACCTCAGAAGTAATTTAGGGAACACTTTATTTGACGCTCCTTCTTATGAAGGGTTATCAACTGTTGTATTGCTTTACAAGCATTCATAGCACCTTAAAGATGAAGTCAAAGAAACTGTACAAAAAGCAATAAGGTACCAGAGACTGTTATGTATCATGAATATCTCTCTCATGCCTTATTACCTGTATTGTAAAGTTTCACAATGCTCAATGACTGCATCTATGAGATGCATTAATGTTTTTAAAGCATTATAACACATAAGGTGCATCAAGTAAAGTTTTACCTTCATGTACTTAAGAATCAGATCTGAAATGGTGTTTGATTATAAAAAGGCAGTGTGCAGTTTACACTTGTTATTATTTCTCTCTCACACCTAATCAGGGACTATCACAGCTGGTAAATCTGCATTTGGAATGAAAAAGTGTGCCGTATCTATGATAACCATTATAGACTAGTATACCGTCTTTTTAAGCCCTACGAATGCATCTATAAAGTGCTATGAATGTGCTTATTAGACAATATAACACTTCACGAGGAACCGCTTCAAGTGTTACTAAATATTTCCTACAGTAGGCCTATATCTCCATTTGAAATAAGGGTAACGCTACATTAAGTAAAGTGTTACCGAAATAAGTGTCATTATTACTCTTTCTTTGTTCATTGAGATTGAACTGGATTTTTGGGGGATTCGAAATGAATGCGTTTTACAAGATTAAGTTGATGTATCTACTAGTGGCTTTGTAATGGTCCACATGTGTTCTTGTCTACCTCGGGAGATGGTTTCACCCAGATATGATCACAAGTGGCTTTTCTTTAGGGGAATTCACTGGATGTACCCAGAGATTAACGTTACGTCCCAAACGGCACCTTATTCCCTATTTAGCACTACTTTTGACCAGGGCCCATAGGGGATGCTAGCTATACAGGGGGTGCTAGCTATACAGTTTCACTGAATGTTTACTTCAGGTGTAAAATCATCAGTCAATCATTCACATTTCAGAGATTTAGCTAATTCCTTAATTTTTTTTCAGTTACAAATACCTATTATTCTGAACATATGTGTCCCCTTACTACATGCTGCATATTAAAAACATCACTGTAGAATATTCTTTATTTTGCACTTTAAATGTCACTGTTTATTTGTCTTTTCTCACTGTTAGTCTGCACTTTTATCTTACGGAAATCATAATTTCTCTCATCAAATGACAAGGATAATACAATTTACAATATAGCGATACATCTACGATAGTACAATACAACATTTTCAAATTCATTTATTTTGCTTCGTACAATACCCCAACAACTTTCTAACATCACCGAAAAATGTCTTGAGCAATTTAGTAAGACATGCACTCAGGTAGAGCTGCTATGTGATGTCAATCATTCACAGTTTAATAAGAAGCAATTTCATTGGCTCACACTAATAAAAGTTTGCTTTTAATTGGTCCATCAGCACTTCTAGGAAATTTGCCATGCCTTGCCATTGAAATATACTGGTGTTCCATAATAATTTACCAATAGTGTATAGTTACTTCTTGAGACAAAAAGTTAGCTTTATTTTCATTTGATAAATCAAAAGTGTTAATTGCATTTGTTTCGTTTACTTACATTTTCAGAAGTGTCAAATTGTTGGATGAGACCTCGAGCTTTAACAATACTGCTGCATTCAAACTGTGTTTAAAATTAGTGTGGTGTTAAATATACAGTATGTGTTTAATTTGACATTATTCTAAAGATTGTTTGGTGAGAGAGATGGAACTTATGGAAAGTTATCAGAACAAATACTTTCAGCAATGACAAACTACAACATTAATAATTAAATATGGTATGTAAATTGAAGTGCAATGAAATGCTAACCAATCAAAGTTATTACGAACTACATGTACCTGCATTTTTAAGAACATCAAGATAAAGTATCCAATGTAAACATTTAACTATTGTACATGTACTTAATCATTAACTTTGATTAAAGAAAAAAAGAAAAAATAATCGATGAATACATAAAATGATGGTAGGAAGAGGGAGAAATAATATTATTATTTTATGGGTACATTCAAGATGTTTTCTGTCCCCATCCACATTTACTTGTCTGGACTATCGATCTGCCCAATCTAGGACGGACTTTGCATGAATGTGTTTAATTAATTAAATCATTATCAAATCAACTGCTTATTATACGAACTAGCTTGCTTACAAGTTATCCATTTGATCAATGATGACCGACAATAAAGACCTGCTTCATTCATGTTGGTATTGACCATTGTCTTTGTTTGAATTGATACCTTTGTTTTCCTCACCAACATGGATACCCTCCATGTTGATTTTTTGCATTATGGTGGGGCATAATTGGTTTTCCAAACTGGTTTTCCAAACTGGTATTACACCTTTTATATAAGTAACATGTACAACATTCTAACAATTGTTACAGTTAAATTATGCACTGAAATGTGTCAAATGTATGCTATGGTTTACAATAACTCAAACAAATAGCTAACATTCTATGTTTAGATGTTCTATCATTTTATTAATATGTAAAGGAAAGAGTGCCACCTAGTGAAAAATATGCACCTTTGCTTTTGTTCTGTTCACATCATAGTCAAGTACATATTATTGGCACCCTTGATAAAAAAATGAGGTAAAAAGACTGTATAAAATAAATAATACAAATACTGAGCTATATTGTAAGCTAAAAAAATTGGGAAACAAGTAATTTTAAAAAAAGTCCCAAAAAATTATTGGCACCCCTGTTTTCAATACTCCGCCACCCTCCCCTTGCGAGGATAACGGCACTGAGCCTTTTTCAAAAATATTTTATGAGATGTATAACACATTGGGAAGGATCTTAGACCATTCCTCCACACAGAATCTTTCCAGATCCTTGATATCCTTCGTCTGCGCTTATGGACTAATCAATTCAAACCACAGGTTTTCAATGGGGTTCAAGTTCGGAGACTAAGATGGCCATTGCAAAATTGTGATTTTGTGGTCAATTAACAATTTATTTGTGGATTTTGATGTGTGCTATGGGTTATTGAGGCAACCAGGTTTTTGGCTAAAATGTCCTGGTACTTGGTAAATAAAGTTCATGATGCCGTTGACCTTTAAACCTGTTAAACTCTGTGTGGTTGTTTTGGACGCGGTACTGGAGCCGGTGAGTTTGGGGGACACCCCAAAATAGAAAGTGACATATCATTTGAAAGCTACAGTCCTTGTCTTTATGAAAGTTTAACTCAGATCTTAATGCTGGCAATGTCATAAGAATCTTCCCCCTCCTCATAAAGGCCATAAATCATGTACAATGTAGATCAAGTCACCAAAAGTGAAAACATTTAGTATGCATGGAAAGGATACACTCTGATTGTAATTGTAAAGCAATGCATTTCCTTCTCCATCCACATTACCTTGTATGCATCCTCCACATGCACCGCTGATCTAGCTCATTGTTTACAATAGGAAATGTGAATGGGAGAATAAGTTTGAAGTTTCCTCACCTGTCTGTGTCTTCATTTTTTTATTACTCCATAAATTGAAAGCCCTGATTGTAAAGTCATTTTAAGACGTCAGGCTTGAAAATCCGTTCAGCCATTTTGGCACAGTGACTCACTATTCAAACACAGTGACTCACTACTGCTGTCTAGTGGACAAACTAGGAATCAGACAGGGGATATATTTACATCAATGGATAGGTAGAGTCTTCAGCTATCTCCTCATATGTACTGTATATAAAATATCTGACAGCCCCATAGCATCAAAGGTCCACAATCATATACAGTAGGTATGAGGTTATTTTCTGCATATGTATCCTTCTTTTGTCGCAACCCTTTCAATGAGCCTATTGGCATGGAGATGGTGCCTAATTGTAGTTTTGAAAACTTCGTGACCCGAAGAGTCTGTAATTCTCCAACTGTGAATCTAGGACTTTTCTTTGATTCTTTGCTTCCTCAATGTGCATGGGGACAAGATACACATGTGTCCAATACCAGGCAAGTTTAACACTGTTCCAGTGGTTTTAAGCTTCTTAATTGTTGCCCTAATAGTGGAAATTGGTATAGTCAACAACCATTTGTCTCTTTTCGTTTGTGAGTCCTTTGCCTTTTCCAATGGTGATGGTTGACAAAGGGAATTTGCATGTGTGTCACCTAATTTTTATACCACAGTAAAACGGGAAGCCATAGAAGGCCCAAATAAATTTCCTTAAGATGAGATTCATTGTTTAAAAGTAAAATGTTTGTATTTTTATTTATAAGAATCTTTAGGGGTGCAAATATTATTTGTTAAACAAAATCTATTTCTCTGAGCAACTGTATTAGTATAAAAGTATATTTTTTTAGAATACAATATAGCTCAGTATTTCCATTATTTATTGTATAGTATTTTCTGCTCATCTTTATCAAGGGTGCCAATAATTTTGGACCTGACTGTACATCGATATTCCATGATTTGTATTTGATTGCACAAGATTAAAACTAAACTGCGGCCAGTGTGCCCCACTGCCCTTACTTGCTTTCATGAGTCACTTCTCTTTTGGGGGCAAAGTTGAGTGGCAAGTTACTGTCCTCCGTTACCCATTTCCAAAGGATTTGACATTCAAATAGTAAACCCGGAGAAGCTTGTACAAAGTCTACAGTACTGTGCAAATCTATTACAGATATTACATTTATGTAAATGTTACAGGCTTTGGGTTTTCTCTCCATTTAAAGGTTGGTTAGCACTAACTGATCGGAGTTAGGATGGGTTTCCCCTGTGCTGGCCCAGAGTGATCTCGTTAGTGAGGATGTTTCTCACCAGTGCTGGCCCAGCTGGTATTTAAGACATTGGGAGAGATGTTGGGAGAGCTATCCCTCACGTTAGCTCATCCACTTTAGGTTGCCAATAAAGCCTGAATCTGGTGTTCTCCCCTGTTTAGTTTGGTCCGTATTCTTTGTAACTCCCTATCCTAAGTTCTTGTGGGGTTTTTCTTTTAGCTTGTCTTTTCTGAGGCATGATGGGTGTCCTTTAGGTCCCTTTCTAGTTACTTTGCCAAGATTCGGTGGACACCCCCATGGGTGTCTTTCAGAACCCGTTTGAAACCCCTTCTGTTTTGGTTTGGTTGTCGAAGTGATGGCTTTGTTAGTTCCCTTCGTTAGTTCTGTTGAGTGACGACATCTAGGTTTGTCTTTAGGGAACGTAACAGTCAACTTGTTTTTGTTTTTTTTCTCCATGACTCAGGCGAAAAGATGTAACAGGTTGACAGACATGCTTCCCAGACTGCCTCCAATCTTTAAAATGTTCCTTAAGGTATTTAGAATTAGTGTACCAAGTTTGATACTTGTATCATAAAGTGGAACGATCTCAGGTACATTTGGTTCTTATCCGCTGGACTACTTGTTTTCTTGGAAAAAATAAAAGGAATAAAGCAGCCGATTTTATTTGGCCCCATAAATTGCCTTAGTAAACATTGTATTTTATTTATATTGTGGGAAAACTAAATCACTGCAAAATCACCAGGAATTCGGCAAAAAAAGTATTGTTCCTACGATTAAATTGAGAGACATACAGTGAGCACCAAAAGTATTGTGACAGTGACAATTTTGTACTCCAGCACTTTGGAATTGAAACAATAAAATGACTATGAGGTTAAAGTGCAGACTGTCAGCTTCAGCACTTTTTGTGCTTAGTCCCCCACATTTTATGGGACCAAACGTATTGGGACAAATTCATCACATGTGTATTAAAGTAGTAAAAAGTTAAGTATTTTGTCCCATATGCATAGCACACAATGACTACATCAAGCTTGTGACTCTACAAATTTGTTAGATGCATTTACTGTTTGTTTTAGTTGTGTTTCAGATAATGTTGTGCCCAATAGAAATGAATGGTAAATAATGTATTCTGTCATTTGAGTTACTTTTATTGTAAATAAGAATAGAATATGTTTCTAAACACTAAATACATGTGGATGCTACCATGATTACAATATAATAATGATATGAGAAAGTTACAGATGCACAAATATCATACCCGCTAACCTCTCACCATTACAGCATTGGCATTTTTGGGGGGTATGATGTCTGTAACTTTCTCACTCATCATTATTCAGGATTTATTCAGGATTATCCGTAATCATGGTAGCATTCACATTAATGTCAATGTAATGTAAATTATATGTTCCCATTCATAAAGCATTTATAAACATCAAATCAAATCAAGCTTTATTTATACAGCACATTTCAGACATGGAATGCAACGCAATGTGCTTTACAGGAACAAACAATGAAAAAAATAAAAAATAAAAGCTGAAATATTTACTAAACAACAAACATAAGATTTGTTTTTAAAGCAATTGTTTTCTGTGCTAGCGACACCTGTAATTTTTTTATAAAATGTTCATATTTCCTTTAACATTCTGTGTTGTGTCCGTTTTCTTTTTTGATGTGAGGCATGTTTATAAATGTTTTATAAATGCTTTATGAATGGGAAAATAGAAATGACATTACATTGACTGCATAGAATTCATACATAGCGCTTTAATGTTGGTGTTTTGGATCAGTGTGGCAAACTGTACAGGTAGCCCTTTCCTGCAGTCGAATGACCAAATCACCCTATAGTGGACTCATGGGTGGAATGTTATTAATATTTTTCAGAATTTCATCATTAATAAACAATATTTCAAAAAAAACGCCGAAGATACAGTGTTTCTATGTCAAATGATTTTGTTATAATTATATTTCTGTGATGTACTGTATATAAAGTGGAATATTGGGATGCAAACTCAAAATGTTATACATTTCAACTCTATATTTGACATGGTACATGTGTTGTTGTTTTTTAAGCCCATAACCATGTGTGTGAGGTGTATACTTTTGTTTCAAAGTAGATTTGTTCAAGACTACCAAGAAACACTCTGTGTAACCCTGATTTAGCCCACTGCAGTAAAAGGTTATGTATTTGTTCAGGCAAGAGAGAGAGAGAGAGCTAGCTATATTGTATTGTATTTTTTTTTCACGTTCACTTTCCTTCTAATAGTTTGCTTCATTTCAGTTTGTGACAAAACAAGGAAGTATAGTGTAGAGAATGCACCATCTAAACCGTGGTGAAATATATTTTCCATAACCAAAAATATTGTAATTTCAGCTGTTTGAAGCTGGTGTACAAAACCGAAAGTAAAAGATGCAAAAACGAAACATACCCTTCCACCACACAAGGAATACCCCGCCTACACCACTTCAGAGTTCCAGTGTACCTATTTGTATTTGTATTTGTATTTATTATGGATCCCCTTCAGCTGCTGCCAAGGCAGCAAAATCAAGGCAGTTATACAATTTTAAAAACATTACAATACATTCCCAACAGATTTCACAACCCATTAAGTGTGTACCCTCAGGCCCCTACTCTACTACCACATATCTACAACACAAAATCCACGTGTACCTGTGTGTATAGTGCGTATGTTATTGTGTGTTTGTATGCATGTGTCTGTGCCTATGTATGTGTTGCTTCACAGTCCCCGCTGTTCCATAAGGTACATTTGTATCTGTTTTTTAAATCTATTTTCACTGCTTGCATGAGTTACTTGATGTGGAATAGAGTTCCATGTAGTCATGGCTCTATGTAGTACTGTGCGCCTCTCATAGTCTGTTCTGGACTTGGGGACTGTGAAGAGACCTCTGGTGGCATGATGGTAGGCATGGGTGTCTGAGCTGTGTGCCAGTAGTTCAAACAGACAGCTCGGTGCATAGTAACAATGGACAGTGACACTCCTTTCTTCCACTCCAGTCCCCTCATGTTGGTCCACATGGAGTTTTGGAGTACCTGAACACAGAGGTACAGACAAAAAGAAGGAGGTCAGGAGCAGGCCTCTATTGGTTCTGAGTGATCAAGTTTGTTTTTGGTAAAAAAAACACTTAAGACTGGGATTCAAGCCAATCCTCACACAGCAGAAAAATCCTATTACATCTGCACCATAGGAAACATTGCTAATAGAGGTATTGTTATTGAAAAGATAATCTTTGCTAGTCCATCTGGTGCTCCTGTCTTCAGAGTTTCAGCATTTCTCTGACGTCAAGGAGCAGTGCACTGAACCATGAGACTTCATCACTTCATAGAAACATAATACCCTTACCTGAGAGTCTGAAAAAGATGAGGAGGTAGAGGGAGAGAGAGAGGGACAGGGAGAGATGGGGATCCATATGTGGGTATGTGTCTGAGTGTAAATGTGTCAAGGACCAAGACAGCAAAGAGAATGACTGTCCTTCCTATTGCTGGCTGCCCGGACACACGAGGAGGCACAAAAGCCCATGCAGACACAACCGCAAAACACATTAAGACTAAAATTCTAAATATATCCACCACAGAAAAGTCACCGTAATTTAAAAAAAAATGAAATCTAAACATTACTCAATAAGACAATATTTACTTTGAGAGATGAAACATGTATTTTTATGTTCTCTCTCTCAAAAATGTCCCTTTATTTAGCGGCATCCATCATTCCTTCAATTCTGACCAGTGGTGCCATTTCTTTCCATTTTTTAATAACAGATTTAATGGTGCTTTGTGGGATGTTCGAACTTTATGATATTTTTTTATAACCCAACCCTGATCTGTACTTCTCCACAACTTTGTCCCTGACCTGTTTGGAGAGCTCCTTGGTCTTCATTGTGCCACTTGCTTGGTGGTGCCCCTTGCTTAGTGGTGTTGCAGACTCTGGGGCCTTTCAGAGCAGGTGTATATATACTGAGATCATGTGACACTTAGATTGCACACAGGTGGACTTTAATTAACTAATTAGGTGACTTCTGAAGGTAATTGATTGCACCAGATCTTATCATATGCACGCACCACTTTTCCGTGATTTTGTTTTTAGAATCGTTTGAAACAAGTTATTTTTTTCATTTCACTTCACCAATTTGGACTATTTTGTGTATGTCCATTACATGAACTCCAAATAATAATCCATTTAAATTACAGGTTGTAATGCAACAAAATAGGAAAAATGCCAAGGGGGATGAATACTTTTGCAAGGCACTGTATTGTACATGTTGTCTTTTTATAGTCTGTATGTAATATCAGGACTGAGTATTCATATCGACTATGAACATGAACCTATGAACATAAACAACTGAACATGTTTCAAACTATCATTCTAAAACAAAGAGCTACTAAAGCCCTATGCAAATCTTTATTTAAATGAAACAACAGGTGTAGACTAACAGTGAAATGCTTACTTACGGGCCTTTCCCAACAATGCAGAGAGACAGACAATAGAGAAATAATATAAAAGTAAAACACATAATAATAAAAGTAATAATAAATATGAGTAACAATAACTTGGCTATACACGGGGGACGTTGAGGGAGAGGTTGTTGTTCTGGCACCACACTGCCAGGTCTCTGACCTCCTCCCTATAAGCTGTCTCATTGTCGTCAGTGATCAGGCCTACCACCGTTGTGTCGTCAGGCAAACTTAATGATGGTATTGGAGTCGTGCTTGGCCACGCAGTCGTGGATAAACAGGGAGTACAAGAGGGGACTAAGCATGCACCCCTGAGGTGCCCCGTGTTGAGGGTCAGCATGGCGGATGTGTTGTTGCCTACCCTCACCACCTGGGGGCGGCCCGTCAGGAAGTCAAAGATCCAGTTGCAGAAGGTGGTGTTCAGTGCTAGGGTCCTGAGCTTAGTGATAAGCTTGGAGGGCACTATGGTGTTGAATGCTGAGCTGTAGTTAATGAACAGCATTCTCCAATACAGTGCCATCAGAAAGTGTTCATAATATTTCAAAAAACATAATTCCACTTTGACATTATGGGGTATTGTGTTTAGGCCAGTGACAAAAAATCCAAGTTTAATCCATTTTAAATTCAGGCTGTAACACAACAAAATGTGGAAAAAGTAAAGGGGTGTGAATACTTTTTGAAGGCACTGAAGTGTTCCTCTTTTCCAGGTGGGAACGAGCAGTGTGGGAGTGCAATATAGATTCCGTTATCTGTGGATTTGTTGGGGCGGTATGGGAATTGGAGTGGGTCCAGGGTGTCTGGGATGATGGTGTTGATGTGAGCCGTGACCAGCCTTTCAAAGCGTTTCATGGCTACAGATGTGAGTGCTATGGGGCGATATACATTTAGACACGTTACCTTGGCGTTCTTGGGCACAGGGACTATGGTGGTCTGCTTGAAACATGCAGGTATTACAGACTGGGTAAGGGAGAGTTTGAAAATGTTGGTGAAGACACTTGCCAGCTGGTCAGCGCATGCTCTGAGTACACGTCCTGGTAATCCATCTGGCACTGCAGCCTTGTGAATGTTAACCTGTTTAAAGGTCTTACTCACATCGGCTATGGAGAGCGTGATCACACATTTGTCTGAAGCAGACATAGAAGGCATTTAGCTCATCTGGTAGGCTCATGTCAGTGGGCAGCTCGTGGCTGGGTTTGCATGCCGTAATCATTTGCGAGCCCTGCCAGAACCAGTGTATTAGGATTTGATCTTAGTCCTGTCTTTTTTTAATGTTTTAATTTATTTAATTTTAAAACATGAAATAGATGAGTCAAAAATTAAAATAAAGAATAATTAAAGAGCAGCAGGGAGGCTATATACAGGGGGTACCGGTACAGAGTCAATGGGCGGGCTCGGGCATGATTTCAGTTTGCTTCAGGTGAATAGGATTGGTCGTTGACTCCCCATAGTATGTTATACCGAGTACTGACTGAAAGGGAAAAACAGATATGCAAGCCTAAACAGTCAAATACGATGGCTGTAGGAGTAATAGCTATTGATCTATTATCCTCATTATTATTAGCAATATGGTTTAAATTACCTTAGACATAAATGTACCCTCAATTTGTATTTAAGCTTTCAGGTGCTCTATACTATATAAAAAATAAAAAAAATGCAAAAAAAATTAATGTGCAAGAAATGCAGTCTAGATGAGTAGCGTAAACACAAAAACACAAAAAACTGGAATTGTGTGGCAGGCCATATAGGACTGGCCATCTTAAACAGTAGTACAATAAAAATAGTAGACGAATAGCTTCCAATGTATATTGCCATATTTAGCCCATATAGGGATCAGTGGTGGAAAAAGTACTCAATTGTCATACTTGAGTACACAATTGTCATACAATTGTCAGACTCAAGTAAAAGTGAAAGTCACCCAATAAAATACTACTTGAGTAAAAGTCTACACGTATTTGGTTTTAAATATACTTAAGTATCAAAAGTAAATGGAATTGCTAAAATATACTCAAATATTAAAAGTAAAAGTATAAATCATTTCAAATACCTTATATTAAGCCATTTTCTTGTTTTTCTTTATTGGTGGATAGCCAGGGGCACACTCCAACACTCAGACATAATTTACAAATGAAGCATTTGTGTTTAGTGAGTCCGCCAGATCAGAGGCAGTAGGGATGACCAGGGATGTTCTCTTGATAAGTGTGTGAATTGGACCATTTTCCTGTCAAAATGTAATAAGTTATTTTGGGTGTCATGGAAAATGTATGGAGTAAAAAGTACATTATTTACTTTAAGAATGTAGTGAAGTAAAAGTAAAAGATGGCAACAAATATATATAGTAAAGTAAAGTACAAATACCCCCAAAAACTATTTAAGTAGTACTTTAAAGTATTTTTACTTAAGTACTTTACACCACTGATAGGGATGCAATGCGCTGTATCCGCACGACGAAGCAGACCAAGTCTGTATGACACTTCAATATATTGTCCATTGTTCATTCATTGGCGTGGAGTCATCATTGTCTAAATGTCCTGGACCATAGGCAATATAATAATAACGAAGTACAATGTTCAGCAATAATAATATTAATAGTGTTCCTTTTACCCAATTGAGGCTGCGTGATTGTGCATGGATAGGATACCTTAATATTGAGCCAGTCAAATTAGGGTTAGCCTAGATCTCTCGACTCGTCCCCTTGTGTGTTGGGCTTAGTGTGTTTCTCGAAGAAGTCTTGAGCCTCCTTGGCAGTGGAAAACGTGTGTGTTGTATTCTGGTAGGTCAAGATGAGTTTTGCAGGGTGGATAAAGCTGCATCTCTGGTTTAGCTTGCGTAGCTGGGATCTCACCTCGTTGTAGGTTGACCTATGTTTCAGCAGCTCGGTACTCAGATCTGGGTAGATGCTGATCTTCTTCTCAGCATAGTGTCGTATATGATGAATGGTGGTCATTATTGCTGTCAACAAAAGGAGTCTGCTCATACTGAACATTGATCATAAGGTTTATTCAGACCACAAGCTTCAGCATGAGTTTACAGACACGCGTGGTCCGGAGAGCAGTGTCCTCCAATTCTAATGTCTGCTCTGTCCTATCTTCTTCGTGTACCCCTATTTATAACCAATGCAACAAGATGGGCTCCCTCTTCTGGCCAGTTTACAATACACTTCCTGTCTATTATATGTTACATTATACTAACCATTGTCTTTTGATACTAACATAACCAACATTCCATTTCGTCATGAAAAACATTTAACAAAGGCATAATCTTCAGATACGATATTCCCCCCTTTCGAGACGAAATAAACGTCTCGAAAACAAACAGAATAAGATTATGACTATTAACCATTTAACATTAAACCAAACACATTCTCCTCTAGAGTGTAAATACCTTTCTATGAAATACCTGTTTATGAAGTGTGAATACATTACTATGACATATGAAGAAATCTCTATGGAGTGTAAGAGCGAAAAACTGTCCAGCAGCCATCCATCCATATCAATCAAGACAGTAAAATTCTCTCACGGTCCCTCTGCCCCAGGCAACCACCGTCGGTACTCCAGATAACCTCATTAACCATGTAAATGCATTTGAAACTATAATGTAATTAAATACACATGTAAACAAAATCCTATCCATAAATATCCATTGTACGACTGGTCAACCCATCGAATCGTACAATGAATCTCTCCCTTCCTAGACCTTCTGTCCCTAAACCCCATCGAAATAAACAAAAGCATCTAAGATCCTCATCTGCATTCAATAACATCAAACATCATTCTACCAAAATTAATACCTAAGAATATGACACAATTATGTATTACACATGTCTATATTTCATTGCCAACACTGGAATGTAGTCCACTACACTTCATCTCCCTGTAGTGTCCTCTTCCAATGGACTTCTTGATGATGGAATCAGCCACACCCTCCTTGTTTCATCTCCTCCAGTCATATTGTCCCTTCATATTGTCTTTGTTTGAGTATTCCAATCTCCACATGTTCTCCCAAATGCTTCTGGAATGACAAGAAAATAAACGACCAAACAGTATCTTTTGCAAAACCACATTTTCAAATTAAACCTCAACATCAATTTAAGAATATAAAAATGACCTATAAATGATGTATGAATCACATTAACCTATCCCCCCCTTGATTCATAAATCATACTAAAATCATACTAAAAAAATGTTTTCCTTGAAACAATAAAAATAAAATGATCAAATAATCAAAAAGGATATTTATCCATTCAGTAGTCCATCTAGACCCCCTCGTCCGTCTTCGTCCAGATCCGGAACAGTCAACACCGGCATCATTCTCCAACCTATTTCAATCTCATAGCTTCCTCAAAAGTCAGTAACATATTACACCTTGCTATCAAAGCTGTCATTAACCCATCACTGCCCCTACTGGCCTAATTGATCTTGCATCCTCTCAGATCTCCCAAACACATCCCTTATAATGCATCTATAACCCCAGTGATATTATCTGAACTATCTGGACTCAAAGTATAACTAATATTTATCAATATTATCTTCCCAAAGGTTACACCATACCATGAATGAAGTCCCCCCTTCTCCCTTAGACTTATTCTTCAATGATAGGCTTGAAGACTATGACATGTCGCCATGTCACCCTTTTAACCCTAGAGTTAGCTGTGTCCAATGCTATCCCTCTTATAATGGTAAAACCTCATATGGAAGCTTCAACGTTGACATGTAACCAAATCCTGTTAATTCATAATGTAAGAATATATATTTTATCATCACAAACCCACCCAATATCTCTAAAATTCCCCATAGTCATAAGCAAAAACTAATCTTTTACCCATCAAAGTCCTGCTCTTCTTACTACCTGATACCTAAAAAATAACATATTTCTCATTACTACCCTTAAGGTCATGCTTATCCAAAGTTATCATCTAACATCCCAATCTGATCTTCCCATAAACACACCCTTTACCTCATATGTTTTATTAGAACAAAAACAACTTTTAGCCCTCAATATTTCACCTCAAATGCTTCAGGGATCCACTGTTACCTGACTTTACTTTCCATCTAACAATTCCCATAGGGTAAACCATTTACCCAAGAACACTACTTAAACCTAAGCTTAAACCACTGTTCTGACAACGACATTATTTTATCTGTCAATGACTGTTGCCGATACCACAGTCATGACAAAGCATAACCCTGACCCACACCTGATAGAGGCCGCGCGACCGTCTAACACGTCTTGGGCTGGCATCCCCAACAGACATCAACCCTCAAGATTCCTCACTGATTCTTACAGAATGAGTTAATCTATCTCTAATTTTCACAACAGAGGAACGAGCAGCACTGATCAGATGCCCCCCCCCTCTGTCATCAAAATCAAAAGACCCCATCCTGCAGCTTCCATGATGAATCTCTATTCTCCATTTCAGATTAATCTATATTGTTTCTATTAATATCTGCTCTCCTATTTTAATCCTATTCGTACTATCATTGACAGCACTCTCCATCCGTAACATAACCCATTTAATTTCAGAAAAGTTGTTGTCGATGTCATACTCCCTACATCGTATCATTAATCCCTTCCAAAGTTACCCTTAAAGTAGTTGATTTAGCTGCTGTATCAACCCTAATTACTTCTAGTGGAAAAGCTACCCATATCCCATGTGTATTATTCACTGTTGGAGTGACTACTGTAATAAACTTATCCTTAACTCCCTCGGTGACTGCGGAAGCTTGAACAGATTTCAAATCTTCCATTATAGGCATCACTTTACGAATTACATAGCCCTTTAACCCATAATTCTTAACCGGAACAACTTCTAATGCTTGCACTAGATAAGTACACATATATTCTCCCTAACCTTTCTCTATAATATTACGCAACATAAGTGAACAGTCACTCCTAACCCTCTTCTAAACTATACCTCCTTTTACTCCTGGTCCTGATAACAATACTTATTCTCCATAATTATCTCTCCATATGGGAGAAACGTCCCCATCCTAAACCCTAATAAGTATTTTCCCCCTAAAATTGGTGCTGTATTGGTTCCCTTATAATCAAATGCAATATATTTATGACTTTAATACCTATCAATGTTGAAAGAGTTAACTTGCTTCTCACTGTTGTTATAATAGACTGAAGTGTTAATGTCCTTATTTACTCCTAGTTTTCCCAAAGCTCTGAACTCTTTACTTGTACTTCCATCCATCACCACTAGTGTCACTTTTTCCCCCTTTCAGTTCTACCTCTAAACTTTAAACCTTCTGATTATAACAAAAGGTACCCACAATTACCTTGATCTTCCTATTCTAAAGTGTCATTCATTACTGTTCTCTCTCTCTCTTACTACTAACGTTAAACCTTAGCTTACTGTCTCAGAGTTCCTTCAACCCTAATCTACTCCTAACTTATTTTAATCTACTCTTTTCTCTCATAACATTTAAAACCTTTTCCCCTGATTTTCACAAAATCCCCTACCACCAAATGTTTAGACTATGTGATTGGGAAAGTTCCCCACCTGCTTCTGACTCATTACACACAGACTTGGCAAACGACTAAACACCTTTTAGCCTAGCCTGAAATCTCTTAGTGTAAGAATGTAACCCAGAATAAACAGTCACCCCTTTTAACTTTTCAGACAGACTGTCTGACAGTCGTCTAGTGGACATCTTATTGTACAATTCAATTCTCTTCCCAACACTACAATAACAGTATCTTCTAATATTAGTACTTTAAGAGTAATTAACCGTTTTACTACCTCAAATCCCTATCCTAATTCGTTATCAATTAGTGAGATGTTTAACCTCTTTAGGCCTAAACCCAAATAAGTTTTTCCCCTATTCACTATCCCTTCTAATTGTCAGTTGTTTCAACGGTTAACTATTTCCTCTTCTTCTCTAATCGATGCTCTCAGCAATGCACCCCCCTTCATCTCTTCTAGACACTAACAGGTGATCTCGAATTGCCCCTGTATCTTCCTTAAAAAGGTTCTCTGTTCTTCCTCCTAACTTGTTGCATGAACAGGTAAAGTACCCAATCTGTCCATAATTATACCAGTCTTCTGAAAGTTGCTGAAAGTGTAGCTGAAATATTCCTCCTTCTTCTTTGTTCTTCTCCCTCTCCAATTCTGTGTCTGTCCAGAAACTGGCGGTCGATATGGAACATCTGGTCCCCCCTTGGCTGGTACAATTGCCTTTGATATTGTTCAGTTAAAGCTGTAACAGTGATTGTTGATTTGATTCACTCTGATTCTTCATAACCAACACTTCTTTTCTTCTTCTCCACCACCAGTTATACGTTGTATTTGATAGAGTTTTCTTCGTCCGGTTCTTCTCGTTGTGGACCTATCAGTATTCTTCAAAAGGTTATCTTCTAAGTTCTGTCCTTGAAATATCATCTTCTTACCAGTGGCCTTTCCTTTGGCCTCACTATATTATTCTTCTCCTTCAATTCTTGAGGTCTTCATCCAGTCGTGTTACTTCTTCCACTTCTCCATTTCTTCTTTCCTCTCTTGCCACTTCCCTCTGATCACAGAGTCACCTCCACCCATGACCTCTCATCAACATCATCCTCTTCTCCTTCACGTTCCAGACATCTCATTTTCTTCCGGATTCATCTTCATCGTTGTTTCTGCGGGTACCCTATCTATTATTTGTCTATATTTCTGATGCAATAATCACTCCTGGATGATGACTGTAAGCTGAGAATAAACCTCCCTAAGCTCTACTTTTTAAACCTATCTTATCGCTGACATATTTTATCAATTTCTGTTTGAGAATGAAGGGCAACTTTTGTTTCACTTGCCGGATAACCTAGCCACACTTTAATTAAAGGATTACCACTATTTCAACCCGTGTAATGACTTTCATAGTCCTGATATCTTTTTCCCCATTGTAACAAGCCTTTCTATTCCTTTATTGTGAACTATGTTATTCTAGACTGTATAACCTAAAGCTTACCCCCTTAAATTATTAATATAACCTAACAACTCCAAATAAATTCAAATAAATCAATTAAAAATCATGAATAATTAAAACCAATTCCTATTCCTATGTCACCAATATCAATTAGTGTTAGCTATCTTACCACAACCCATCAACTGCAAGTAAATGCAAGTTAGTCATCTTCAGACTAAAATACCCATAAACAAAGCCTCTAACCTTACAACCCTTCAATACTCCAATTCCCATAACCCCTTGCTCTATTAGCTCTAATTATCTTAAATTTACAGAACAATCCTCAATCCATCCTTGATTCCCAACACATCTGTAATCAAACCCCAGTGATACAGAGCTTCCAAAATGCAATTTTTAATGAAATAGTATTTGCCAAGTCTATGTAAAATCGTCATAACATCACATATCTTGTTAGGGAAAGATTCTGTAACCATAACCAGTACCAAAACCTTTTTGACTTGATCCTCTGCCACGTGACGTGATCACTTCCTGTATCTCCTCGCTCCCCCTCTCTCCTGTCTCTCATGACAAGGGACAAAGACACAAGAACAGCGTTTAGTAGTTAATGCCATCACTGAGTATTTCCAACCATTCAATATTCGTTCGTTCTACATTCGCTCTAAGACTTTAACTCAGGACTAATTATAGATCGCTCAAAAACATTATTTTAATCCGTTATTTAATTATTTAATTCCCTCTATTATAATCCGTTACCATATATTTAATTTATAAATTCAATAGGTACCAAAACAAGTTTCATCTTAACGCACCGCAGTTTAAACTTATAAGATTCGTGTTAAACTCTCCTTGTGCCTATTTGTTCCGTCGTCTGTGTTCCTCTGTCTCCCCCTGCAGTTTAACCAATGTGTTGTTTTGCAGAATCCCACGCATGCGCAAATATCATTTTAACCTCATGCTTGAGTTTCAGCATCCCATCGTGGTGCCGTCTAGTGCCATAAAACAAAACGTTCCCTAATCTCGTGCCATAAACTCCCCTTTCTGTAGTGTAGTGTCGCAAAATTAAACGCATGCGCACATCCATTCAAAAACACCTTTTCCCCGTAAAAGAATGATTCTCTACTCTCTCTCCCCAAACAGAAAGAATAACAGCCAGCTGTAACTTCCCATTTCCCCCTTATAGTCAAACAACATTTAACAGCGCTCACAAAACATACAACCTGACTTACAGACAGTGACAAGTTTAAGAGACTTTAATCCATCGCAATGGAATCTCTAAGGATATCCGTTAGCATGTAGCACGCAACACAATTAGCCTTCAACCTTAGCATTTAGCTTAGCCTAAGGTACACCGTGGCACAAAACACAATTAGCATGTAGCATTAGCCGTTAGCCTTAGCCTGAAGTACCACGTGACCTGAACCAATCCAGCCTTAGCCCTAGCCTCCAGCTAACTGCGGCCTACAACACAAATGAACATCCCGCACCGCGGCCCAATCATTGTCCATGATTATCAATAATATCTCCTTCTAACTTTGTGTTGCCGTAAGTTCTGGATAATCATAGAGAGGTTACCCCAAGCATTATAGTTCGTCAACCATACGATGAGTATATAACATACATATAATTCGTCCAGCTTAATAATCCCCAGAATTAACCCTACACCACATAACGCATTGCAAGGATTTTATGGCCCATTCCTAAAGAATCGCCTCGATTCGAGGGCTTTTCCAGATCCCCCGGTGCCCTAATTATGCAGACATCTCCCAACATATATTCTCTACAAATCCATTTGTACAATCCATTGTTGTAAACAGCGTTTACACATCAACCAAATTTAGACTATTTTCGTTCAGACTCCCAGTTAACAGCCATAACGCCACCCGAAACACGGTCGTAAGGGTACATTCCTCCAGTGTACATAAGCAGTAACAAAACCAACAACTTAGCTGTGTCTAGTCGGGTCATGACTCCAGACCAAAGTCAGCTTGAGTTAGCTTGATGACTCCAAATGCAGCAAAGAAGGATTGCATCATCCCTCCTGGCAAGCTCGCCATTCTGTCGTATATGATGAATGGTGGTCATTATTGCTGTCAACAAAAGGAGTCTGCTCATACTGAACATTGATCATAAGGTTTATTCAGACCACAAGCTTCAGCATGAGTTTACAGACACGCGTGGTCCGGAGAGCAGTGTCCTCCAATTCTAATGTCTGCTCTGTCCTATCTTCTTCGTGTACCCCTATTTATAACCAATGCAACAAGATGGGCTCCCTCTTCTGGCCAGTTTACAATACACTTCCTGTCTATTATATGTTACATTATACTAACCATTGTCTTTTGATACTAACATAACCAACATTCCATTTCGTCATGAAAAACATTTAACAAAGGCATAATCTTCAGATACGATAATAGGTCAGAGCCCTCGATTCTGCTGCAAGGTGAACAATTTGCTGTTTGACCTCAAAACTGTGGATTGTACAATCATACACCGGGATCTGTTGTGGACGGGACATGTGCTGTGCGCAATCACCCCTCTATCACATTGGCCGCTGTCTCCAAACTTTCCACTTTAGTTGAGTAGGTATCCACTTTAGAAGTGAGCAGTGCAATTTCCTCACAAACAATCTCTCGAATAGTAGCAGCCAACTCTTTTTGTTGTCTGGTGTTGAGAGCAGCCATGTTCCCACAGGTGAATTGTGAATGGACAGATTATGCTAGCTGCTGGAGCGAAATTGACCTTCTAATTGTTCCTTGTAATACAGTGAACGTCCCACACCTTAATATGGTGTTATATGTTGACACGTATATGAAAATAAGTCTGTTAATTTATATTTATTTTGCAAAGGAAAGCCACGAGAAAGCCACATGTTTCAATGCATGGAGGTCCCGTGTAGTTTCATTTAATTTGATTTAGTTCTACTTTGATTTTTGATTGAGATGGATACGTGAATCGAACATTTCAATTATTCATTTGCAGACAAACTGGAATTAAAGCCAGACAGTGGCACAGATGGAACTATCCAAGCAGAAGGTACATCTCCTTCAAATGTTGATATTTGTTTGCGTTGACAACCAAACACAATTCACTATCACTTTCGTAATACAGTAAATAGCCTAAAGTTAAGGCTATCTTACAAACTAATGTAACATCCAACCTTAAAATGAGTAACACATCCATGGCCTCATTTGAGGTTACTGTAACTACTGTATAAGGGTCATTGCTGTTATGCGGTGCCTTTTCTGTCCCCAGGAAATAACACCTTTTATTTAGTGTAAAATGTGGATTCAAAGGGCTTACAATATAAAGTTAGGTGTCCTTTACCATAAAAACACAAAGATATGGATCTCAAAGGGAATTGTATGCATTTTGTTTTTAATATCGCAACACCATGTCCCCGGGTGCTATTATCGACTTCTACGAGAAATACAGTGAGGGAAAAAAGTATTTGATCCCCTGCTGATTTTGTACGTTTGCCCACTGACAAAGAAATGATCAGTCTATAATTTTAATGGTAGGTTTATTTGAACAGTGAGAGACAGAATAACAACAAAAAAATCCAAAAAACAAATACTTATTTCCCTCATTAAAATGCAAATCAATTTATAACATTTTAAACATGCGTTTTTCTAGATTTTTTTGTTGTTATTCTGTCTCTCACTGTTCAAATAAACCTACCATTAAAATTATAGACTGATCATGTCTTTGTCAGTGGGCAAACGTACAAAATCAGCAGGGGATCAAATACTGTTTCCCTCACTGTATAAGCCATTAAATAAAAACATATTCAAAAGATGTATTCATTATTTTATAGTCCTACTTAAAATATATGTCATCAATACTTTTTCTTCATGATTATTGTATTTATTGTTACTGTATTTAAGAGTTTCTGTGTGTCCCTGATTTCACTTTCCACCCTGTCAGTTTGTAGTAATACCCCTTTAAAAAACAGTCCCTTCCCACAATGACATGACAAGACCTGCTTTATGAGGTGCTACAAACCCATGGCAGGATTAAACAGATGGGTATACAGATAAGATTTACGTGGGTCCCAGACCATGTGGGGGTGGAGGGGAACGAGGCAGTAGATGAACTGGCTAAACAAGCACTTAGTAGTGGGGATGTTGATGTTGAAGTTTCGATGAGCAAGGCAGAGGCAAAAAGACTGATATATACAGTGATGGTGCAGAGATGGCAGGAGCAGTGGGATAGAGATAATAAGGGAAGGCATTTATTTCAAGTACAGAGGAAAGGGGGAGGACGGCAAGAAGGGACAGAAGAGAGGAGGCTATTTTTACAAGATTAAGGGTGGGACACAGCTAGTTGAATAAGACATTAAATGTGATAGGAAAGCATCCAACAGGAAAGTGTGATTATTGTCAGGAAACAGAGAGTATTGCTACAGTGTTGCTACAGTGAGCAGTATCAGAGGGAAAGAGAGAGGATGAAATCTAGTATGAGGGAGAAGGGGAGACAGGAAATTAGTTTAAAGAGTATATTGAGTAGAATATACTCTTTAAACTAATTTCCTGTAGGGGCTGGCAGGTAGGATTTAGTTTCTCCCTGTCTCTGGCCCACACTCCAGTACAGACGCTCTTATCCAGAGCGACTTAGTGACAGTTAGTGAGTGCATACATTATTTTTTTATTTTTCATACTGGCCCCCCGTGGGAATCGAACCCACAACCCTGGCGTTGAAGAAGAAGAAGAAAAAGAAGAAGAAGAAGAAGAAGAAGAAGAAGAAGAAGAAGAAGAAGAAGAAGAAGAAGAAGAAGAAGAAGAAGAAGAAGAAGAAGAAGAAGAAGAAGAAGAAGAAGAAGAAGAAGAATGGCATCACATTCAGGAAGTGTCAATCCTTTTTTTGCTGGGAAAACAACAGTGCAAAGCTAAGTAAGGATCAACCCTCGGTTTTATCTATATGTTAATGTTTCATGATGTTAGTTAGTATGTCTCACTCTTAAATGTCCACCCTGTTAGGCTACATTAAATGAACATAATATAACAATTTTGAATTTCACAATATGTTTGACCAAAAAGTTCACCATTATGTTCATCATGTTCATCATTATGCTAGCTACAGTGGGGAAAGAAAGTATTTAGTCAGCCACCAATTGTGCAAGTTCTCCCACTTAAAAAGATGAGAGAGGCCTGTAATTTTCATCATAGGTACACGTCAACTATGACAGACAAAATGAGAAAAAAAAATCCAGAAAATCACATTGTAGGATTTTTAATTAATTTATTTGCAAATTATGGTGGAAAATAAGTATTTGGTCAATGACAAAAGTTTGTCAATACTTTGTTATATACCCTTTGTTGGCAATGACACAGGTCAAACGTTTTCTGTAAGTCTTCACAAGGTTTTCACACACTGTTGCTGGTATTTTGGCCCATTCCTCCATGCAGATCTCCTCTAGAGCAGTGAGGTTTTGGGGCTGTCGCTGGGCAACATGGACTTTCAACTCCCTCCAAATATTTTCTATGGAGTTGAGATCTGGAGACTGGCTAGGCCACTCCAGGACCTTGAAATGCTTCTTACGAAGCCACTCCTTCGTTGCCCGGGCGGTGTGTTTGGGATCATTGTCATACTGATTGACCCAGCCACGTTTCATCTTCAATGCCCTTGCTGATGGAAGGAGGTTTTCACTAAAAATCTCACGATACATGGCCCCATTCATTCTTTCCTTTACACGGATCAGTCGTCCTGGTCCCTTTGCAGAAAAACAGCCCCAAAGCATGATGTTTCCACCCCCATGCTTCACAGTAGGTATGGTGTTCTTTGGATGCAACTCAGCATTCTTTGTCCTCCAAACACGACGAGTTGAGTTTTTACCAAAAAGTTCTATTTTGGTTTCATCTGACCATATGACATTCTCCCAATCCTCTTCTGGATCATCCAAATGCACTCTAGCAAACTTCAGACGGGCCTGGACATGTACTGGCTTAAGCAGGGGGACACGTCTGGCACTGCAGGATTTGAGTCCCTGGCGGCGTAGTGTGTTACTGATGGTAGGCTTTGTTACTTTGGTCCCAGCTCTCTGCAGGTCATTCACTAGGTCCCCCCGTGTGGTTTTGGGATTTTTGCTCACCATTCTTGTGATCATTTTGACCCCACGGGGTGAGATCTTGCGTGGAGCCCCAGATCGAGGGACATTATCAGTGGTCTTGTATGTCTTCCATTTCCTAATAATTGCTCCCATAGTTGATTTCTTCAAACCAAGCTGCTTACCTATTGCAGATTCAGTCTTCCCAGCCTGGTGCAGGTCTACAATTTTGTTTCTGGTGTCCTTTGACAGCTCTTTGACTTGGCCATAGTGGAGTTTGGAGTGTGACTGTTTGAGGTTGTGGACAGGTGTCTTTTATACTGATAACATGTTCAAACAGGTGCCATTAATACAGGTAACGAGTGGAGGACAGAGGAGCCTCTTAAAGAAGAAGTTACAGGTCTGTGAGAGCCAGAAATCTTGCTTGTTTGTAGGTGACCAAATACTTATTTTCCACCATAATTTGCAAATAAATTCATAAAAAATCCTACAATGTGATTTTCTGGATTTTTTTTCCTCATTTTGTCTGTCATAGTTGACGTGTACCTATGATGAAAATTACAGGCCTCTCTCATCTTTTTAAGTGGGAGAACTTGCACAATTGGTGGCTGACTAAATACTTTTTTTTCCCACTGTATATCTTGATGACTCACAGTGGTATGGATAACTTAGCCTCCGAATTTCCACCCTATTAGGTTCCACCCTGTTACGCATATGCACCTAACAGGGTGGACGAAGAGAAACTGGGCAACTGCTGAATCCAAGAAGGGATGATGTGAGTCGCATGACTACAGGGAGGAAACAAACTGTCACGCAAAACAAACAGAAGATGCGAAAAAGGTTGCTGACAGACAATGATGAATCTACACAGGAAGATCCTGTCAGAAAGTCAGGACTCTATCTCCTACTATTTCTTCTGCACCTTTAGGCCATTTTGGGTTGTGGCACCAACGGAAGCTGACCGTGAGACGTGCCAATGTAAAACCCACGAGAATCTCCAATTCATGGCTAACAGCCTTTACAGCCGTGGGCTTTTATCATCCAAAAACTGCAGTGAAAGGCACAATGAAGATGCATCAAGTGATAAGTGTGTTGCCAGGTCACATCAAGTACAGAGACATAACGTGTCTCTGCCAAAGAAATGAGGAGGTCATGGCCTGTCCCTGCTTTGAGTTAAAAGAAGCAACTCTAGAAGCTGCTGAGGCTTCAAGGACAACTCTAGAAGCTGCTGAGGCTCTAAGATCAACTCTAGAAGCTGCTGAGGCTCCAAGATCTGTGTGCACCATTGAAACCCCATGGTGACCAGAGGCCATTCACTTTCAGCGTATTGTTTAGTGGTGTGTGGCATCCTACGACAATGAGACATACCCAGGAATCCTAACAGATGTGGAGGAGGATAACATCTAGCTCAAGTGCATGCACCGTAATGGAATAAACAAATTATTCTGGCCAAGCCCACGCGACGTGGTACCTGCTGACCACCAGGTAGTATGCCTGATCCCAGAGCTTGGAGTTACATAAAAGGTACATAAAAGACCACTTTGGAAACCATTGAGCTACAACTGGAGAAAAGGGACTTGCAGTATGTGGAGGGGGGATGGAGTGGAGTGGAGTGGATAAAAGGCGAGAGAGGGGTTGAGTGGGAAGGGTTTTGGAAGGGAGTGAAGTGGAGGAGAGGCGAGGAGGTGAGGAGGAAGAAGGGGGGGTTCATGTAACATTATGACATATTTTATAAAAGCTGTTAACTTTTTGAATAACCATTTTATTAAGCTTGAACCGTGAGTCCAGAATTGTTAGGAGCCAAATGAGTAGGGATGTTAATCATAAAATGCCTGATTAGTGTTATTAAGCTTGAACTAACAGTGATTTTCAAATACAATCCAATTGTTTTACATCTAGCTATGTTGTTCTAATGCAGTACTCACGTTTTAATCATCTGTTTTTGTTGTTTTACAACTTAGGATGACAATGTTTTTAAAAAGACAAAAAAGTAAATAGAACATTTTATAAATAGAAAGTGAATCTAATTAGTTCATAAATGATCTTTAATTGTTTAAATATTTTGTTCATTATTGGTATTTGTTCCACCCTCTTATTGCTTTCCATCCTGTTATGCTTCATTCCACCCTGTTAGGTCAGTGTTTTAAAATCATAATTGAACAATACCATCAAATGTTATGTATACCTTTGTGGTAACTTGTAGCGATAGAAGGGGTCAACTACATATGCAAAAATGTTGACCAAATTCTGTTGTTATTCACTCTGATTAGGAAAAATGTGGTGCAAATGAAGCGCTGGTTCCAAAAATAACACACGTTTTGCTCAATAATAATTTGAAGAAAATAACATTTTGATAACATTTGATGTCTTAGAAAATCTAAATCTACATATATAAATGCATTGTTAACACTTTCAGATAGTTATGTGTATGTCCCTAACAGGGTGGAAATAAATGCCTGAACTTGACCAATATGTTTTTCTGAAAGTCAAAAGTCTTTTTTCTGAGAGAATACAAATAAATAAATAAAAAATATATACTTTTTTTCATAAAGGTTATGTGGTCCAAAAGGCATGTTCAAGATAGCATGCATATCACAATTCCGCCGAGGCTGCCTCCTCTCCTTGTCCGGGCAGGCTTCGGCGTTCGTCGTCACCGGCTTACTACCCACTGCCGCTCCATATATCACCATTCCATTTGTCTTGTCTTGTTAATTACACACACCTGGTTCTTATATCCTCATTAGTCCGTGTATAAGTGTTCCCTCTGCCCCCCTTGTCCTTGTGGGTGATTGTTTATTCGTGAGAGTAGTGTAGCTCGGTGGAGCTACTCGTACCTTGTTATTGTCTGGGTAGATATTTCCCCTGTGCCTGTTTTTGTTGGAACTACCGTTACCTTGTATTGCCTGGGTAGATTTTCCCCTGTGCCTGTTTCGTTTGTCGCTATCCAGCGCTATTTGTGTACGACGGAATAAACTCTGCATTCAGTGATTACCCTCCTGCGCCTGACTCCTTCTATCACACTCATCACAATGCATATGTCGTTGCAGGTCTGTGGAGATCTTCACAATTGCTGTAATAATCTGTGCTGCATCTCAAACGTCATTGAACACTTGTATCATTTACATTTTAGTCATTTAGCAGACGCTCTTATCCAGAGCGACTTACAGTTAGTGAGTGCATACATTTGCATACTGGCCCCCCGTGGGAAATGAACCCACAACCCTGGCGTTGCAAGCGCCATGCTCTACCAACTGAGCTACAGGGGACTAAAGTACATCATGTACTTTAATGTAATCTCAACTGCAATCCAGGTAATTTGGTTCTACTATGAGATGAAGGACAGTGATAAGTAACACATTAATTTAATCTGTTGTATAAATAAACAAAATATCTGACATTGTATTCCCATTTGAACTTTGATGTGCTTTTAAATGGTTGAAAGCACAGAGATAGACATTTGGGTGACAACTAAACCAAAAATCAGACATTGTTTTTTCATTGGAATTTGGTTGTGCCTGTAGATGGTTTAAAGCATAGTGATAACACATTGGTAATTCAAGTAACATTTGGCTGTCTTTTTGAGTGAGTGAATATAGGTCGTAAAGTTTAAGGACTCTTGGAAGATTAGTCCAAATGAAGACTAAAAGAGATCCTAATAAATTCAAAATAAAATCTCATTGATCAACATCTCTACCAAATATTACCCAATTATCCACATTGAAATGATGTGGTGTGCCCAGTGGGTAATGTTTGAGCGATAGCATAGGCGTAGTAGGCCTAAGGTTTAGCAATAAATCAGTCCCTTTGTGTGGGGAGAAATGGCAGGAGCTCACATGCAAAATGGCAGGAGTCACATAGGCAAAAAAAAAAAAAAAGTAAGACATTTATTTAATGGATTAATCAATTTACAGTTTGAGCATGATGGTTTGTATCGTGTGATTGCATCTAAACATACTCTCTGAATCCATGATTGGTTTATTTCCCATCTTTAATCAACATACAGATTAATTAAAGAGATTCTCCGGTACTTTTGTGTACTTTTTAGCCAGTAGTTCTCAAAGTAGCACTCACGAGCCAAAAGTGGTCCCCGAAAATTGCGTACTACGTCACCTATGTGCAGTTATGTGCACCACGTCATTGCTCTCTGTCTCTTGCTCTGCTGTGTGTGCATGATGTGCCCCTTGCTAGCTGTCACTCAAATTGCGAGGTGCTGAAGCTCATTGGTTGAACTCGAATTGCTAGGGTGCTGGCCCACATGGGGGAAAATTTAGGGAAAATGGTGCAGCACAGCTTCCAGAAAAGGTAAGACAGTAATTGTATTTCCGGAGAATATCCTTAAGAAAGATTACGATTATTCTGTGATCCATCCATCCAAATGTATCTTCTAATTTATCGATATTATACAATAAAACACTGAAGATATGTGAGATAGACCTTAACACAAGGCAAGCTCTTTGTCATTAGAGCAGTGTGGATTGATTCATTTTTCTTTAACTATTTTGGCTATTAATTATTCACAATTGATTTGATCAAATGTGCTCAGGTTATATTGTGTCATCACTTATCTTCATCATCATTTATTATTATACAGTAGGCCTATCAGTAGGCAGATAATTTCTTCAAATTATACTAGATTTTTTAACACAGATATTCACTCTAGCCTCTTATGCCTTAGATGAACAGTAAACCAGGGTAATTGACAGCCAGAAAAAAGCAACAACAATCAAGCTACACAAAGCTGTAAGCCTACCCACTGGGCACAGATATCAATTCAAAGTCTATTCCACTTTGGTTCAATGTAATTTAATTTAAATTATGTGGAAACAATGTTGATTCAACCAGTGTGTGCCCAGTGGGTATGGTGTGGAATACCGGTTCAGAACACTATTGTGTATAGAACTGCTTGGGGTGGAACTCTCTAGCTCAGAACACTCCACTGGAGGGCTCCAAGCTTATGGTTCCAAGGCAGGAACACAAGCATGGGGGGATAGAGAGAGAGCAAGTTGTTGTCAGAAGACTGGGAATCTCACCTCTGTCTATTGCTGAATAAACACAACCATTGGTTTATCCCATTTCCCTTGGATTCGACCTAATTAGGGTGAGTGTGATTAGAGTGACACAGCACCAAACATCAGCTTTTAATTACAGCCCAATATTTATCTGTCACAGTTTGGTGCCGGTTTCTAAATAATCTCATTTTATTTTTGACCTCACAGGTAATCCAGGCATGTACAGTGAGGGAAAAATGTATTTGATCCCCTGCTGATTTTGTACGTTTGCCCACTGACAAAGAAAATATCAGTCTATAATTTTAATGGTAGGTTTATTTGAACAGTGAGAGACAGAATAACAACAACAAAATCCAGAAAAACGCATGTCAAAAATGTTATAAATGATTTGCATTTTAATGAGGGAAATAGGTATTTGACCAAAATCAGCAGGGGATCAAATACTTTTTTCCCTCACTGTAAATGGGAGAGGTAATTTATATGGTTATAGGGGTGAATGTTGCCCAAATTTAGACCTCTTATTAAATATTTCATTAATTAATAAGACGATGTCTAATCGCATTCCATAGGGAACACGTTCTGATAATTCAGAAGACGTTCTGATAATTCACACTGAAATGACTGTTTAGCACCACGTGTTCCACGTCGGAAGATGCTGTATATCCATAGTTGGTAGACAGTTCTTATTAAAAAAGGCCTCACTTACATCACATACCCATTGCACACAATCAAACAAATTCACAATATTTACAATTCCAATGCAATAAAAACACAATATTTAAAAGCAATTTAAGAAAAGTAACTTACAAAACACGATCATGAAAACAAACACATTCCTCAGAAAAAAAAAAGAAAAAAAAGTTATCAACCAGCGGTCTAACTGCCCTAGCGGCACCAAACCGTTCAACTTTAGAGAGTTCTGAAGATCATTCCACAAGTAAGGAGCAAGAAAAAAAAACGCAGATCTACCTAACTCAGTGGCGAACGAAGGGATCTCCAGAGTTAGCCATCTCTGAGACAGGGTCTGGTAGCTCGTACATCTGTAGGTTGACAATGAAGTAAGGTATGGTGGAAGTTTGTGCAAGAGGGCTTTATAAACGGAAAAAAGTGCAATGCATCGATCTACGAGACTTCAAAGAGAGCCAACCTTCTTTCTGATACAGAAAGAAGTGATGTGTACTGAACCTGTCGCCCATAATAAAGTGCAGTGCGCTATGATAAACTGCGTCCAATGGTTTCAATACAGCGGCAGCCGCATTCAGATGATTTCACCGTAAACTATAACCGGTAATGTCTACGGAATTATTTGTTTTCTGCTATTTAACGAAAGGCATGCACTATTTCTATAAAGGAAGCCCATTTCAATTAGTAACTTCTTAACTAACTCATCAATATGCTTTTTGAAATAGGTATAGCTTTTCGTCAATCTAGATACCCAGATATTTATAAGCGGTGACACGATTAATGTGGGCACCATCCAATTCTACATATATATAAATCATCAGATACATTTTTTAACTTTTTGGAAAATAAAATATAATTAGTTTTACCTGCATTAAGTACCAATTTCAGTTAAACAAAAGCTATCTGCAAAGCAAAAAAGGCACATTGTAATTCTGAAAGAGCCTTGTCAACAGAAGGGGAAACAGAATACACAACAGTATCTATGTCAAGTTGCGGTTGCAATACAAGTGGGGGTTACAATTTCTAACAGACAAACCAATATTGTTTATATAGATAGTAAAAAGAGCAGGTCCCAAAATCGACCCTTTGGGGGACACCTTTAGTAATATCAAGGAAACCTGTCTTAACACCATAGGAAGCAACACATTGTGTCCGGTCTTCAAACCAATTGCAGGCTGCCTGGCCCAGGACGATTTCAGAAAGTCTACAATTAATAATGAATGGTCAACAGAGTGGAAAGCCTATGAAAAGGGTAGCACAATGCTGCCTTTGTCCATGCAATACAGTGTCATTTATCACCAAAGAAGCAGCAGATATAGTGCTAAGACATTTTGAAGCTAGAAAATATCTAAGCTAATAGGCCTAGGCCACGTAAAAAATCCCAGCGACTTATTTGCGTCAATTAATATTAATCAATATAAACCAATGAAATTCCTGGTTAAAGATCCAATGACGAACCAGGTAACAAAGCATCTGAAAGAAAAGGTAAATACGTGGTCACATAAATTAAACACCTAACTTTATTATTTTGATACAAAATATTTTATTTCACAATATAAAAAGTCAACAGTGAACCCTACAGAGATTCAAAAGGCATCAAGTTAACAAGGTAGAGACCGAGAGAGAAAACGGTTTTGTATGTAGTGAATTAAAACCCTCATTCGCTTGCGTGCGTCATGACGCACCCCAGTGTGCGTTGCATATCCAATGAGACTACGGGTGGCTGCCCCACTGCAAATAAAGGGAGATAACGGGCTGCGAGTAGTGGCTGAAAACTTTTCATACTGAGATGTTAGAGCAATGACTTTTGCGTAACCTTAAAAACTGGGACTAGGCTCCCAGCATGATATAGGGTCCTTACGGGAAGAGGAATAAGGAAAGATTGCCACGGCTGGGTAGGGAAAAGAAAGCGGCGAATCCGTTGAAGTTTAGAAAGAGAGAAAGAGCGAGAGTGAGCAAGATTCCCGAAAGTTGAGAGCAATCCAGAAATACAGCGGCGGTGGCTAGTGTACCCATTTGAAAGATGAACTTGATGTCTGCCATAGACACCAGTGCCTCCGTGTACCAGCCTGCGCAGCTACTGAATTGGGTCTATCTCTCTTTGCAAGACACCCACCAAACCAGCGCCTTTGACGCCTTTAGACCCGAACCCAACTCGTCCCACCCGGAGTTGAACTACTGCAAGACTCCCGCAGCGGACTTGAGCTCGTCTCTCAACTCCAACTATCTCAACAACTTTTTTCAGCTCCAGCGGAATGAGGTTCGAGACTGAACGTTCTGTCTGTAAATGTTTTCCTCTATTATGGATGTATATTACCGTTATATAATTGCCACGTTAAGTAAATAGCTTATTGACTATGATCTGTTTTTATTTGCATACATCCCATCGTATGTCGAACGCTGTTTTGCAAAATGTTTAAGGGTGTGCACATAACCGCCATGGATATTTCGAATATGGACAGAAAGACGTGCTCATCAACTTTTCAGACCTATTACGGCAATATCTGATTCGATCATATTCAAACAGAAATAACGTTTATTTAGTAACAGCCCTTAGTGCAACATGGAGAATTCAACATGCACAATTTTAGCAGAACTGGTTTTATATTGCGCACAATTCATACTAGACTATGGCATGTCATTGATGACTGCCAATACAGTAAACAAAACAAAAAAGTAGACTATTTATTAAATTAATGCAATAACCAGGGATGAACTTACCAGAAGCATCGGGTCTAGTTCTTGAAGTGTAAAGCACTGACTATAACTGTTTTAAACGCGCCAAAGCAAGCAGAATCACTCCAGCAAAGTTATCTGTGCCTTTCAATTGGGTGTTAAGATGTTGAGTTAACATTGAGAGAAGTGTCTGTCTTTGATTTAGGCGGCTTTAAAGGCAATTGTTTTGACTCAATGCTCAGTGCAGGCAACGCCAGACTCGAGCGTACCACACGTAGGAGCGTGATGCATCTGGGTCTGTGGTCTGCATGCTGATGTGCTCGAGAGGTCTTCGGGTTAAACGTTAGTAGCGCGCAGAAATGCCTATGCCTCATTGCAAGGGGTTGGTCAAAATGCTGTGTCTGTACATACAGTTGTATAGGTTAACCCACTTCTACCCTACAGGTTTGACTAGTTGTTTTACATTACATTACAATGATCTATTTCCCCCGACTTCTGCAAATAGATCAGATTGTGCAAACAAAAACAAGACTTGTTTAAACACTTTCTATATTTATGTCATCATGGATATTTACAGGCAAACATGCCATCAATGCAACTGATAGTCCAGACCATATGTGACTGCAAATGGCATCCTATTCTCGACAAAGTGCATTAGATCCCTATGTGCTCTGGTCAAATAGTACACTACATAGGGAATAGGGTGCAATTTGGGATGTAGCCAGGTCTGAACAGCCTTATGGAGAGAGAGCATCTGGGCCTAATAGGTGATTGAACGTGTATTACAATGATCTCATGTGTTAAAGATTAAACTGACACTAGGTTTTAGAGAGAGAGAGAAAGAATGAGAGAGAGAGAGAGACTGTGTGTGTGTGTGTGTGTGTGTGTGTGTGTGTGTGTGTGTGTTTCTTTGTGTGTGTGAGAGAGAGAGAGAGAGAGAGAGAGAGAGAGAGAGAGAGAGAGAGAGAGAGAGAGAGAGAGAGAGAGAGAGAGAGAGAGAGAGAGAGAGAGAGAGAGAGAGAGAGCGTTTTACTTGAGAGAGAGCGTTTTACTTGATGGCCAAAAAGCTCAATTTTAGTCTCATCTGACCATAGTACATTCTTCCATATGTTTGGGGAGTCTCCCACATGCCTTTTGGCGAACACCAAACGTGTTTGCTTATTTCTTTCTTTAAGCAATGGCTTTTTTCTGGACACTCTTCCGTAAAGCCCAGTTCTGTGGAGTGTTAGGCATATCCCTTAATTTCATAACGGGGATAGCTATGTAGCCTTTGAAAAATATTATGATGGTAATCATAAAACATGTTTCTACCCAACCATTTTAATGCAAGTTAAGTACCTGTTGGATAAAAAACTAATGACAGGCCTGATGGAAACAGTGTAATTGTCGGTAAACTCTCCTAAATCTCGACAGAACAAAACATGCTAGACTGGTGGATAATTGGTTTGTCTGTCAAATAGATCATGCACAAATGGCAGTGGAAACACTTTTTTGTGCATTTGTTGCTAGAATAACCATCATGTACCCTTTGCACTGTATCTGCGAGCTGTTGGCTAGAGCACATGTGCCAAGACCAAAGTTGGGCACATTTGTGCCAAAACCACCAACAGAGTTAAAAATGGGTTGATGGAAACCTAGCTACCAACATAAAAAATACTACAGTTTACTATAGAATACTACAGTACTTACTATAGAATTCTGTAATAAACTGTAGTATACTGTAGAATACTATACTACACGTTGTAGTATCCCTCGATAATGTGTAGTACTTAGTATAGCATTTTGTAGTGTACTGTAGAATACTATAATACATAGTATAATATTATCCACAAAAAAACACTGTAGTAAATACTACAGGAATGTCAGCAAAAACACTACAGTACGCAAAACATGACATTATTTTAACTATAGTAAATACTACAGCATTTCATTTGCAAATACCCTGCCCATTCCCCTTCCCATATCCCAATATGCCACCAGTAAGTGAGAAACCTACATGCCAAGTATAGACCATATATTGTGTTCCCTACAGGTTATAGAAAATAGCAGAAGCTCTGAACTCTCCGTTCAGAACCCAGTCCTACCTACCTACAGGTTATGGAAAATGTGCTCTTTTAGTATTTCTTAAGGAGAAAGCCCCCCATTTCTATTTCAAAGATAATAAAACAAAAGCACTTTAGTTAATACTACGGTAATGTCCCCAAAAAGTAAATACTACAGTATACTACAGTCCGCAAAAACCCAACAGTAAATACTACAGTATACCGTACTACAGTCTGAAAAAACACTACAGTAAATACTACAGTATACTACAGTGCGCAAAAACACTACAGTAAATACTACAGTATACTACTGTCTGCAAAAACACTACAGTAATTGCTATAGTATATACTACTCTTTTTTTACTACTGTATTTATACTATAGTCAACTGTAAATACTACAGTATACTACAGTAAAGTCAGCAAAAACATTACAGTGAATATTATAGTATTCCTGCCATTGTATACTTTTATATTTCTTAATGTCGGTATAGAGGCTTTTCAGCCATTTAACATAAATCAGGCCTCTTAAACATGGGTGTGGTTTTCATACATTAAAAACCATTGTGTAATGTCATACGATCCTACGATTCCCCATTGAGTAATGTGTTGCAAAAACTGAACACACAAACACCCACACACACGCCTATGCATGCACGTGTGTGCACACATGCACACATGATGCATACACACACATGCAATCACGATGCACACACACTTGCGTGCGTGCGCACACACACACACACACACACACACACACACACACACAAAGAGAGTCTGGAAACAGTTGAAGCAGAGGGGGCTTTTTTTCTCAACCTCACTGCAACGCCAAGTACAACAACCCACTTCTGATGCTTGATCTGTTGGGATGAGTAATGTGCATTTGTTTTTGTTGTTGTTGTCGATGACGTCAACATTTTTTTTTTTTTACCAGGTTTCCATCCAACCTTTTTAAAAGTACATGTCAGATCAAAAATGTCACGACAGGCCTGATGGAAACAGCTAATTTGTCGGTAAACTTTCCAAATGTTGACAAAACCAAATAAGCTAGACAAGGTGGGATCTTTTTGTGTCTGTAAAATGTATTATGCGAGAAATGTCGGTTGAAACACATTTAATGCGCAAATATTGATATAATAACCATCATATCGAAGTAAAGTTGGAGTCACGCGATGATATGGTGTGTGGACCTCCCACTACGACTCGGGAAAGCATACAGTTTATTAGACTACAGATTAAATAAATTATGATGAACTTCACAGGGTGGTGAAAGTGCACAGTGATTGATGCTCCTTTCCAATAAATATCAAGGTTCTTATTTTGGTGAAATGATGATCAATGCTCTGATCCAGAGTAATTAGGGTAAAGTCTTGCTCAAGGGCACATCAACTTTTTTTCACCTAGTTGGCCCAGGGATTTGAACCAGCAACCTTTCGGTTACTGGCCCAAATGCTCTTAACCGCTTGGCTACGTGCCACCCTATAACGCAAATCAATTTCTGACAAAACCATAAGTAGAGTTGAAAATGCGATGGAAACCCATTTAACTTGTTTTTTTTGTTCGGTACATGGGAATTTAACCGCAAATTGTATTTTTATGTCAGCAAGCAAAGCATTTTATCCGCAAAATGTCAATTTGATGGAAACACATCTCTGGTGGGAAAATGTGCATATTCTTTTCATGCAGATTTTAGAATATTTGCATGAAAATCTGTCACCAATTGGATAGAAACCTAGCTAGTGTCTCATCAAATGAAATAGGAAATAAATTAAAGGCCAAGTGCTGTCCAAATTCTGTTTATATCATATTGTACAACAGCTGATGAAACTAACACTGTAAAAGTGTGATTTTTTAATCAATGTTATTTCCTGATAGTTGCTGGTTGAAAATACAGGATATTCTAATCAGCAGGTTTGCATGGACGGGATATTTCGGCTTTCCATGGTGACATCACCATGCGGTAAATTGGTTAATAGACCACTCCTAAACAGTCATAGCTAAATTCTTGCTTGAGAAATAGTATTTTGCTAAAAAGCTACTTTTGCCCATTTTAATGGAAATCTATTAAAGCAAGATACTTAATTGTTACCCAGAAATTATTTGATATTGATATGAAAACGGCTGCATTGGGCCTTTAAGGGGTTATGATGTGAGGAGAATGAGTGGTTGTGAACAGAGTTGAGCAATATTTCTATTACAGGTATTTCAATACATATTTCAATTTATTTTGTTATATGACACAGAGTGACAAGGAGTTGAATGTTGGCACAAAACAGGTCTGGATTCCAGGCTAAAGATTATGCTCCATATTGAATATTGCACAAGAGACAGTATTGCTCCTGATCTCCATGCTTGCAATCCTGTGGTAGAAGCTACTCTAATCACTTAACCTATTTGTATTGGAGAAATAGAGTATATCAATGGCTGTGTCCGAAATCGTTCTTGCCTACTATGAGCTCTGTTCAAAAGTAGTGCACTATATAAGGAATAGGATGCCATTTGGGACGCAACCTAACAGCAGTGTTTCCCTCCTCTGGGGTGTAACGGCTCACCCATGGAGCTGTGAATTCAGCCACTTACTCAGATGAGATGAGTAATGTGTCCCAAATGGCACCCTATTTCCTTTACAGAGACTTGCAAAAGTATTCATCCCCCTTGGCGTTTTTCCTATATTGTTGCATTACAACCTGTAATTTAAATGGATTTTTATTTGGATTTCATGTAATGGACATACACAAAATAGTCCAAATTGGTGAAGTGAAATGAAAAAAATTAAATAAAAAAAATAACGGAAAAGAGGTGCGTGCATATGCTATGAAGCCCCTAAATAAGATCTGGTGCAACCAATTACCTTCAGAAGTCACATAATTAGTTAAATAAAGTCCACCTGTGTGCAATCTAAGTGCCGCATGATCTCAGTATATCTACACCTGTTCTGAAAGTCCCCAGGGTCTGCAACACCACTAAGCAAGGGGCACCACTAAGCAAGGGGCACCACCAAGCAAGCGGCACCATGAAGACCAAGGAGATCTCCAAACAGGTCAGGGACAAAGTTGTGGAGAAGTATAGGTTATAAAAAAATATCTGAAATTTTGAACATCCCATGGAGCACCATTAAATCCATTATTACAAAATGGAAAGAATATGGCACCACAACAAACCTGCCAAGAGAGGGCCGCCCACCAAAACACACGGACCAGGCAAGGAGGGCATTAATCAGAGAGGCAACAAAGAGACCAAAGATAACCCTGAAGGAGCTGCAAAGCTCCACAGCGGAGATTGGAGTATCTGTCCATAGGACCACTTTAAGCCGTACACTCCACAGAACTGGGCTTTACGGAAGAGTGGCCAGAAAAAAGCCATTGCTTAAAGAAAGAAATAAGCAAACACGTTTGGTGTTCGCCAAAAGGCATGTGGGAGACTCCCCAAACATATGGAAGAATGTACTATGGTCAGATGAGACTAAAATTGAGCTTTTTGGCCATCAAGTAAAACACTCTCTCTCAAGTAAAACGCTCTCTCTCTCTCTCTCTCTCTCTCTCTCTCTCTCTCTCTCTCTCTCTCTCTCTCTCTCTCTCTCTCTCCTTGTTTACTGTAAGTCATCCTTCTCTAAAGTCCTGTCTTCCTTTGTGACATCCCCAGTACTTTTCCAGTTCATAAGCAACAGCTGGACGGAGCGCCAGATGTGCTGAATTTAATGAGAGAAATTATCAAGGATCTTTTTTCTGCGTAAGAGAAAAGACGGAGGGCATAGAACAGTCAACGGAAATTGGTGATTAAATTCAAGAGCATCGCAAATGAAAAAAAATCCAGACCTGCTTTTCTATGTGATATTGTTTCGTTAGTGGTATCATGTATCCATAGGTTGTCAAACTACTCTGTAAGCATGATAGAGGGGAGTTGCAGGTGCTCTTCGTAAAAATACCCATAAAGCTCGGTGCTCTGCCACAAAAGTAATGAGGGAATAAAAACAGGCGGCACTTCAAACTTTGCACTAAGTTACCACGAGAAAGACATCATCACCTCATTTTCATATCTTCCTTTATTCTACATTTCTTGCCATGTTTTTTCTCTGCGTAATATACCAACCACGTTTTCCTGTCTCTCCCTGTTCCAGGCATTGAATAACAGGGTATATAAGAATGTCTCGCCATATGACTCGCTCAACAACATCGTTGATGGACTCAATTCCTTGACGGACCACTTCTCCGACCTCTCCCTCTCCTCAGAGCCCCGCAAGCCCAGCAAAAGACCCCCGCCCAACTACCTGTGCCACCTCTGCTTCAACAAGGGCCACTACATCAAAGACTGCCCCCAGGTAGGACACAGACTGAGACAGTCCTTATTCATTCACATTTATGTTTGTTTGTTCATTCATTCATTCATTCATCCATCCATTTATTTTTTGGGGTTCTACCTCTAATTCTATTGGTTCAGTGTCTTTCGATTTCAAAATGCTAATGGCTGCCATCGAGAGCCAACATGGCGTCCTTTGAGTCATGTGACCATATTTCCAGCCAATCATGTCCCTTTTGAGTTGACCAATGGCTGTGCGGCGATGGCATCTGTGTGATGCCCTGACCTAAATGTCAGACAGACAGGCCTCTGTCCTCTGTGGTCATGAGTGTGTGTTAATTGCGCAGACGGATAGACTACTGAACTTCACTATGAGGTAGGAAGAGTAGGGTGAAGTTGGCCCCTAGTTGCTGATCTTATACTTTTCCCCTCTCGGTTTTCCAATATTTTTGTATTTTATGACGCAGGTCTCTCTGTGAGGAAAACGAGTGTAACCATGGCAAATTAGCAGCGAGTTCCAGCTGTGAAGTCCCATGGGTACCAGAGTGTGACCAATGGGGTCCAAGCTGAGCTCTCCTCTGTTTAACAGAATCAGTACTGGAGTGTATTTATTACAGAAACCGTTTACCGTTTAAGAACCAAACGGAAGCAAACAGAACAAAACGAGTTTCTATTGGACAAATTCAGGTAGGTCCCGCCCCGTTTCGTTCTGTTTGCTTCCGTTTAAGAAACGTTTTGCAACAGAATCGGCATAATGAATACTCCCAGGACTCTGCGGTACTGATGTTACTGATATACCCCTAGAAATAGAATGTGTGGAACAGGCTTGGAACATCTGACATTGGCAATTTGACTGGTAAACTCATTCCAGTTTTGTGGATCTACCCACCTATTGATTGGATGATGTACTGTATGTACAGTGCCTTGCAAAAGTATTCATCTCCCTTGGTATTTTTCCTATTTTGTTGCCTTACAACCTGGAATTAAAATTGATTTTTTTGGGGTTTGTATCATTTGATTTACACAACATGCCTACCACTTTGAAGATGCAAAATATTTTTTCTTGTGAAACAAACAAGAAATAAGACCAAAAAACAGAACTTGAGCGTGCATAACTATTCACCCCCCCAAAGTCAATACTTTGTAGAGCCACCTTTTGCAGCAATTACAGCTGCAAGTCTCTAGGGGTATGTCTCTATAAGCTTGGCACATCTAGCCGCTGTGATTTTGCAAAACTGCTCCAGCTCCTTCAAGTTGGATGGGTTCCGCTGGTGTACAGCAATCTTTAAGTCATACCACAGATTCTCAATTGGATTGAGGTCTGGGCTTTGACTAGGCCATTCCAAGACATTTAAATGTTTCCCCTTAAACCACTCAAGTGTTGCTTTAGCAGTATGCTTAGGGTCATTGTCCTGCTGGAAGGTGAACCTCCGTCCCAGTCTCAAATCTCTGGAAGACTGAAACAGGTTTCCCTCAAGAATTTCCCTGTATTTAGCACCATCCATCATTCCTTCAATTCTGACCAGTTTCCCAGTCCCTGCCGATGAAAAACATCCCCACAGCATGATGCTGCCACCACCATGCTTCACTGTGGGGATGGTGTTCTCAGGGTGATGAGAGGTGTTGGGTTTGCGCCAGACATAGCGTTTTCCTTGATGGCCAAAAAGCTAAATTTTAGTCTCATCTGACCATAGTACCTTCTTCCATATGTTTGGGGAGTCTCCCACATGGCTTTTGGCGAACACCGAACGTTTTTGCTTATTCTTTTCTTTAAGCAATGGCTTTTTTCTGGCCACTCTTCCGTAAAGGTCAGCTCTGTGGAGTGTACGGCTTAAAGTGGTCCTATGGACAGATACTCCAATCTCCGCTGTGGAGCTTTGCAGCTCCTTCAGGGTTATCTTTGGTCTCTTTGTTACCTCTCTGATTAATGCCCTCCTTGCCTGGTCCGTGAGTTTTGGTGGGCGGCCCTCTCTTGGCAGGTTTGTTGTGGTGCCATATTCTTAAAAAATTTTAATTGCTCCGTGGGATATTCAGAGTTTTTGATATTTTTTTATAACCCAACCCTGCTCTGTACTTCTCCACAACTTTGTCCCTGACCTGTTTGGAGAGCTCCTTGGTCTTCATGGTCCTGCTTGCTTGGTGGTGCCCCTTGCTTAATGGTGTTGCAGACTCTGGGGCCTTTCAGAACAGGTGTATATATACTGAGATCATATGACAGATCATGTGCACTTAGATTGCACACAGGTGGACTATATTTAACTAATTATGTGACTTCTGAAGGTAATTGGTTGCACCAGATCTTATTTAGGGGAAGCATAGGGGGTGAATACATATGCACGCACCACTTTTCCGTTATTTATTTTTTAGAATTCTTTGAAACAAGTAATTTTTTTCATTTCACACTATTTTGTGTATGTCCATTACATGAAATCCCAAAAAAATCAATTTAAATTACAGGTTGTAATGCAACAAAATAGGAAAAACGCCAAGGGGGAGGCATACTTTTGCAAGGCACTGTATGTATGGGAGACATCAAATTATGTTTTTTAGTATCCAAAACGATCACAATATATGATAGCCTACTTCTAGTAATGATAAATGTGTAAATGCACCCTAAAATACAGTATAAATAATTGTACATAGATATGATGTAAGCATTACAATATTGACATCATGCCATATTATGCACACTATGATGGCGTAACATGTCACAATAGTACAACTGAAATAGCATTCGGAAAAGCTAGTGATACTGAGATAGAGATTATGGACCACAAAATGACTACTGTGGTTTTCACATACAGGCACTTTGAGGAATGTTCTGTCTCCCTTTACGACGTCTTGTAAAAGCAAACTGCATGGACTGGGTTTAAAATATGAGATTTTGAAACAGGGACACACAATGACAGTTTTCTCTGAATTCTGGTGTGGAGCTGTTGTTGTTAGACAGGTCCATAGTGATGACAGATATTCTCTCTCTTTCACTCAGCTTCTCTCTTGCTCTTATTGTGTGTGTGTGTATATGTGTGTGTGCTTCCGTGTGTTTTGTAGAGCTTTCTAGTTGTTTAGATCTGACCAATCAACACTAATCCTTGTATTAGGAATGACTTAATGAATGACGTTGAAGTTTAAGTTTATTGTGTTGATGTTGTAAATCCGTGCTTAATAGTTATCACTGTGTATTTAAAGCATTGAACCAGTCAGTTGCAGGGCAGCAGTTGCAGGGCAGCAGTTGCAGGATAGTCAGTGGAAATGTTAAGTTTTTGTTTTATTACGACCAAACCCCCTCGACATTAGACTGCTATGAAACCAATCTGTCAGCAGGACAGCTAGCCTACAAGGGCGTAACTCAAATGTGTGTGTGTGCGTGTACGTGTGCATGTGCATGGGTGTAACTCAAATCACAGCGGTTCTGTCAGGGCTCCTCAACTGTTCGTTAAACTGCCAACGGATACACAGCAAACATCAGATCTCCAATGTGTGTGTGTGTGTGTGTGTTTCAACCACATCTACGTCCCAAATGGCACCCTATTCCCTTTTAGTGCACTACTTTTGCTCTTTGGGGACTATTCTGTTGGTTCCATTTTACCGGGTAAACTAGATCAAGCGCAGCTCAAGTATTTACAATTATTTGAGGAGGGCTTTATTTAACATGTAGCTTGCACTTTGGGGACTACTCCATTGGTTCCATTGTACCGAGTGAACTAAATCATAATTTGATCAACCAAATCAAATGATATGTCTATGAATCAAGCATAGCTCAAGTATTTCAAATCAAATCAAATTGTATTTTTCACATGCGCCGAATACAACAGGTGTAGACTTTACCTTGAAATGCTTGCTTACGAGCCCTTTCCAACTACAGTGGGGAGAACAAGTATTTGATACACTGCCGATTTTGCAGGTTTTCCTACTTACAAAGCATGTAGAGGTCTGTAATTTTTATCATAGGTACACTTCAACTGTGAGAGACGGAATCTAAAACAAAAATCCAGAAAATCACATTGTATGATTTTTAAGTAATTAATTTGCATTTTATTGCATGACATAAGTATTTGATCACCTACCAACCAGTAAGAATTCCGGCTCTCACAGACCTGTTAGTTTTTCTTTAAGAAGCCCTCCTGTTCTCCACTCATTACCTGTATTAACTGCACCTGTTTGAACTCGTTACCTGTATAAAAGACACATGTCCACACACTCAATCAAACAGACTCCAACCTCTCCACAATGGCCAAGACCAGAGAGCTGTGTAAGGACATCAGGGATAAAATTGTAGACCTGCACAAGGCTGGGATGGGCTACAGGACAATAGGCAAGCAGCTTGGTGAGAAGGCAACAACTGTTGGCGCAATTATTAGAAAATGGAAGAAGTTCAAGATGACGGTCAATCACCCTCGGTCTGGGGCTCCATGCAAGATCTCACCTCGTGGGGCATCAATGATCATGAGGAAGGTGAGGGATCAGCCCAGAACTACATGGCAGGACCTGGTCAATGACCTGAAGAGAGCTGGGACCACAGTCTCAAAGAAAACCATTAGTAACACACTACGCCGTCATGGATTAAAATCCTGCAGCGCACGCAAGGTCCCCCTGCTCAAGCCAGCGCATGTCCAGGCCCGTATGAAGTTTGCCAATGACCATCTGGATGATCCAGAGGAGGAATGGGAGAAGGTCATGTGGTCTGATGAGACAAAAATAGAGCTTTTTGGTCTAAACTCCACTCGCCGTGTTTGGAGGAAGAAGAAGGATGAGTACAACCCCAAGAACACCATCCCAACCGTGAAGCATGGAGGTGGAAACATCATTCTTTGGGGATGCTTTTCTGCAAAGGGGACAGGACGACTGCACCGTATTGAGGGGAGGATGGATGGGGCCATGTATCGCGAGATCTTGGCCAACAACCTCCTTCCCTCAGTAAAAGCATTGAAGATGGGTCGTGGCTGGGTCTTCCAGCATGACAACGACCCGAAACACACAGCCAGGGCAACCAAGGAGTGGCTCCGTAAGAAGTATCTCAAGGTCCTGGAGTGGCCTAGCCAGTCTCCAGACCTGAACCCAATAGAAAATCTTTGGAGGGAGCTGAAAGTCCGTATTGCCCAGCGACAGCCCCGAAACCTGAAGGATCTGGAGAAGATCTGTATGGAGGAGTGGGCCAAAATCCCTGCTGCAGTGTGTGCAAACCTGGTCAAGACCTACAGGAAACGTATGATCTCTGTAATTGCAAACAAAGGTTTCTGTACCAAATATTAAGTTCTGCTTTTCTGATGTATCAAAGACTTATGTCATGCAATAAAATGCAAATGAATTGTCACGATCGTTCATAGACGGGACGGACCAAGGCGCAGCGTGATATGCATACATGTTTATTTATATTGAATAAACACCACGACAAAACAACAAATGAAACGAAACGTGAAGTCCAAGGTAGACAAACAACATACCTCACACGGAACAAGATCCCACAACTAACTCGTGCCAAAAGGCTGCCTAAGTATGGTCCCCAATCAGAGACAACGAGCGACAGCTGCCTCTGATTGGGAACCACACCGGCCAACATAGAAATAGACATACTAGAACATCAACATAGAAATATACAACATACACACCCTGACTCAACATATACGAGTCCCTTGAGTCAGGGCGTGACAGTACCCCCCCCCCCCCCCCCCCCCCAAAGGTGCGGACTCCGACCGCGCCACATAAACATAACAGGGTAGGGGCCGGGTGGGCATTCCGCCTCGGAGGCGGATCCGGCTCCGGGCGTGACCACCACTTACTCTCCACCTCCCTGTTGCGCCCCTGGTCTGGTCTGGACCTCGGTGAGCTGCTTCCCCTCTCCTTCCTCCCACGAAGTACCAAGCCCTGTCTGGACCCTGGTGTGGGAGACCCCGAACCTGGAGAGGGGCTGATGTCTGGGTCTAGACTGGAACCGCTGACTGGAGCTGGACCCGACGACGGTGGATCGAACTGCTCTGGCTCCGGAGTGGAGCAGCTGACCGGAGCTGAACTGGCCACAGGTGGAGCGGACTGCTCTGGCTCCGGAGTGGATCTGCTGACCGGAGCTTGACTGGACCCCGGTGGAGCGGATTGCTCTGGCGCCGGAGTGGAGCAGCTAACCGGAGCTGGATCAGGCACCGGTGGAGTGGACTGCTCTGGCTCCGGAGTGGAGCAGCTGACCGGTGCCGGACCAGGCACCGGTGGGACAGGCACGGGCCGTGCCGGACTGGACACACGCACCACTGGCTTGGTGCGAGGAGCAGGAACAGGCCGGACCGGGCTGGCGACGCGCACCACTGGCTTGGTGCGAGGGACAGGAACAGGCCGGGCCGGGCTGGCGACACGCACCACTGGCTTGGTGCGAGGGACAGGAACAGGCCGGACCGGGCTGGCGACGCGCACCACTGGCTTGGTGTGAGGGACAGGAACAGGCCGGGCCGGGCTGGCGACGCGCACCACTGGCTTGGTGCGAGGAGAAGGAACAGGCCGGACCAGGCTGGCGACGCGCACCACTGGCTTGGTGCGAGGGGCAGGAACAGGCCGGGCCGGTCTAGCGACGCGCACCACTGGCTTGGTGCAAGGAGCAGGAACAGGCCGGGCCGGGCTGGCGACGCGCACCACTGGCTTGGTGCGAGGAGCAGGAACAGGCCGGGCCGGGCTGGCGACGCGCACCACTGGCTTGGTGCGAGGGACAGGAACAGGCCGGACCGGGCTGGCGACGCGCACCACTGGCTTGGTGCGAGGAGCAGGAACAGGCCGGGCCGAGCTGGAAACACGCACCACTGGTTTGGTGCGAGGAGCAGGAATGGGCCGGACCGGACTGCGATGGCGGACTGGAGGTCTGGAGCGGAGAGCTGGCACAACCCGTCCTGGCTGGTTGCCCACTTTCACACTACACATGCGGTGCGCTAGCACAGGACGCACTGGGCTGTGCACGCGCACTGGCGATACAGCTTGTAGAACAGGCGCAGGATATGCGGGACCGAGGAGGCGTCCTGGAGACCAGGAGCGTTGAGCCGGCACACCCCGTCCTGGCTGAATGCCCATCTTCGCATGACACGTGCGTGGTGCTAGCACAGGACGTACAGGACTGTGCCGGAACACTGGCGACACAGTACGTAGCTCCGCATAACACGGAGCCTGCCCAGTCACACGCTTCCTCGCGTGAGTACGGGGAGTTGGCTCTGCTCTAACACTAGGCTCCGCCAACCACCCTTTTAGCCCCCCCCCCAAAAAAATAATATTGGGGCTGTCTCTCGGGCTTCTTCCTCGGCCGGCACCTTCTGTGTTGCCGCTGCTCCTCTCTATGCCGCGCCTCCACTGTCTCCTCCCAAGGACGGCGATCCATCCCGGCCTGAATCTCCTCCCAAGTCCAGGATCCCTTACCGTCCAGGATCTCCTCCCAGGTCCAGGCTGTCTGCTCCTGGACACGCTGCTTGGTCTTCGTTTGGTGGGATCTTCTGTCACGTTCGTTTATAGACGGGACGGACCAAGGCGCAGCGTGATATGCATACATGTTTATTAACGAATAAACACAACGACAAAACAATAAACAAACGATACGTGAAGTCCAAGGCAGCGCAACACAACATACCTTAACACGGAACAAGATCCCACAACTAACTCGTGCCAAAAGGCTGCCTAAGTATGGTCCCCAATCAGAAACAACGAGCGACAGCTGCCTCTGATTGGGAACCACACTGGCCAACATAGAAATAGACATACTAGAACATCAACATAGAAATATACAACATAGAACATACACACCCTGACTCAACATATACGAGTCCCTTGAGTCAGGGCGTGACATTAATTACTTAAAAATCATACAATGTGATTTTCTGGATTTTTGTTTTAGATTCCGTCCCTCACAGTTGAAGTGTACCTATGATAAAAATTACAGACCTCTACATGCTTTGTAGGTAGGAAAACCTGCAAAATCGGCAGTGTATCAAATACTTGTTCTCCCCACTGTATAAAAAAAGTATAAATAGTAACACAAGAGGAATAAAATACACAAGAATGCTCATATACAGCTCATATACAGGGAGCACCAATACCCGATCAATGTGCAAGGGTATTTGAGATAGAAATCTAAATAGGCAGGGTAAAGTGACTAGGCATCAGGATAGATAATAATAATACGAGTAAAATAAAGAACAGTGGAGCAGCAGCATATGATGAGTGTATGTGTGTGCGTGTATGTGTGTTTTTGTTGTGTCGGTGTGGGTTTTGTGTGAGAGTGTCAGTGTAGTGTGTGTGAGACAGTGTGTGTATATATAGTCTTGTGAGTGTGCATAGAGTCAGTGCAAGATAGGGTCAGATAGTCTGGGTAACCATTTAATGAACTATTTAGCAGTCTTATGGCTATATAGCAGTCTTATGGCTCGGGGGTAGAACCTGTCTCAGAGCCTGTTTGCAATTTTTGGGCCTTTCTCTGACATCAACTTATATAGAGGTCCTAGATGGCAGGGGTCCTAGATGTAGAGGTTTGCGGTCGAGGGCGGTGCATTTGCCATACCAAGCGGTGATGCAGCCAGTCAAGATGCTCTCGATGGTGCAGCTGTAGAACCTTTTGAGAATCCAAGGGCCCATGCCAAATCTTTTCAGCCTCCTGATGGGAAAGAGGCGCTGTCGTGCCATCTTCATGACTGTATGAGTGTGTGTGGACAATGTTAAGTCCTTAGTGATGTGGACGCCAAGGAACTTGATGCTCTCGACCGGCTCCACAGCAGCCCCGTCGATGTGGATGGGAGTGTGCTCTCCCCTCTTTCTCCTGTAGTCCACGATCAGCTCCTTGGTCTTACTGACATTGAGGGAGAGGTTGTTGTCCTGGTACCACACTGCCAGGTCACTGACCTCCTCCCTGTAGGCTGTCTCATCGCCGCCGGTGATCAGGCCTACCACCGTCGTGTCGTCAGCAAATTTGATGATGGTGTTGGAGTCGTGCGTGACCATGCAGTCGTGGGTGAACAGGGAGTACAGGAGGGGACTAAGCACACCCCTGAGGGCCCCCGTGTTGAGGGTCAATGTGGCGGAGGTGTTGTTGCCTACCCTCACCACCTGGGGCTGGCCCGTCAGGAAGTCCAGGATCCAATTGCAGAGGGAGGTGTTCAGGTGTTCATTTCAAAGTATTGGACAGGCGTATTTATTTGACCCAGGTCTGAATTAGCGTCCCCTTCCTGTGTGATGTTTATCAAGCGGACACCCTTAAGGCGCAGGATATGACTTCACAGGCCTCCCTCTGCTGGGTTTTTGATCTGGGTCCAGCAGCGTGGAGAATCATATTATTATGACTATCTCTCTCTCTCTCCTACTCTATATCTCGCAACCTTGCTCTCTCTTCATCTCCCCCCCCCCCCCCCCCCCCGCCCCTTAATTCTGAGAGATCTATCTGTGTAATTGTCCTTTCCAGCTTAGTGATTTTATGCTCCTAGGTACGGTGGTGTAGTCTCCCAGAGTGGCCTTTCTCTTTCTGTTTCTCTCCGTCCTCTCACTCTCCATCAGTCCTCCGTAGTTACTGAGGGGCTGGAGTGGAGACCCAAGCCCAACTATTCCTGTTCTCCTCCCCCCAGAGAGGGCTGCCCTAGTGGGATCTTGGTTAGTGTGGATCAACAAGGTCCTGGTTGGTTGTTGTGGCTTAGAGGGAGGGGGCTCCGATAGGAAACAGAGAATGACACAGCTGAGTGGAGCTGCAGAAAGACACAGGAAGGGGCTCTGTGATAGGTCTTCCTGTGGTGTGTGTGTGTTTGTGCTGTGGGCTGTGTGTGTCGGGAGGTGGGCTGTGTGAGGCATGTGTGTGTTTGTGTGTGTGTATGTGAATGCGTGCATGTCTTTTTGTATGTGTACTGCAATGATATTCCTCACCTCTCTGTCCCTGTTTCCTTCTCCGCTTTGACGAAAGAGGAAATGCTGGTGGCATATCTGCTCTCCTCTCTCCTTTCTGCCCTCTCCTATCTCCTCTCTCCTCTCCTATCTCCTCTCTCCTCTCTCCTCTCCTGTCTCCTCTCTCCTCTCCTATCTCCTCTCTCCTCTCCTATCGCCTCTCTCCTCTTCCTCTCTGCCTGCTGTCACAGGGCAACCGAGGTGTTATGTAAACAGGCTTTTATTTGGAGAATGAGGTCGCTCCCCGAGTTATGGCTAGAATGCTCCCTTCACTGGGGTCTGGCTGCCTGGCTACCCCACTCTGGTGCACAGCCAAGATGTCTTCCACTTGCGTTTATGATTTGTTTGGTGGCCTCAATCGCCAGCTCCGCCTCTGATGTTTCCCTAATGAAAATGATGCATTGATTGACATCCACTCGCCATGTTTCCCCCCTGTAAAGGGATTAACACATGGAAAATGTATTTGCTGGAATTTGATGTGTGTGTGGGTTAGGGGGGGTTTGTGTAAAAGCCAAAACGCTGAACCAATATGCCTCATCCAGTGCCCACCCCCCAGCTCCCCCCTCTTCCCCCTCTTCTCCCCCTTCTCCCCCTCTCCCCTCCCTGGCCAATGCCCTCAAGCTATGTGCCCTGCTCTACACACTGGCATCAGCCCACTCCCACACCTAGCATTCTATTCTCATGACCAGTACTCTAGAATCTAGAGAGGGTGGTGAGTACAGCCCAGTACATCACTGGGGCCGAGCACCCTGCCATCCAGGACCTCTATACCAGGCGGTGTCAGAGGAAGGCCCAAAAAATGCTTAAGCACACACTCACAGATACTCTACCCACACACTCACACATACTTACACTGACACCCCAACACACACATACACACACACATGCACTACATACACCTATACACACAAAACTGGCGTTTGCAATGCCAGGCTTGTGGGTTCGATTCCCACAGGGGGCCAGTATGAAAATGTATGCACTCACTAACTGTAAGTCGCTCTGGATAAGAGCGTCTGCTAAATGACTAAAATGTAAAAAAATAACACGCGCACACATGCATACAGATGCCACACACACTTACACACACACACACACATACACTTTCACACTCACCACATACGCTGCTGCTACTGTCTATTCTCTATCCTGTTGTCTAGTCACTTTACCCCTACCTATATGTACATAGCTACCTCATTTACCTCGTACCCCTGCACATGGACTCGGTACTGGTACTTCCTGTATATAGCCATGGTATTTTTACTCGTTATTGTTATTCGTTATTCACTGTGTATTTATTCCTTGTGTCACTATTTCAAAATGTTTATTAGATTTTGTATATCTATTTTATCTTTAACTCTGCATTGTTGGAAAACGACCCGTAAGTAACCATTTCACTGTTAGGCTACACCTGTTGTTTACGAAGCATGCGAAAAATAACATTTTTTATTTAGATTGGCTGAACAGGCTGGGCCCATAGGGCTCTGTTCAAAAGTAGTGCACTATGTAGGGAATAGGGTGCCATTTGGGACGCATACCATCTCTCTCTCCAGCTATTTCCAGGGGCAGCAAATGCTGCCAGTCGGATCTGCTGTCAGAGAGAAATAAAGTATGAAACAGCAACAGCGGAAGCTATGCACTGAGTATAGCAAACATTAGGAAAATCTTCCTAATATTGAGTTGCATCCCCCCCTTTTGCCTCTACAAGGTGTCGAAAGCGTTCCACAGGGATGCTGGCCCATGTTGACTCCAATGCTTCGCACAGTTGTGTCAAGTTGGCTGGATGTCCTTGGGTAGTGGACCATTCTCGATACACACGGGAAACTGTTGAGCATGAAAAACCCAGCAGCGTTGCAGTTCTTGACACAAACCGGTGCGCCTGGCACCTACTACCATACCCCATTCAAAGGCACTTAAATCTTTTGTTTTACCCATTCACCCTCTGAATGGCACACATACACGATCCATGTCTCAATTGTCTCAAGGCTTAAACATCCTTCTGTAAAGCTGCAATATGTAACTTTTTGTAACACATAGAACATGTAACACATAGAATATGTATTATAGATATGTCATTCTCATTGAAAGCAACTCTAAGAAGCAGTAGATCTGTTCTATGTGTGCTATTTCTTTGCTTCCAGTTTTTAAGCTTCGTTTTTGATACTTTTACTTTTGGTTTTGTACACCAGCTTCAAACAGCTGAAAATATAATATTTTGGGGTATGGAAAATATGTTTCACAGCGGTTTAGATGGCACAATGGTGGTCCTCTGTAGCTCAACTAGCTCAACTGGTAGAGCACGGCGCTTGTAACGCCAAGGTAGTGGGTTCGATCCCCGGGACCACCCATACACAAAAAAATGTATGCACGCATGACTGTAAGTCGCTTTGGATAAAAGCGTCTGCTAAATGGCATATTATTATTATTATTACAATGAGACTCTACACTATACTTGCTTGTTTTGTCACATAAACTGAAATTAGCAACCAGGAAATGGCGGAGCGATTTCTGCATAGTGCATCTTTAACCGGTCTTCTCCCCTTCATCTACACTGATTGAAGTGGATTTAACAAGTGACATCAATAAGGGATCATAGCTTTCACCTGGATTCACCTGGTCAGCCTATGTCATGGAAAGAGCAGGTGTTCTTAATGATTTGTATACTCAGTGTATATACACACATTCTAGTGCCATGAGCAAAATGCATATTGTCCCAGCTGGATAAAGAGAGCTCTGTGTGTTGGATCAATGGGCTTCATGTGTTTTTGATCAACATTGACTCTGATGCTCGTCTTGGCCTTGTTCCTTTTCTCTTCTTTGATATCTGTCTCACTGATCAACTCTCATCCTATTCAGAGCTAGATAGATAAAGATAGGAATAGTTTCTGGGTTTGGTTTAGTTTATTAGGATCCCATTAGCTGTTGCTCATGCAGCAACTACTCTTCCTGGGGTCCACAACAATAGTAGTCTACATGGTATCTGTGTAACTTTTGGTAATAAAGTTGACCCTCTTATGACCAAGTCACTACCATGCAGGCAAAGACGTCTCCAAACATCATGGTATCTGTTCAACCTAATGTGGAATGTGACCACCTTAAGCATTATTAAGTCCTATTCTCAACACCCCTGATGTTGATCATACTGTATGTTTGGCCTGAGCTTGTATACTCATGCATGCACACAAACACAAAACACGCACACACCTCAGATGACTTTGTTCTGTCTGTTATGAGGGTGATCATGGCAGCCATTTGTCATAGGGTCCTACAGACTGCTGATTTTACCACTTGCGTGTGTGTGTGTGTGTGTGTGTGTGTGTGTGTGTGTGTGTGTGTGTGTGTGTGTGTGTGTGTGTGTGAGTGTGTGCGTGTATACCACTGTGAAGTGATCCTGGGAACATCACGTCACACCAGAAGGCAAATGGCTGTTTGAACTGTCTTTAATGTGGCTGTGTAATTGCCCTTACCTGCCCTGGGACTACGGGTGCAAATTAGCTTTTAGCTAACCCCGGCACATTTACATGGATGTAGTATTATTGTAATATTGATGTTGATTAATGTGCACTGTTTTTCTTCTGGTAAGAAACCTTTAAAGACCAATGCTGTCATTACTGGCAGGGTGGCTTGTGTATAATGGCGAACTCCTTCCTAACGGTTGCGTAAACTGAACTAGAAAAAACTTCGACAATGGAGCAAAAGCAGAGATCCCTCCAAAAACTAAAGTGGAAGTGGTCATTTTTCTCTGTCTTACTGTGGTGATTGTGTAAACAGTTTTGTTTTAATGATTCTGTTTGCTGTTGTATTGGTTGGATAGAAGAGGTGGGGAGCTGGCATGTATAATCAAATACACATTATATGTAATTGCATGACTCTGTGCTGCACGGTTGGAAAACAGTTAGTCTGGCCCCTAGTGTGGGTACACCCATTTTCCTAATGTGTGTGTGTGTGTGTGTGTGTGTTTGTGTGTGTGTTTCCATGTGTGTGTGCGCACGTGCTCCTTTTGTTATTACCATAACCTCCTACCTACATTAACATGCACACAGGTTTGATGTTGTATGTGCCTTGAAGTAGTTTGGCTACTCTTCGTTGGCAAGACAACCACTAGTTGGCTAAAGTAGAAAGCTGACTGGCACCCAAGGCTGTTATGATGTAGCCCAGTGAAGCCCACCCCTGATTAGGCAATTTTGTGCAATCATGTGACATGCCTGGATTTAACCTTTCTTTAAAGCTTTTTCATCAAACTCTCCACCTTTTCTTTTCATGTCAGATGGTCCAGCACCATCCTCAGACAATAGCTTTTATTTTTGGTGTAATTCTCTTATGTCACATGATTGCACAAAGCTCAGGGCCCTACGATGATGATGTATAGGCAATAGAGGCACACACAAGGGGACGCAGCTATATACTGTAGCTATCCCTGGGGGTGATGTTCCTGTAGGATTGTATCCTAGTTGCATACTGTACTATATGTTCTCCGCTGGAAGTCTCTCGCTCTCTCTCTCTCTCTCTCTCTCTCTCTCGCTCTCTCTCTCGCTCTCGCTCTCGCTCTCGCTCTCGCTCTCGCTCTCTCTCTCTCTCTCTCTCTCTCTCTCTCTCTCTCTCTCTCTCTCTCTCTCTCTCTCTCTCTCTCTCTCGCTCTCTCGCTCTCTCTCTCTGTGTTTCTGTCAATTTCTCTCGCTGTCTCTCTCTCTTTTTTGTCTCGCTATCTCTCTAGCTCTCTCTCTGTCTCTCTCTTTCTGTGTATCTGTCTATCTCTCTCTCTTTCGCTCTCTTGTTTTGATATGGACAGAAGTTTTTATATGGACATTCGATTTGATACGGACAGAAGGTAAACATTACGTCTGCCTTCCTCAATAGTACTGTAGTGAGAAATGAAGACAGACTTAAGGTCGTATTTTCTGTGGCAGTTTGAGATGTTTGATTCTGGTGGTGTGAAGCAGTGTTGAGTTTATTTGCCAGGGGATAGATAGGGTGTAGCATAGTCCCTACCTGTGCGTCCCAAATGGCACCTTATTCCCTATATAGTGCACTACTTTTGACCAGACCCCTATGGGCCCAGGTCAAAAGTAGTACACTATATAGGGAATAGGGTGCCATTTGGGACACACCCTGAGAGGAGATAGAGCCAGAGAAAGCACACACAGTGAGAGCAACTTCCTCCAAAAGGAAATCATGGTTAAAAGAATGATAAAAGTCGGGTTTCCTGCCTCCCAGTACAGCTGGTTTTGGCTCTGTACAGGAATCCCACTCTTCCTCTGTGTGTGCGTGTCTCCCAGTCTTCCTCTGGGTTTTACTGAGACAACAGTCCGTCTGTCCACTTCCTGCTGCCTAACAGTGTGGCTCTATATCAATTTGTCTTTCCATGATTCCTCACATCCTATCTCTCCACCTCCTTCTCAACCATATTGTGAATTATGTTTGGTTCTCTGAAATACTGAAATATAACTTTTCACTTACTCTACGCTCTGATTTAGTTTACACACTCACGTCAGCCCCAATCCATTGCATATATCAGGAGTCAACTGTATTAAGCTAAGACTTAGTGAGAGAGACCAGAAGCTATACCCTTCAATCTGTTCTGTACTGTATTCTCCCCCCAAAGACATCCCAAGGATTTTCAAAGGCAATTATTAACCTGAGATTATTCTTTTTTCATTAACTTTTATTTGGATAGTAACTTTAATATACTGTACTGTAGTCGATCCCAAACCCACTCTCAGTCGTTATACTAGGGCTGTGTCCCAAATGGCACCCTATTCCCTATATAGTACACTACTTTTTACCAGGGCCCAAAGGGAATAGGGTGCCATTTGAGTTGCAGTCTAAGTCCACAGTAACAGAACAGTGGGAAGGACAGGAGTTAACACAGTACCTCCTCTTTTTGTTTAATTTTTTTACCCCCCAATTTCGTGATTACGATCTTGTCTCATCGCTGCAACTCCCCAACGGGTTCGGGAGAGGCGAAGGTGGAGTCATGCATCCTCTGAAACATGACCCGCCAAACCGCCCTTCTTAACACCTGCTCGCTTAACCCGGAAGCCAGCCGCCTCAATGTGTCAAAGGAAACACCATCCAACTGATGACCAAAGTCAGCCTGAAGGCGCCTGGCCAACCACAAGGAGTCGCTAGAGCGTGATGAGCCAACTAAAGCCCCCCCGGCCGAACCCTCCCCTAACTCGGACGATGCTGGGCCAGTTGTGCGCCGCCCTATGGGACTCCCGGTCACGGCCAGTAATGACACAGCCTGGGATCGAACCCCGGGCTGTAGTGACACCGCAACACTGCAGTGCAGTGCCTTAGACCTCTGCGCCACTCGGGAGGCCCAGTACCTCCTCTTTTAACCTTATGTAATAAGCTGATAAAAGGAACAGGGGGAAAGCTGGTTTGTGGACCTTTCCTGTTTATTAGTGTGTGTTATTATCCTGAGACTTTATACACAATATCTAATTCTCCCTCTTTTTCTCTCCTCTCTCTCTCTCTTGCACTCTCTCTCTCTCTCTCTCTCTCTCTCTCTCTGTCTCTTGCTCTCTCTCTCTCGCTCTCTCTCTCTCTCTCTCTCTCTCTCTCTCTCTCTCTCTCTCTCTCTCTCTCTCTCTCTCTCTCTCTCTCTCTCTCTCTCTCTCTCTCTCTCCGTTTCTCTCATTCACAGACCTCCGACAACCTATCTCTCTGTTGCTTGTGTTTTCTCAAAGGATAGGAATTTGATCTGCATTGCTCCATTGCTTGCTGTTTGGGATTTTAGGCTGGGTTTCTGTATAGCACTTTGTGACATCTGCTGATGTAAAAAGGGCTTTATAAATAAATGTGATTGATTGATTGATTGATTGACATGGTTAGTGTTTAAAGGAGAATGTGTTCTCAATAACCTACCATTTAATAATAAACCAATAAGAAGTTAGCAACAGGGGATCTTGTTACAGTATTATATATTCATAGACAAACAATAGACCTGGCCTTTCACAAATAGGACGCTTAACATAGGAGCGACCACAGTGAAGCTGAAGGCTCATGTAACAGATATGTAAGTCTGTGTTGTGTTGTCAAATAAGTAATTTTCAGTGGAGTTAAATTCCACGACTAAGCTATGCCATTATTTTCTGATCAAACACAAGACAGGGCATGTTTTAGACTACATCCACGCTGTGGAACGTTAATGTAGGATCAGGATACTAACAGCCAAATATACTGTATATATTGTCAAAGAAGATTTCTGTTTCGCTTTTTTCAAGTCCACATCATTTATCTCTGATCAAAGACTAGACAATGTCTGACTTTTTTCTGGACATGGCAATGGTGTGAATGTTCACACACACGGAAAATAACATTCCAGGTAATGTGTGGAGAATGCAGGGTCACAGGGCAGGGTCAGAGGTCAGGGGTCAGGTGATAACAGCAACACGATGTCCTGTCAACAGGAACAGGAGCAGGTCAGTGATAGCACCTCATTACATTTAGGGTACTTTATTTTACTTTATTTTATTTGACTTTACTTTAATTTGCTTTAATTTACTGTAAACTTGTATTGTCTTGTCTTGTCTTGTCTTGTCTTGTCTTGACATTACTTGACTTGACTTGTACAAGTACATACTGTATATCACAACATTACTGTATGTTGATTTACTGTAGACAAACTTTTATTTGGGGTGAACTATCTCTTTAATGTGTTGATATATAACTGCTTGACTAGTGTGTGTGTGTGTGTGTGTGTGTGTGTGTGTGAGTGTGTGTGTGTGTGTGTGTGTTTGTGTGTGTGTGTGTGTGTGTGTGTGTGTGTGCGTGCATGTCAGGATTTTAATGTAGATTTAAGGTTCATATATTATATTATTTACACAGTATATACACTACCGGTCAAACGTTCTTTCTTTATTTTTACTATTTTCTACATTGTAGAATAATAGTGAAGACATCAAAACTATGAAATAACACATATGGAATCATGTAGTAACCAAAAAAGTGTTAAACAAATCAAAATATATTTTATATTTGAGATTCTTCAAATAGCCACCCTTTGCCTTGATGACAGCTTTGCACACTCTTGGCATTCTCTCAACCAGCTTCACCTGGAATGCTTGTCCAACAGTCTTGAAGGAGTTTTCACATATGCTGAGCACTTGTTGGCTGCTTTTCCTTCACTCTGCGGTCTGACTCATCCCAAACCATCTCAATTTGGTTGAGGTCAGGGGATTGTGGAGGCCAGGTCATCTGATGCAGCACTCCATCACTCTCCTTCTTGGTAAAATAGCCCTTACACAGCCTGGAGGTGTGTTGGGTCATTGTCCTGTTGAAAAACAAATGATAGTCCCACTAAGCCCAAACCAGATGGGATGGCGTATCGCTGCAGAATGCTGTGGTAGCCATGCTGGTTAAGTGTGCCTTGAATTCTAAATAAATCACAGACACTGTCACCAGCAAAGCACCCCCACACCATAACACCTCCTCCTCCATGCTTTACGGTGGGAAATACACATGCGGAGATCATTCGTTCACCCACACCGCGTCTCACAAAGACACGGCGGTTGGAACCAAAAATCTCAAATTTGGACTCCAGACCAAAGGACACATTTCCACCGGTCTAATGTCCATTGCTTGTGTTTCTTGGCCCAAGCAAGTCTCTTCTTATTATTGGTGTCCTTTAGCAGTGGTTTCTTTGCAGCAATTCGACCATGAAGGACTGATTCACGCAGTCTCCTCTGAACAGTTGATGTTGAGATGTGTCTGTTACTTGAACTCTGTGAAGCATTTATTTGGGCTGCAATTTCTGAGGCTGGTAACTCTAATGAACTTATCCTCTGCAGCAGAGGTAACTCTGGGTCTTCCATTCCTGTGGCAGTCCTCATGAGAGCCAGTTTCATCATAGCACTTGATGGTTTTTGCGACTGCACTTGAAGAAACTTTCAAAGTTCTTGAAATTTTCCATATTGACTGACCTTCATGTCTTAAAGTAATGATGGACTGTCGTTTCTCTTTGCTTATTTGAGCTGTTCTTGCCATAATATGGACTTGGTCTTTTACCAAATAGGGCTATCTTCTGTATACCCCTCCTACCTTGTCACAACACAACTGATTGGCTCAAACGCATTAAGAAGGAAAGAAATTCAAGAAATTAATTTTTAAGAAAGCACACCTGTTAATTGAAATGCATTCCAGGTGACTACCTCATGAAGCTGGTTGAGAGAATGCCAAGAGTGTGCAAAGCTGTCATCAAGGCAAAGGTTGGCTATTTGAAGAATCTCAAATATGAAATATATTTTGATTTGTTTAACACTTTTTTGGTTACTACATGATTCCATATGTGTTATTTCATCGTTTTGATGTCTTCACTATTATTCTACAATGTAGAAAATAGTAAAAAAATAAAGATAAAACCTTGAATGAGTAGGTGTTCTAAAACTTTTGACCGGTAGTGTATACTGTATATATAGTATGCAATGTATTTATTCTTCTGCTTTCGAGCTGTGCCCCCACAACAAGTATAGTGCAGTGCATAAAAAGTGAAGTGCATGAGAAGTTGTTCGAATTCAAAACAGATTGCCATCAAAATTGAGAAGTGGCCTGAGATGTGACTGGACATCTCAATGACATATGCACCAGCATGCTGTATTAACTAGCATTTCCATTTCCCGTTCCCTTTCTCCTTTATTCTCTCTCTCTCTACCTCTCTTTCTCTCTCTCTCTTTCCTCTCTCTCTCGCTGTCTCTCTCAATTCAATAAACTTGGGGGCGGCGGGGAGGTGCAATGCACTCTGGAAATCTTCCTTACAGTCGCTCAGAGTGCTCCGACTGCTCTGTCTCTGGCTGGCTGGGGCTCGAGTGAAAGTGTGAGTTTTTGGGGGCGAACAAGAGACAGAGACAGGGAGAGAGAAATAAATAAAGTGAGAGAGACAGGGAGAGATCACTGAAGGTCATATTTAGTTGAGTGTAATCAACTCAGTGTTTAGCATTTTTTGAGTTTCTGTATTACACGATTCACATTCTTGTCAATTCAGTGGTCTAATTTAGACACTCAAGGTGGGGGTTGATGGTCACTAGACTTGATGCTGAATGTTATGGATAGACAGCTTTTTCCTTTCAAAGTGACAGCCAGTCACTACACTGCCACTATTGCCTCTGGACTGCCTCTGTCACACAGCTGCTGACACCATAGAAGTAGAATTACTAGAATGGGTTGAAAGCCTCTCAGACCATGGCAATTTGACTGAAACACTCATGGGTACACTCAATATGGCCACCGGTCCACCCATCAGACCCAGTAACTTGAATGGGAATGGGTATTCTAGTCATTCTATTTCTATGTCTGGCACTGCCTCTACACGGGTGGTTATTTCGTTTTGTAATAGACATAAAGTACAGCGGAAGGGCCTTTTTTATAGCCGTACATCGAGAAACCATATTGGGCAACAGCCTCAGATATAGACGCAAGCAGGACATGCAGACGCAAAGACACACACACACTGAGGACAGTACAATGTAACATTTTCTCCAGTCGTCCACTCTTAACTCCCTCCCTGTGCTCTGAAATAAGATGGGTATTTGTGCACCTCTGTCTGTCTCTGTGTCTCAGCCCAGCCACTCAACCTGCCCTTGTCATTCACTGGCCTGGCAACCTAATGCTGTATGCTGCTGTAGGATGAAGCTGCCCCTAGACACTGAACTTGATTCAGTTTCGCATTTTCCGCACTAATGGTCATGAGGATTGCAGGAGGGGAAGCTGATCCTAGATCTGTACATAGGGGAAACTTCACCCCGGAGCCCATGTGCTGCTGCTGTACAGCTGTTGACCTCATCACGGCTGATCTATAGTCAGTTTAGGTTCTTAGGTTCTTGAATGGGAGTAAGTTTGTGGGATGAGGTAAGCTGATCCTAGATCTGTGAATAGAGTAAGGCTAGTGTGTGGGTGTGGAGTATGGCCTGCTGGGATTAAGATTTTGGGTTTGTCCAGCAGAGTACTGTGCAGTTTATCAGTGGATAATTTGGTTGCAGAATTATAACAGCAATTATTATAAACACACAGATAGTTAGTTTAAAATGATCAAATGGACTTTAACATTTTCAGAAGACACTAGAAAAGCCATTTTCAAAGCATGAGTAAAAACACTCTCTATGTGAACAGTAACAGTTCCCCAAAACACTGTCATTCAGGATTGTGTCAGGATTAGGGAATTTGGAAATCTGAGAATGTGGGAAGCTGGGAAGAGGGTTTGGCTAACAGGGAGCTTGGCGGGAGAGAAGTCTCTGCAGCTGTCTGGGGCAGGGCTTGTTACTAAGGAGAAAAGCATGGTGCACACACACAAGTATACACACACACGCGAACAAGCACGCATGAACACAAACATAGGGCATGCACGCACGCACACACACAGACACAGACAGTGGATCAACATTACAAAGCAACGTATCCTCGACAAAGAAAACATGTGGTAGTCTCATAGTATGTGTTACTATGAAACTACTAGAAGACTTGTCTTAGTTGTTGTATATCAGCCGACCAAGAATGTAGGCATTCTCTGAATGGTTGTGGGTCTCATAGGGGACTAGTGAAACTCCATGTGGAAACTTTATTATTGTAGGAATCAACTCTGAAGTGACACTCTCTCTTTAATATTTGCAGCATGCATTTAAATGTTGATATTCCACATGCCAGAGTGTCATCTCAACTAGCCTGGTCCCAGATCGGTTTGTGCCATCTTGCCAACTCATACGGTCATTGTTTGGTGTAAAACAAACAGATCTGGGACTAGGCTATAATCAAACAGCCCTAAAGCATTTCTGATCCCATCTGTCCAGAGGGCTATCAGCTGTCTTAATAACATTAGAACACAATACACCCATTCATACCAGAGTCCCACACACCACCTCAACCCCAATCCCTAACCATAGCCAAACAACAAACAGATCAGCAACTCATCAATTCAGATTTGAAAATATTTGTATTATGGAAAGAACAACATTATTCAATGGGATTTAGGCTCTATCTAGACAAACAGATACCAATATAATTTCCCTGGGCTTCTTATTGGTTGGCTTAGGATATGTAAAGAGTAATGTTTATCCTTTTGATTGGTCAGCTTACCTGTCTAGTCAAATCCAATCAAGTTTTATTTATATAGCACATTTCAGACATGGAATGCAACGCAATGTGCTTTACAGGAAAAAACTAATAAGAACAATGAAAATAAAAGCTGAAATATTTACTACACAACAAACATAAGATAAAGAAACAAAAGGAGGACACAAACTGAACAATTAAAAAGCACCCTAAGGAAAAGCAAAACAAAAAAGATGTGTTTCAACATCTCTTTTAAATATGTCCGCAGTTTCGGCCTCCCTCAGGTTCTCTGGCAGGCTATTCCAGAGGCTGGGGGCATAATAACTAAAGGCTGCCTCTCCATGCCTCTTGGTCCTAGACTTTGGTGAGGGGTCATTGGTTGTTTTTATCTGTCAAGTGATGATTGATTGGTTGACTTACCTGTCTAGCGCACACCGGTCCCATTCCATGCTCTTGATTTGCTGTACAGATCAGCTCTATAAAATGCAACCACTTAGTCATCCCTGACCTTCCTGGGCTGAGTCCCAAATGCCACCATATTCCCTATATATAGTGCACTACTTTTGACCAGAGCCCTATGGGCCCTGGTCAAAAGTAGTGCACAAATAGGAAAAAGGGTGCCATTTTGGACAACCCTGCTGTAAAATCCCAATGAGAGGCTGTTTTACAAGATCTCCCCATCCCAATGCCTGGAAATAGACTAAACACAAGTGGCATACTTCTCTAGGACACTACAAAGTGTTTATTTTATACTCAACCTCACCCCAACCCCCCACTGTTCACAGAACATTACATAAAACAGACCTTGGAGAAGCTGTGGTGTAATATCAGAAACACACACACACACAGACACCATTCGCTAAGAGGAGGCCATGTTACTATTTGCGTCTCTGTTTGCAGATAGGAAAATGCACTTGTCCTGTTCTTATTGCTGGAATGGTTGTCTTCTGAAGGCCTATGGTTGTATCACAGTGTAATAGATAACGACAAACCCAGTTACAGTTAGATGTAGCCTCGTCTTACATGAATTAGCTTTGTATCCCAACAGTGAGTAATGTCAAAAGTCTCTCTTCTTAAAAACACAATATATGGACATGGAAATGTGATAGTCTCGTTATAAATGCAATACATATCATGATTTTTACTTTTGTGTTTGCATTTGTCTCTTTGTGGGATTTTCTTGCTGAGATTTCAGCTGTTATTGTGACTGTTGTATACGTTCCACCTCAGGATAAGAAAAACAACAAGCTGGCACTTAACGAACTGTACAAGGCTATAAACAAGCAAGAAAACGTACATCCGGAGTCTGCTTTTCTGGTTGCCGGTGATTTTATTTCTGCATCATTAAAACACATGATGCCCAACGTCCATCAACACGTCTCCTAGAAGTCCTAGAACACTGTTATTCTACCCACAAGCAAGCATACAAGGCCCTCCCTCGTCCGTCATTTAGCAAATCAGATCATGACTCCGTACTCCTGCTTCCTGTTTACAAGCAGAAGCTCAAATAGAAAGTAACCATGACCCGCTCCATTGAGAAATGGTCACCAGAATCAGAGATGATGCTACAGGACTGCTTTGCTAGCGCTGATTGGATTCGAGACCACTGATGACATCGACGAGCTAACCACCCCTGTCACCGGCTTCATTAGGAAATGCATCAGCGGCGTTGTCCCCACAGTGAAGCTGCTTCCCCAATCAAAAGCCCTGGATTAACATCAAGGTTGGCGCTAAACTAAAGGACAGGGCTACCGCACACAGGGCTATCGTAGACAACCCTGAGGCTATGGCTGAGGACAGGAACAAGTACAATAAGTTCTGCTATGACCTCTGCAGAGTCATCAAATGAGCAAAAGGACAATATAGGAATAAGGTGGAATCATCTTACACAGGCTCCTACGCCCGCCGCATGTGGCAGGGGCTACAGTCCATTCCAGATTACAAAGAAAGACCCAGCCGTGATCTGCCCAATGATGTCTCTCTACCAAACGAACTCAATGCATTTTATACATGCTTCGACAATAACAACATCGTGCCGGGTGTGAGAGCCGCCACCGACCCAGAGGACTGGGTGATCTCGCTCTCAGAGGCCGACATGACAAAAGTCTTTAATCAGGTCAATACCCACAAGGCCACGGGGCCCAACGATACTCCAGGGCACGTTCTCTGAGCATGCACAGAACAGCTGGCAGGCATAGTCATTTTCAATCGTTCCTTGTCCCTGTCTGTAATCCCCACATGTTTTAAGATGACCACCATCATTCTTGTTCCCAAGAACTCTAAGGCTTCATGCCACAATGACTACTGCCCTGTAGCACTCACATCTGTAATCATGAAATGCTTTGAGAGGCTGGTTATGGCACACATCAACTTCATAATCCCAGACACCCTAGACCCACTCTAATTTGCATACCGCCCCAACGGATCCATAGATGACGCAATCTCAATTAAACTCCACACTGCCCTCACCCACCTACATAAGAGGAATACCTATGTGAGAATGCTGTTCATTGACTACAACTCAGCGTTCAACACCATTGTCCCCTCCAAGCTCGTCACCAAGCTTAGGACCCTGGAACTGAACACCTCCCTCTGCAACTGGATCCTGGACTTCCTGACGAGCCGACCCCAAGTGGTGAGGGTAGGCAACATCGCCTCCGCCACGCTTACTCTCAACACGGGGGCCCCACAGGGGTGTGTGCTTAGTCCCCTCCTGTACTCCCTGTTTACCCACGACTGCGTGGCCACGCACGACTCCAACACCATCATCAAGTTTGCTGACGACACGACGGTGGTAGACCTGATCACCGCCGACGATGAGACAGCCTACAGGGAGGAGGTCAGTGACCTGGCAGTGTGGTACCAGTACAACAACCTCTCCTTCAATGTCAGTAAGACCAAGGAGCTGATCGTGGACTACAGGAAACGGCAGGGCGAGCACGCCCCTATCTACATCAACGGTGCTACAATCACTAAGGACTTAAAATATTACACACACGCACACAGTCGTGAAGAAAGCGCGACAGCGCCTCTGCCCCCTCAGGAGGTTAAAAAGGTTTGGCATCGGCCATCAAATCCTCAAAATGTTATTCAGCTGTACCATTGAAAGCATGCATCACTGCTTGGTATGGCAATAGCACCACCCTCGATCGCATGGCGCTACAGAGGGTGGTGCGGACAGCCCAGTACATCACTGGGGCCGAGCTCCCCGCCATCCAGGACCTCTATATCATGAGGAAAATTGTTAAAGCCTCCAACCAACCAAGCCATAGACTGTTCTCTCTGCTTCCGCATGGCAAGCGGTACCGGTGCATCAAGTCTGACACCAACAGGCTCCTGAACAGCTTCTATCCCCAAGCCATAAGACTGCTAAATAGCTAACAAAATGGCTACATGGACTATCTGAGTTTACTCTTATTTTTGCACTGTCTCTATGCACACACACAGGGCCTTACACACTCATGCACACTGACACTCCAACACACACACAAACACTCACTCCATAATTTGCTCACACACACATAATATGCACATACTGACTCTACACACGCACACCCACTCACATATAATCATCATATACGCTGCTGCTACTCTGTTTATCATATATCCTGATGCCTCGTCACCTTACCCCTATACATATCTACAGTTGAAGTCGGAAGTTTACATACACCTTAGCCAAATACATTTAAACTCAGTTTTTCACAATTCCTGACATTTAATCCTAGTAGAAATCCCCTGTCTTAGGTCAGTTAGGATCACCACTTTATTTTAAGAATGTGAAATGTCAGAATAATAGTAGAGACTAGCCAATAATAGTTTATTTCTTTCATCACATTCCCATTGGGTCAGAAGTTTACGTACACTCAATTAGTATTTGGTAGCATTGCCTTTAAATAGTTTAACTTGGGTCAAACGTTTCTGGTAGCCTTCCACAAGCTTCCCACAATAAATTGTGTGAATTTTGGCCCATTCCTCCTGACAGAGCTGGTGTAACTGATTCAGGTTTGTAGGCCTCCATGCTCGCACACGCTTTTTCAGTTCTGCCCACTAATTTTCTATAGGATTGAGGTCAGGGCTTTGTGATGGCCACTCCAATACCTTGACTTTGTTGTCCTTAAGCCATTTTGCCACAACTTTGGAAGTATGCTTGGGGTCATTGTCCATTTGGAAGACCCATTTGCGACCAAGCTTTAACTTCCTGACTGATGTCTTGAGATGTTGCTTCAATATATCCACATAATTTTCCTTCCTCATGATGCCATCTATTTTGTGAAGTGCACCAGTCCCTCCTGCAGCAAAGCACCCCCGTCCTTCACGGTTGGGATGGTGTTCTTCAGCTTGCAAGTGCCCTCTTTTTCCTCCAAACATAACGATGGTCATTATGGCCAAACAGTTATATTTTTGTTTCATCAGACCAGAGGACATTTCTCAAAAAAGTACGATCTTTGTCCCCATGTGCAGTTGCAAACCGTAGTCTTGCTTTTGTATGGCAGTTTTGGAGCAGTGGCTTCTTCCTTGCTGAGCAGCCTTTCAGGTTATGTCAATATAGGACTTGTTTTACTGTGGATATAGATACTTTTGTACCGGTTTCCTCCAGCATCTTCACAAGGTCCTTTGCTGTTGTTGTGGGATTAATTTGCACTTTTTGCACCAAAGTACGTTCATCTCTAGGAGACAGAACGCGTCTCCTTCCTGAGCGGTATGACAGCTGCGTGGTCCCATGGTATTTATGCTTGCGTACTATTGTTTGTACAGATGAACGTGGAACCTTCAGGCGTTTGGAAATTGCTCCCAAGGATGAACCAGACTTGTGGAGGTCTACAATTTTTTTTATGAGGTCTTGGCTGATTTCTTTTGATTTTCCCATGATGTCAAGCAAATAGGCACTGAGTTTGAAGGTAGGCCTTGAAATACATCCACAGGTTCACCTCCAATTGACTCAAATGATGTCAGAAGCTTCTAAAGCCATGACATCATTTTCTGGAATTTTCCAAGCTGTTTAAAGGCACAGTCAACTTAGTGTATGTAAACTTCTGACCCACTTGAATTATGATACAGTGAATTATAAGTGAAATAATCTGTCTGTAAACAATTGTTGGAAAAATTACTTGTGTCATGCACAAAGTAGATGTCCTAACCGACTTGCCAAAACTATAGCTTGTTAACAAGAAATGTGTGGAGTGGTTGAAAAACAAGTTTTAATGACTCCAACCTAAGTGTATGTAAACTTCCGACTTCAATTGTACCTCTATCACTCCAGTATCCCTGCACATTGTAAATATGGTACTGGAAATGACCCTGTATAAAGCTTACTTACTTTCTCGTGTTCTTCTTATTTATTATTTTTATTTCTTGTGTGTTTTTGATCTACCTTGTTATTTTTAGTATTACATTGTTATTGATTACTGCATTGTTGGGTTTAGAGCTTGCAAGAAAGGCATTTCACTGTAATTGTGTATGTGATATTAAAAACTTGAAACTTGAAATGTATGTATGTGACCATCCCATATAGGGCATATGTACATGTAAGTCTCAGTAGTTATATTACAGTACATGTCTGTATGACTACTCCCATGAATGTCTACTAACTTATTTAGACATGGAACCCACTGGGGGGTTATTGTAAGCAAGCTGCTTTTTATAGGGGAATTGAATACCGAGCGCATAGCTACTACAGCTAAAATAAAGGGCTCTCTGAACATGTGTAAGAACAGCATGCTGACCCAGTTCAGTGTGGTAGGCCTATAGGAGACCTACAGGTTCAGTCTGTGTGTGTGTGCAAGTCTTTGTGTGTGTGTGTCTGTGTGCGTGTTTGTGTGTGTGTGTGTGTGTGTGTGTACACTACCGGTCAAAAGTTTTAGAACAAGTACTCATTCAAGGGTTTTTCTTTATTTTGACTATTTTCTACATTGTAGAATAATATGAAGACATCAAAACTATGAAATAACACATATGGAATCATGTAGTAACCAAAAAAGTGTTAAACAAATCAAAATATATTTTATATTTGAGATTCTTCAAATAGCCACACTCTTGACATTCTCCAAACCAGCTTCATGAGGTAGTCACCTGGTATCATGTTCCAGAAGAAAACTCAGATGCAGACAGTGTCGAAGTAACAAAAGTTTATTACAAAAACAGGGGGCAGGCAAACGACAGGTCAAGGGCAGGCAGAGGTCAGTAATCCAGATCAGAGTCCAAAAGGTACAGAACGCAGGCAGTCTCAGGGTCAGGGAAGGCAGAGGTCAATAATCCAGGGTGGTGTGACAAGGTACAGAACGGCAGGCAGGCTCAGGGTCAGGGCAGGCAGAATGGTCAAAACCGGGAAAACTAGAAAACAGGAACTTGAGAAAGACAGGAGCAAGGGGAAAACCACTGGTAGGCTTGACGAAACAAAACGAACTGGCAACAGACAAACAGAGAACACAGGTATAAATACACTGGGGATAATGGGGAAGATGTGCGACACCTGGATGGGGGTGGAGACAATCACAAAAACAGGTGAAACAGGTCAGGGTGTGACACCTGGAACGCATTTAAATTTCAGGTGTGCCTTCTTAAAATTTGTGGAATTTCTTTCCTTCTTAATGCGTTTGAGCCAATCAGTTGTATTGTGACAAGTTAGTATACAGAAGATAGCCCTATTTGGTAAAAGACCAAGTCCATATTATGGCAAAAACAGCTCAAATAAGCAAAGAGAAACGACAGTCCATCATTACTTTAAGACATGAAGGTCAGTCAATAAGGAACATTTCAAGAACTTTTAAAGTTTCTTCAAGTGCAGTCGCAAAAACAATAAAGTGCTATGATGAAACTGGCTCTCATGAGGACCGCCACAGGAATGGAAGACCCAGAGTTACCTCTGCTGCAGAGGATAAGTTAATTAGAGTTACCAGCCTCAGAAATTGCAGCCCGAATAAATGCTTCACAGAGTTCAAGTAACAGACACATCTCAACATCAACTGTTCAGAGGGGACTGTGTGAATCAGGCCTTCATGGTTGAATTGCTGCAAAGAAACCACTACTAAAGGACACCAATAAGAAGAAGAGACTTGCTTGGGCCAAGAAACACGAGCAATAGACAGTAGACCGGTGGATATTTGTCCTTTGGTCTGGAGTCCAAATTTGAGATTTTTGGTTCCAACCGCTGTGTCTTTTTGAGACGCGGTGTGGTTGAACGGATGATCTCTGCATGTGTATTTCCCACCGTAAAGCATGGAGGAGGTGTTATGACGTGGGGGTGCTTTGCTGGTGACACTGTCTGTGATTTATTTAGAATTCAAGGCACACTTAACCAGCATGGCTACCACAGCATTCTGCAGCGATACGCCATCCCATCTGGTTTGGGCTTAGTGGGACTATCATTTGTTTTTCAACAGGACAATGACCCAACACACCTCCAGGCTGTGTAAGGGCTATTTTACCAAGAAAGAGAGTGATGGAGTGCTGCATCAGATGACCTGGCCTCCACAATCCCCCGACCTCAACCAAATTGAGATGGTTTGGGATGAGTCGGACCGCAGAGTGAAGGAAAAACAGCCAACAAGTGCTCAGCATATGTGAGAACTCCTTCAAGACTGTTGGAAAAGAGAATGCCAAGAGTGTGCAAAGCTGTCATCAAGGTAAAGGGTGGCTATTTGAAGAGACTCAAATATAAAATATATTTTGATTTGTTTAACACTTTTTTGTTGTGTTATTTCATAGTTTTGATGTCTTCACTATCAGAAAACCCTTGAATGAGTCGGTGTTCTAAAACTTTTGACCGGTAGTTTACATGCGTGTATGTATGTGTGTGGGGGGGAGGGAGGCATGTGTGCACGTGTGTGTGTGCATGTATGTGAGTGAATAGTCATACCATGCATGTCTGCCATAACTACATATAAAGAATATAGACGTGGTAGAGCTATTCATAATGGTCCCACTTTAGATTATATAGAACATACTTATTATACTAATTAATATACAGTATAATAGTTGTTTTGTAATCATATGTTAATACGTTGTACTCACCACTTCCAGTCCATAGACCTTTAGTTTGAGCTGAGTTGGTTTGGAGGGGAGTTATTTTGTCAGAATAGAATAGAAGATGAGAATATATGAGAATAGAATAGAATTATGTGGATATACTGCATACAAAATAGCTTTATACAGGGTAAGTACAGTGGGGGAAAAAGTATTTAGTCAGCCACCAATTGTGCAAGTTCTCCCACTTAAAAGATGAGAGAGGCCTGTAATTTTCATCATAGGTACACGTCAACTATGACAGACAAATTGAGGAAAAAAAATCCAGAAAATCACATTGTAGGATTTTTTTTGAATTTATTTGCAAATTATGGTGGAAAATAAGTATTTGGTCACCTACAAACAAGCAAGATTTCTGGCTCTCACAGACCTGTAACTTCTTCTTTAAGAGGCTCCTCTGTCCTCCACTCGTTACCTGTATTAATGGCACCTGTTTGAACTTGTTATCAGTATAAAAGACACCTGTCCACAACCTCAAACAGTCACACTCCAAACTCCACTATGGCCAAGACCAAAGAGATGTCAAAGGACACCAGAAACAAAATTGTAGACCTGCACCAGGCTGGGAAGACTGAATCTGCAATAGGTAAGCAGCTTGGTTTGAAGAAATCAACTGTGGGAGCAATTATTAGGAAATGGAAGACATACAAGACCACTGATAATCTCCCTCGATCTGGGGCTCCCCGCAAGGTCTCACCCCGTGGGGTCAAAATGATCACAAGAACGGTGAGCAAAAATCCCAGAACCACACAGGGGGACCTAGTGAATGACCTGCAGAGAGCTGGGACCAAAGTAACAAAGCCTACCATCAGTAACACACTACGCCGCCAGGGACTCAAATCCTGCAGTGCCAGACGTGTCCCCCTGCTTAAGCCAGTACATGTCCAGGCCCGTCTGAAGTTTGCTAGAGTGCATTTGGATGATCCAGAAGAGGATTGGGAGAATGTCATATGGTCAGATGAAACTAAAATATAATTTTTTGGTAAAAACTCAACTCGTCGTGTTTGGAGGACAAAGAATGCTGAGTTGCATCCAAAGAACACCATACCTACTGTGAAGCATGGGGGTGGAAACATCATGCTTTGGGGCTGTTTTTCTGCAAAGGGACCAGGACGACTGATCCGTGTAAAGGAAAGAATGAATGGGGCCATGTATCGT